>NW_005363520.1:4953-34323 GCF_000412655.1 Myotis brandtii | reverse complement strand
GGAGAGAGGTAGATTGGGAACTGAGAGTAAATAAGTTGATAAATATCCCGAAAGTATAGTCTAATTCCTAGAGATGCCACTAAAAGACAATGCAAATAATAGAGCTTAAAAGCCAATAGATAAATTAAAATAGAATTCTAATAAACATATTTAAATAATCCAAAGACAGGAATAAAAGAACAAAGAAACAAACAATACACTAGATAAGCAAAAATGAATTGTAGGCTTAAATAATCTCCAAATCATTATGATAAGTGAAAGGTGTCAGACACAAAAGAGTGCCTACTAGATGATTTCATTTATATAAATTTCTAGAAAATAACACCTAATATATAATGACAAAAAAACGGATATGTGGTTATCTGGGGCTAGAAATGGACTACAAAATGGCATGGAGGCAATGAAATGCTCTCAATGTTCTGTGTAGTGGTGGTTTCATAGGTATATACTGTACATTTGTCAAACTCATTAAATTATAGCCCAGCCAGTGTTGCTCAGTGGTTGAGCATCAACCCGTACACCAAGAGGTCACTGGTTTGATTCCCAGTCAGGGCATGTGCCCAGGTTGCAAGCTCCATCCCCAGTGGAGGGCCTGCAGGAGGCAGGCAATCATCAATGTTTCTCTCTCTCTCTCTCTCTCTCTCTCTCTCTCTCTCTCTCCCTCTCTCTCTTTCTCTCTCTCAAATTAATAAAAACACATTTTAAACGTTTTTTTTTCTCTCTCTCTCTCTCTCTCTCTTTCTCTTTGTCTCTCTCAAATCAATAAAAACATATTTTAAACGTTTGTTAAAAACATTAAATTGTACACTCTAAATGGATGCAGTTTTTGTACATGATTTTTACCTCACTAAAGTTGAGTTTTTAAAAGGCAATAGTTAATATGTTCCAACAGGGACATTTTGAAGAGGCTGGGGAGCTAGAAAATTGGGGAAAGAGCTGAATGGCCATCCAGTGGACCCAGTGCCCACGCTGTGCTGAGCAGGTTTCTGCATCACCAGTGGGGCTCGATGTTTTATGAAGCTCACTCCTACCTAGAGTGATAGCCTCAAAGCTTTGGCTTCCAGACCAAAGCACAGTGGAGCTAAGGTGGAATACTGGTTCGCTGTCCAAGGTACCTGCTGTTTGACACAGCTGCCTGTAGTAAAATGAGAGAAACAGTGTAAGCAGGGCCTAGATAGAGACATCACCAGGACAGGCCTGGGCTTGGGCTCAGCCTCCCGGAGCTGGTTTCTGCTTTGATGGACAGATAGCTCCAGGAGCCCAACAGCCCCCTCAGAGGGGCGCTGAAACGTGAAGGCGCAGTCAGCAAAGACAGGCTGCTGAAGCCAGAAACCACATTTAGAGTTAGGACTGTAATAAATAACCAAACATTCACTTTCCTTCTCCCCCTTGGATGTCGTTTAAAATCAAAGCAAATAAATTTATCCGTGTGTGATTCCTCAGTGTGGCAAAGGCTTCTCTCATGCCTGCCAGCTTCCGAGAGCTTGAAATTGGGTGATTTGGAGAAAGAATGAACAGGGGTTTTCTGAGTCTAATAAAAGAGACAATGAGGATTTCTTTAGAGGAAACAAAAAGGGAAATACTTCATAACAAAAATACTCATTTTAAAACAAAACACGTTTTATTTTGCACATATAAAGCACTGAACTAACTGCTAAGTGTAATGGAAGTCTTTTGAGAGGACTGACCTTTTAAAGCACAGTGATCTGCTTATAGTAATACAAATAGAAATATGTAAACTGAAGCCACAAAAATGTTTCCTTTTAGTGGATAAAATGTTAAAAGATCCAAATGAGAACCATGTTCTTTAAAGTCACCATGTGGCAAAGCTGTGCACTTATTCCCAAGTCTGTTCAGAAATTCTATTTGGCTTTGAATTATTCAATCATCACCTTGAATGCATTTTTATTAATTTTTAATTACAGTTGATATACAATATTATCTTAATTTCAGGTGTACAACACAGTGATTAAACATTTTATATCTTACAAAGTAACATTCACAGGGCTACCTGAATCTGAACACAGCTACTCTATGTGAAAATCCTATATAATAAAGAGGCAATATGCAAATTGACCATCACACCCTCATACAAGATGGCCACCCCCATGTGGTCACAAGATGGCCACCACAATATAGCTTAGGCCTGATCCCCTGGGCCTAAGCCAGTAGACGGACATCCCCTGAGGGGTTCTGGACTGAAAGAGGGCGCGCTGGGCCTCTAGTCTTCTTTAATAAAGGGAAAGACCTCATCATTATTTTGCTTGTAGAAAGCTAAAATACTAGAAAAGACAATCCTCACAAAAGTCCCAGTTGAAAACCAACTTCTTTTACTTGCGAAAAAATATTTTTATTTATTTATTTATTTATTTTTGCGAGCAAATATGTTAATCTTCTATTTTTAGGGCTCCTTTTTGCTTGAGATGCTAGCTGTCCTCATGACACTGCAAAATCTGGCATTTGAAGCTTCCACTCTGAACTGCAGTCTCCCTAGAGCTGCTCATCTCTACCCTCTCACCACCTGCTATCTGAAGTCATCTTCCCTCATGTGTTATGTCTGCTTGAGTTCTGCACACTCTTACTAAGTGTTTGTTAAGTGTCATGCACCAAGATCTGTTAAAAACACATATGAAAAGACATGATCTGTGCACTTGAAGAATTTATAGGCCAGTTGGGGGAGAAAGATGTAAATTGATATCCTATAAAATAAAAGGCTAATATGCAAAGTGTCCCCTCAGGAGTTTGACCAACCGGGAGTTCAATCACTCACTATGATGTGAACTGACCACCAGGGGGCAGCGCAGAATGAAGGAAGACCTGGCTGGCTGCCAGGGAAGGGAGGCCTCTAGTGTATACATATAATGTCATTGTTTGGATGCTAGAAACTGTGCAGGTTTTAACCACAGCCCTGTCTCTTATTATCTCTGTGATATTAAGCAGCTTTTCAATTTTTCTCAACCTCAATATTCCTACTCTGTAAAAACAGGAATAAGAACATTCATATAAGGATGTTAAGAGATTTTTTTAACTCCATGAAAGAATTGATAGTCAATAAATGTTTGAGTTCTATATCTTTCCTCAGTAGTAATAAACTTTTTTCAGAAGATATTATTTTGGGAAATAAACAGAATTAATTTTGAATCAAAAACCATTTGCTGGTGAATGCTTCATTAACTCTGTGCTCCAGGCACCTGTCTAGATCTGGGCAAGGCACAAGGGCTGGATGTTTTCAAGTGAGTTCCAGAACCTGTCCTGGCAGTGTGACCTTGGGAAAGTTACTGAGCCTTTCTGGGTCCCAGCTTCTTCATTTGTGATAAGAGAATAATAAGAGTAATGACCTCAAAATAGTCCCCTTAGGGTACTATGTATTTATGCCAAAATGAAAGATATTGGGGGCTGAATTACATTCCCCCAAAATTCATTCACCCTTAGGTACTGAAATCCTAACCTCCATACCTCAGAATGTGACTATGTTTAGAGAAAGGTCATTTAAAGAGGTGATAGGATAAAATGAGGTCATATGGGTGGGCCCTCATCCAATATGACTCTGTCCTTGTAAGAAGAGGAGATTAGGACACAGACATGCACAGACCAATGGAAGACCATATGAAGACACAACAAGAAGACGACCATCTGCAAGATAAGGAGAGAGGCTTCAGAAGAAACAAACCCTGCAGACACCTAGATTTTGGACTTCCAGCCTCCAGAACTCCTGTCCCTTGTTTAAGCCATCCAATTAGTGGTATTTTGTTATAGCAGCCCTAGCAAACTAATACAAAAGGGGAAAATATTTATTTCAGTCCTGCATTCTCCATATAAGACTACTTGTCCCAAGTTTCCCTATTACTATTCTCAGGAGGGAAGAGGAAATCCTGGGATATATATATCACACCAACTCCTCTCCCTCCCTCATCCTCCAGACTTTCCCAAACAGTCTGCCTTGCTTCCAGCAAAACTGATTCCTTTTGCCATGTCTCTGGTTATTGCAAGAAGCCACAGATGTTCAGATATCTCATCACTCTATCTCCTTCCAGGGTTCTGTTTATACCTACTTTATCCAATTCCTGAACCTTTTCCTCTATGGCCTGTAAAATCACAATGCATTGCCAGCGAAATTCGCATTTCAATATTCTTCTTACTCAAAGTTTCCTTTGTTTTTCTGTTACTGAAACTTGGTTCCCCCTGAGAACACTGCTTCCCTTGCAACCCACTCAGGGCTGGTTATTTTCTCAACCACTGAGCTTAGCAAAGGGTAGGTATCTCCTCTGCTCTTGGTTGCAGATTCCAACCCAATTATTCTTTCTCTACCCTAAAAACTACACTCTGGGAGCCCACACCATCAGACAACACATCATTTCCTCCTGTTGCCTCATCAATAGATGTTGTCACTCCTAGATTCAGTCTCCTCTTTCTTTGTCATTCTCTCCACCATAATCCCTAGTGATTTTGAAATTCTTGGGAGTCATCTTTCCAGGCTCCTTAGTTTCTTCACCTCTTCTCCAGTGACTCTGACCATCTACCATCTCCTGTCAGTGTCATACACTAGACTTTGTCACACATTATCTATAACTGCTCTTCCTTTCTCAGCTTGGGTTCAAGTTTTACACTCTCTGTCCACTGTCCCCTACATTTCATTCACTCATTCAACAGATTACTGTGTACCAGTTCAAGCTGTGGGTGATATAGAACTGATTTTAAAAAGTAAAAATTTCATCCACCATAGAACTTACATGAGGTTGATGGGAGACAATAAACCAAATATACAGTATTTAGTTTGTGATAAGGGCTATAAAGAAAAAATAAAGCAAGAAGAGGGTTAGGGTGTAATACAGAGGTCACCTTCTTTTTAAAGGGTGGCCAAAAATAGACACACACACACACACACACACACACACACACACACACACACACAGATATTTGAGCAAAGATTTCAATGTCATGAAACTGAGCCATGAAGATATGACTTAGATAGATATTTGGACTGAGCCATGTAGAAAAAGAATATTCTTCAACAAGGTAATAATATGTGCAAAAGACTCAAGATGTGATGTTATCTGGGTATTCAAGAAACAGAGTTCACTCGTGTGTCTGGAGAGGATGGAAGGAGACAGCAGTAGAAAATGAGGCTGAAGAAGTGGAAAGGAGGTGAGGAAGCAGATCTTGTAGGGCACCTTTATAAGTCACAGTAAGAGTTTTTCTATTATTCAGATGCAGTGCCATTGGGAACTGTGAACAGAGAAAGAATGTGATCTTTCCAATGTTTCTCAAAGTACCCCAATTCTAAGGCCCTTTTAATTCCACTAATCATTGTTCCCTGCCCATTGTCATTGTCTCTAAGTCCTTATCTCCTCTTTTACCTAACTTGGACTCTATGGATCCATCCTCTAATCACTCACTTGTAAATTCCCTCAAAACTCCTTTACCTCTCTCACTCTGTGCTATTCACATGGCAAAAACAATCCCTAGTTAATTCCAACTCTACACCTACTTTGTACCTGCATCCACACAGTTAACCACAGCTGGAGCCAAGCCACAGCAAACCAGCTAATCATGCTTCAAATTCACGGCTAGGAATCTCAATAGTAGTATGTCCAGCAATCCTACTACATTTCATTATCTCATTATCTTATAAGACCATTTCATACCTTCTCCTCCCTGGGCAACCCTTCCCCATCTCCTGCTCCTCCTATCAGGTGACAAGTCTTGCTTCCATGTCCTGGCAAAATAGAAGCAAACAAAAGAACACTTCCACACCATCCCATTGCCGTGTTTAACAACCTACTCCACATGAACCAGTATATCTGCCTTCCCTCTGTTACTATGGATACTGTGTCCTCGCTCATCTCTCAGACCCACGCTTCTACTTAGGCAATGGATCTTGCACCCTTTTGCCCACTCAAGGACATCTCTCAAGCAATTGTCCCTGTGTATCCTGAATCACAATTCTTCCCTTTTCTACTGGGTCACTCAAATCAATATACAACATGCTCCTCATTATCCCATCTTTTAGATAGATGATAGATAGCTTCAATATTAGATAGATAGATAGATAGATAGATAGACAGATAGCTTCAATATCGTCTTGTAGCACATTTGATTTCTTTGTACACTTTATACCTTGCCTATACTTGCTGTTATGGGTTGACTTGTGTCCTCCAAATATTTATATGTTGATGTGCTGACCCTTACTAACTCAGAATGTGACCTTATCTGGAAATAAGCAATTTATATCTAAGTTCCCAATGGTATCCATGCTACTGAATTCAGACATTTATATTCAATCTTTGTGTTAAATTATTTATCAACAGCATATGACACAGTTGTTCATTCATCTTCCTTGACATATTTTCTGTAGTTGTCTTCCAAGACACTATTTCTTTAGGTTTTCCTCCTACCACACCAGTCCCATGTTCTCAATTCTTATGCAGGGTGCTCAGGTTTCTGATTTTTATTTGTTTATTTAATACTGGAGGCCTGGTGCACGAATTTGTGCAGAGGTGGGGTCCCTCGGCCTGGCCGGAGATTGGGGCCAGTCAAGGGCTGCCTCACCCAGTCCTGGGGAGGTATCGCAGGAGGTTGGTTGGCCACGGAAGGTTGGCTGTGGGAGAGCACTGACCACCAGGGGGCAGCTCCTGCATTGAGCGTCTGTCCCCTGGTGGTCAGTGCGCATCATAGTGACCAGTCGATCAGTTATTAGGTCGACCACTCATAAGGTTGCTAAGGCTTTTACAGTATATAGATTTATATATTAAATGTAACGCATGCAGGAAAGTAACACCTATATGCTTAGTTCAATAAATAATTGTAAAGTCTATGTGTGGTCACCACTTAAACTAAGATTTATAACATTCTAGAATTCCAGAGCCCTTCACATGCCACTTCCTCTCCCTCTCTCCCAGAGGTACTGTTACTCTTAAATTTATAGTAACAATCTTCCTCCCTGAGGGAAACACCAACATGATTGTATATTTAAACCTCCCAATATAGTTGTATATTTTTCTATTCTCCTGTAGGTCTATCAACTTTTACTTTATATATTTTGAAACTATATTGTTAGAACCATAGCAAATTTAAAATTTCATATTATCTTGATGAACAAAACCTTATATATTTAGGAGTGATTCACATTGTCTCTAGTAACTTTTAGCATTGAAGTCCATTTTTCTTCCAATAATAATTTAGTTATACCAACCTTCTTTTGCTTAAAGTTCTTTTTTTTTACTTTAAAACCTTCTTAATCTTTACATTTTAGGTATATTTCATGTAAATATATGCTATTAGACAGAATTTTAAAATGCAGTCTAATAATCTTTGTATTTTAACTGGAACATTCAGTATATTTACATTTAATATTATTACTAATACTGTAACGTTTAAATCTATCATCACATTTTTAAAATCTGTTCTTAATGATTTCAGATAGAGGGAGGGAGAGATAGAAACATAGATGAGAGAGAATCATTGATCAGCTGCCTCCTGCATGCCCCCTACTAGGAATTGAACCAGGAATTGAACTAGCAATCTCTCAGTGCATGGGACAATGCTCAATCAACTCAACCAAAAGAGCCATACCAACCAGGGCAGCTGTTTTTAAAATTATATTTGTTCAAACCATTTATTTTCTGATTTCTTTTGCTCCTTTCTCACATCCACTTTGATTAACAATATTTTTTTTATTTTATTCCTTTGCACCTTCCATGAGTTCAGAGGTTATATTCTATTTCTTCAGTAATTGTCTTAGTCTGGTCAGGTTGCCATAACAAAATACCATAGAGTGGATGCTTTAAGAACATAAGTTTATATCTCACAGTTCTGGAGGCTTGGAAGTCCAGGATCATGGTGTTGGCAGGATTGGTGTTTGTTGAGAACTCTTTCCTTAGATTATAGTCAGCTGCCTTTTCATTGTATACTCACATGGCCTTTCCTAGATATGGGCACTTGCGTGAGATCTTTCTCTTCTTAAAGGGCACTGATCCCTCCAAGAGGGCCCCAGCCTCATAACCTAATCTACCTCTAATTACCTCTCAAGGTCCCATCTTTAAATACCATCAGAGTGGGGGTCAGTGCTTTAATATACAAAATCCGGGAGTGACACAAACATTCAATGCATAATAGTGATTACTCTAGAAATTACACCCTGCACACTTAAATTATCAAAGTCTAGAGTTAATAAAAATATTTGGAAAATATTCTTCCAACTAATAGAAAAACCTGAGAATTCTAATATTTTAATTCTCTTTCTTAACACTGTCATGTATTATTATTACTACATCATACACCTGACATGTCTTTACATTGACCCATATATTTTCCACTTGCTTTGTACTTAATTCCTCCTGCTCCTCCTGTGAGATCACTTTCTTCCACTTGAGGTACATCCTGTAATATCTACCAGTGATGAAAACCTCAGTTCTTGTTTATCTGAAAATGCCTTTATTGTGTTTCCATTCTTGAAATATATTTTTCTGCTGGGCATAGATACATTAGCAATTGTTGTATCGGCACATTCAACATATCTTCTGACTTCTACTCCTGCTCTTGAAAAACCAATTGCCACTTCTTTGAAGACAATTTGATTTTTTTCTCTGGCTGCTTTTAATATTTTTCCTCTTATTTAGTTTTTACATTTTTTCACTCTGATGTGCTTATATGTGCTTTATTTTTCTTTATCATGCTATTTCAATGAATTCTGAAAAATTATCAGTCATGTCTTAAAATAATACTTCTGCCCTATTCTCTCTATTCTTCTGGAATTCTAACCTCCAACTCCATCCTCCATGTCTCTTCCTCTTTCCTCTGTAGTTCCCATCTTTTCCCCCCTCTTTTTATGCTACATTACGGGTAATTTTTTCTGATATATATGTAGTTTGTTAATTGTCTAATAAGTCTAACCTGGCCAAACCTCTCCACTGAATTTTTAATGTTAATTTTTGAACTTATCATTTTTGGAAGTCTATGTAGTTCTTTTGCAAATCTCTGTCATTTTTATAGATTCCTGTTCTCTGTTAATTTTTAAGCTTGTCATTTATTTCTTTAAACTAGGAAGCATAATTGTTTTAGACTCTGTGCCTGATATTTTGTTGTCTGGGGTATTTGTGGTTTATTTCTACCACTTATTCATTCATTCATTCATTCATTCATTTTGGCTGATCTCACTATGTTGCCTTATTACTTACCTACCTTTGTGCACTGGACATTGCCTTTGAGAACTTTTTGTAAAGACTGTCTGAGGCCTGGGATGAAATACTCTCCTCCAGAGATGATTTGAGTTTGCTTCTGTCAGATGTCTAGTGAGAGGGTTAACTTGAAACACAGGCAGACAGGGCAGGGGCCCAGTGGAAAACAAAGGCAGGTGGAACATAGGCAGGGCAGACAGGGCAGTTTGAGCAGCCTAACCACAGGAACCAACCAAGCAGAAATGATAAAATGTTTCTGGACTCAAAGTGGGAGGCGTGGGAAAACAAGGGAAGGCCTGCAGCAACAAGGTGTAGGAATGCATAGAAACAGAGAAAGTTCAGCATAGGAGCAGAGAAAGAACACACAGAAACAGGGAAAGTTCAGATCCGTAACTTGGCAAAAACAATTAAGGGAATCAATCATTAGAAACAGAGAAAGTTCAGCATAGGAACAGAGAAAGAGCACATAGAGACAGGGAAAGTTCAGGTCCGTAACTTAGCAAAAACAATTGAGGGAGTCAATCAGGTGACAACACAGGTAGACATAGAGCAGGCTTGTAGCAAATATATACCCCTGGACTACAAGGCTTTAACAGGCAGCCCATTCTTGGGTCCCTTTCCCCATGAGGGGAGTCTGAATCTGCTTGCAATAAACTTTCCACACTTTTGCTTAAATCTTCTGGTCCTTGAGCTCATTCTTCGGCGTCGTGAGACACAACCCAGGGAAAACACCTCGGCTCATTGTTCAGGTCATCACTGGGGAGAGGACCACTTCCAACCAGCTTCACAGCTTTAGGTGGCCAGCCCCTCAGCATGTGTGTAGACTCAGGGTGCATGTCTACACGAAGGTGCATGTCACAACCTCTCAGGAATAATAGGAGTTTTTTCTTTACTTTTGGGGTTTTGTTTCCCCAGAGTCCCCTATCATTGGGTAACAGGGAGGCCGTGAGTTTAGTTATATTTTATCCCTACCTCAGACTTAACCCCTGGAAATTTCAGCTTAATGTGGAGGACTTCTTTGAAACATCCCACCTGAGGCGGGCCCTGAACATCTGTCGTCTTTGCTTTTTAAGCCACTTAACTGAAGCCCTCCAGTGCAGTAGCAGCAAAAGCCCTCCAGATTTTGGCATTGCAATCATCTATTTATCTAACTTGAGGCTTTCTCCAAGAATTTAGACTACATTTTAATTACTGGAAATGATCATCTCTTCACCTCCAAGTTGGATCCCTCCTTTTCTCTATCTACACCCAGTCCCCAGTTCACCTTATCCAAATTCATGGCTTTAAATATATATGAGATGGTTTTATGAATAGCTCTGGAACCCTCCCTAAACTCCACAGATACATTTAACAGGCATCCAAATAAAGGTGGAGTCAGTTTACAAGTACACATATATGTGTGTATATATACACTGAGTGTCCAGATTATTATGACCACCTGATGTTTGTAGGCAAATTAGCTATAATTTCGCGCTGAAGTTGCTAGAGGGCCAAACCATTATAAATAGGGAAGCAGGTTGTTTACCACGACAGTAGAAGTGATTTTTTTTTCTGAAGATATGGGTAAGCAACCTTTGAACATGGGATATATATTATAATGAGTGGCCAGATTATTATGACCACCTGACATTTGTAGGCAAATTAGCTGTACACTGCATCGTATGGGATATGGAAGCTGAAGAGCCATCAGGCAGCTGGTTCCACAACCATCAAATCTCACAGAACTGGACAGTGCTATTCATCAGGCATGGTGTCTGATTCCTCACATCATCTTTCAACATCTCGTGGAGTCAATGCCAAGAAGAATCGCCGCAGTATTGAAGGCAAAAGGTGGCCCAACGAAGTACTGATGGGGTGGTCATAATAATCTGGCCACTCACGTTCAAATATATCCCATGTTCAAAGGCTGTTAAATCGCGTTGTTTACCTATATCTTCAGAAAAAAATCACTTCTACTGTCGTGGTAAACAACCTGCTTCCCTATTTATAAGGGTCTGGCCCTCTAGCAACTTCAGCGCAAAATTATAGCTAATTTGCCTACAAACGTCAGGTGGTCATAATAATCTGGACACTCAGTGTAAGTTGACTTACACCTCCATTTGGATGTCTAACAGATCCCTCAAACTGGACATAGCCCCATCCTCCCACTCCCAATATTATCTCCATCTTGAATGCACACTCCTCCCATGCAAATGACTTGTTGGTCTCCAAATCTGCCATACTTTCCTCTAGATCTCTGTACATCTCCCTCCTCTACTTGTTCACATACTTCTATTTGCTTTCTTCAAAGTTCATTTGAAGAGCCACTGCTTCAGGTTGATTTGGGTTGGGTGCCCCTCCTATTTTTCCCCATAGCACTCTGTGTGTATGTCTACCACTGGACTCACCAAACCCCTAGTAAAACACCTGGTTTACTATCTAGTCCCCCAACAGCTGGTAAAAATCTTGGGGGAGCTAAGACCAACTCACTCATCATTACTTCCCACATTCTAGCACCAGACTTGAAAGACACTTGACACCATATTTGACATAAATGTTTTAAGTTAATACATGAATAAATTGTATTCAAATAATATTTGAAAAACAAAATTTTTAAAGCAGTTCTAAAAGTCTTCAACACTGAAATTCCATTTGATTACATGTACTGTCTCTCTAGGAGATTCCTTTGAAAGGGGAAATTACACTGCTGTTTGCAGATGTTTGCAAGTATGTTGTTTTTATAGTTTCCCCCTCTTCCACAAACTTCCACTAAGGTTTCATCTTTAGTGCAGAAAAAAAATCAAAGCCAAACCCACAGGACAGCAGAGAGTTTAAATGGCTTGTTTATACCTAGGCAGTGGGAAATGTATTATTTATGACTTCCACTCTTCATCCTATCATTTTCCAAAGACAGACAATTGGATTACCAAAGAGAATAATTGCTGTCCTTCCTCTGGCCATCAGATACTGCATAAGCCTCAGGACCTTATCTCCCCATCATTGCTTTTTATCATCTTTGACATTGCCTCTGCTCCCCTTCAAATAGAAGCCTCAATGGACATCATAGATCATACGACTTCCACAAAATGCTCAAATATAAACAAGTATACTAAAAACATTGATAAATGGCTTTCTTTATGTCACTTCACATGGGATGTTTGTTCTAGTTAAATGAAGTGCCTTCAAACACAACTTCTGTGTCCTACAGAGGAGGGATAAGCAAGCAGTGACAGGAGAGTCAGGACTGTGCACCTAAAAGACATCACATCTAGGCAGAAAGTGAATAAATCATTTCATCATTTAGGGGAAGCTTTTCAGTGCCTTGCTCTACTCTGTTTCCAAATTTCTATGTCCAGGACCCACATCCACTGCATCCTAAAAAAATATCACCCAATGAAGAGATGATAGGACAACCAAAAGCAAGTTCTTTCCTGTCAACAGAGGCTCTCGGATCAGCCAAAATACCCCATCCAACACCTTCTGATATGCCTCAAAGATGTGAAATGTGAGTCCATCAGATTACCTTGAGGATGACTTGAGATGTAAACTCTAGCTAACCTGATTTTCAGTGACTAGATCAGTCAGGATACGCTGCAGTAATAAGCCCAAAATTCGGGGGTTGACACATCACTTTGTTCCTTACTCACACTGCACTTAACGCAGGACAAGGGCAGAGGGAGCTGGGATCGTTTAGTCACTCCAGGACCCAGGCTAATGGAGGATTCCTCTCCACATGTGTTTCTCCACCACTGCAGCAGGTGGAAAGGAATGTGGTGGACACGTGCTGAATGTCAAGCTTCTGCAGGAAGTGATGCCCATCATTCCTATTCACAGCTGTCATTGAATAGAGCACACCTATCTCTGAAGTGGATGAAGAAACTCCATGTTCCAAGAGAGAGAGGGGAACTGGGATATCTGTGAGCAGCAATATATTCAACCACAGCAACCCTCTTCATACTTTCACATGCTCTGCCCTAAACCCTTTTTGTGAATACTATCTTCAGCAGGACCCCCCGCCCCCGCAAAGCCAAAGATGTCCAGTGAGCCACCTTGAAAGGGAAATGGTGGACTTGTCTATAGCAAAAGACTACCAAACAAGGATGTGGCGTAGGGCAGTGGTAAATTTTATAGTGACTCCAGAGTCCCAGGAGAATCCAAAAGGGCAGGCATAATAATTTGGAGAACAATGTCATAAAGATAAGAGTGAAACTGTCCTGGGAGCCTGTGCATCTTCTCTGAGGCCTAGGCATGGTATTATTAGTTGAATGTATTAGGTTAAGAGAAAAATTAATCTGGGGAGTTTGGGGGTAAATGCTTATTCCCCACTCCAGATGTTTCCTGCCATGTGGCTAGAGAACTATTAGAGTTATCCTACAGCTGCTCTGACCTTCCATTCACTCCACCCCCAAGGGAAGCTGAGTAATTTATCTGATTGGCAAACTGGGGAAGACTAAACTTAGTGTGTTCATCTCCTCTCTGAGATTCTGAGAGAGTGAGCTACTTGCAGGGAGCTAGCTTTCTCCTTGCTGTGGGGGTAAGAGAGGGGGAAAGGAGAGAAAGGGAGAAGGAAGGAAGGGGAAAGGGAGCCAAGTGGAGTGGGGTGGGAGGCCTGTCCCAGTCCTAAGCAGGAAAATCTGCCTGATTCTGGGATTTGGTATTAGCAAGCACATGTGTTCCAACCTAACTCTTAATATAAATATGGTTGATTCTTGTCCTCTATCTGCAGTTCCTGATTTATTTCTAAAATTCCTCATAACTGGGCTTAGGGAAAGGGATATGATACTATTTAATTGACCCTCTTAAAGACTCCCCAAAGGATTGGGACTGCCCTCTATCATTTGCTAGTCATGTGATCTGGTCATGTCTCAGAATCCTAGTTTACTCATCTATAAAATTAAATTTATAAAATCTATTTCACTGCACGGAGAGTAAATATTAAACAAGATTTAGGAGATTACTGAATGCGACATAATTTTAGATCTGAGGACAAATGGGCTTGCTGACGCATCACCACAAAAACTAAAGGACAGATTAATCCAGTCTCAAGCAGAGTGGTTCATTTGCAGTCCTCCACAGAGAGAATGAGAGCAGCTCAGAACCGACTCTGTGGTCAGGCTGGTTGACCAGAGCGATGAGGAAGGGGCCAGCTAAGCATGTCCATCTTCTTGTAAACTCACCAGCCAAGGAGGAGACCTGTGTCTCTCTGGAGGAGTGAGTGAGGGCCATAAGGAGCACCAGGGGCCAGGGTGTTACTCTAAGCAGTGGTTCTCAACCTGTGGGTCGCGACCCCTTTGGTGTTCGAACGACCCTTTCACAGGGGTCGCCTAAGACCATCCTGCATATCAGATATTTACATTACGATTCATAACAGTAGCAACATTACAGTTATGAAGTAGCAACGAAAATAATTTTATGGTTGGGTCACAACATGAGGAACTGTATTTAAAGGGCCAGAAGGTTGAGAACCACTACACTAGAATGTGGTGAAGGTGATGAGATAATTACTCCCCTGATTGTATTATGCTATATAAGACTGCATATTAGCAGACCAAAGTGAGAGAGTCTCCTGCTGGCCTTGTAGAAGAAGCTGCCATGTTGTGAGGGGACACGTGGCAGGGAACTGTAGGGGCCTCAAGGATCTTCAGTGGCCCCGGCTGACAGCCAGCCAGAAAGCAGGAACCTCTTGAGCTACAACCACAAAGAACTAAATTCTGACAGTAACCCCATGAGCTTGGGAAAAGGCCCTGAGTTCTAGAAATGAATGAATCCCAGCCAATACCTTGACTGAAGCCAACTAAGCTATGTGCATTGTTTTAAGCTACTAAGATTGTGGTCACTTGTTGTGCAGCAATCGTAAACCAATACAAGAGACGAGCTTCAAGGACTGAATATGAGCTCACCAGCTGGGAGGAGGAAAAGCACTCCAGGCAGAGAAAATAACTCAGGGGCAAAGAAAATATCAGGTTGCCTGGGGGACCGTGAGTGGCTAGTCTACTAGAGGAAGGCCTTCGGAAGAGAGGGGGCAGTGGGCCACAGAGAGGGACTTGGACAGGAACATGGAGAGTCTGCTCCTTTGCCACAGGAGGAGTTTAGGCCTTATTAGGTTATAGGGGACTCTTAACAGACATTTTTTAATCTGTTTTCAGATTTCTAGGACTTATCTGAGATAGAAGACACACTATGGCGCATAGCTACCTTTATTCCCTCATGTCAGCCTGCTGCCACATTCCACTGAGTCCC
The DNA here is from genome assembly GCF_000412655.1 of Myotis brandtii. Classification (NCBI taxonomy): domain Eukaryota; kingdom Metazoa; phylum Chordata; class Mammalia; order Chiroptera; family Vespertilionidae; genus Myotis; species Myotis brandtii. The sequence continues at coordinate 18,928 of NW_005363520.1, read as the reverse complement.
TAGTCAATGGAACAAGGACACACGGTGAGAAATTGTTCCTTGTTCCTCAAGAGAAGACAACATTTTCTTGTTTCTGAGCCCAACACCTGAAATTGATTTACTATCCATCCATCCACTTATTTAACATATATTTATTGAATATTATATGAATCCTGCACTTTTGCGGATGCTGGAACACAAGTGTGAATAAGACAGTGAAGCACAGATATAAGAATGTGTGATACCGTGGGGACATTGAGAAGGCAGGGAGAGTAACTGGTAACTAGAATTATTCCTTGCTCGATTCTACTTTCATTTCATGCATATATGTATAATTCACCTCTAATTTCCTTGGGATAGCTTGAATTAAGTGTTGATTTAAAAACAAAGAACCCAATTATAGTATCACACTATCTGGAGTAGTTAGCATTATTTTTGTTTACAAGCAACAGAAAACTGAACCTCAACTGGCTGAGGTTCAAGGGGTCACATGACTAATTATACAACCTGGCTTCAACCAGGCCTGACCTCCTGGCTCTGCTTCCTCTGGATACGCTCCACACTCGGGCTCCTCACCACGTTTCCCAATAATCCAAGCTCTCTCCTCATGCGAATAGCAACTCTAAACCCATTTCAACACTCCAGTGTACAGAGTGTGTGTCCTAGCATTCTCTACATGTCCAGAGGTTCACTTTGATAGAATTAGCAAAGATCACTTCCCCAACTCTGATCACAATGATGTCCAAAGAGATTATATATATACTGATTGATCTAAAGCACACAGGGATTTCCTCTGGAACCCTGGGTAGGGTCAATCCTATCTAAACCTCATGCCACAGACTCTGCCTAGTTGTCCACCAAAGTGCTTCCCTTTTCCTCAGCGGCACAGTTTCCCCTGCGACCAAGTGACTGAGTTCTAGCCAGAACGCAGAAGTGAAGTGTAACCTCTCCCAGCCTGGCCCTTAAAACTTCCCACACAATCCTCCAAGGTCTAAACATATTTCAAAGTTCTTCAATAACTGAATTAAATATTCTCAAAATTTAAATTTAAATAAACTAAAATTTGAAATGTAGTTCATTGATTGCACTAGCCATGTATCAAGTTTTCAAAAGCCACACGTGGCTAATGCTGCTCAATTGGACAGCAACAGTCTCTTCAGATTCACTAGATTTCCTCCCTTCAAATTCTTCACTTTGCTTTGACTGTGATAATGAAGAAAAAAAAAATTGGCCGCGTTTCCTGTTTAATTGTCTCAAGTCTCCTAGTACTTCTTTGGCAGTGACCAATTAGCGCCAAGTGTATTGTGCTAAATTTTGATCATTACCCTAAGTACTCACATCGGAGAATGTACTAAAATTAGAGTAAGTTCTAGATTTTACAATTCCCTTTTTGCTCATCAACATGTACCATAATAGTTGTCTCTTGGTGTACAATGAAATAAAGGAGAAAAACAATGATCATTAAGGGCATGCCCCATAATGTAGTAACAGGATGAGTGCACTGGAAGGTAAAGGAACTAAGTCCCAGTGTTCTCTGTGCTAGTTAACATTTCCTGCCTCTCAGCTCCAAATCCACTCTCAGCTGCCTGGGATGCTGGAATATTTCTCCGCTGCCTGCTGGCACAATGCTAACCTTTGTCAGTAGAGGGCGCTGGAGGGACATTGGCATGAGAGAAGCCTTGCCTTCTGGACCCTGTATGTTGTTCCCCTCTTGCTCTTGGCAGCGTTGGGCTGGTGTGAGGACACCAACGGAAGCTCTCTCCCAACAAAGGCAAGTGGCACCTGTGCAGATGGCATCCCATTAGATTCCTGGGCGCTCCAGCTAGCCTCCTTGCAGCAAGTCCAGCAACGTCCTCCACCGGGAGCTTTCCAGGCAGATTTGAAGGAGGTTTTAGCAGCGCTCCCGCCCAGCAGGTGGGTTCCCAGCAAGTTCCATGGTTTCCTGGTGCTGAGTTCAGCAGCACGTCTCCAGACATAGCTTCCCAGGAAATTTCCCCAGGACTAAAGCAGGGGTTTCCTGTCAGTCTAGGACTGCTGGCTCCCTGGGGGTTATTTCCAGGCCTCAGCCCCAAACCACAGCTTAGAACCGACTATAGACCAGCTCTGACCGAGCAACCCAGGGGATTCCTCTCCCATCCAGTGGGCTATAACCACACCCCTCTAATGGGGTCTGAATTCCAGGCATGGGAAGCTCCCTCTTCCAGGTTAGTCCTTCCTTGGGTACTCTCTCAGAGCCAAGTAAAGTTCCTGTAAATAGTAATTCTTTATTTGTAGCATCCTTGTTTGGTTTCTGCCTCCTGACTGGAACCTAACTGATACGCCTCTTGTGCAATTCCTTGCCCAGGTGATATTGTGTGTCACTTCTCCAGACTTTGAGAGTCTTTGCTGTAAAATAGGAATATCTGATTAGCTCGAGGCTAGGGAGAGAGCATACCATTTTCAGGACCCCTGAAATGCCAGTTGATACCTATTAAAAAGCAACTTCGTAAAGGAGAAAAACAATGATCATTAAGGGCATGCCCCATAATGTAGTAAATGGATGAGTGCGCTGGAAGGTAAAGGAACTAAGTCCCAGTGTTCTCTGTGCCAGTTAACATTTCCTGCCTCTCAGCTCCAAATCCACTCTCCGCTGCAGCTGGAATATTTCTCCGCTGCCTGCTGGCACAATGCTAACCTTTGTCAGTAGAGGGCGCTGGAGGGACATTGGCACGAGAGCAGCCTTGCCTCCTGGATCCTGTATGTTGTTCCCCTCTTGCTCTTGGCAGCGTTGGGCTGGTGTGAGGACACCAACGGAAGCTCTCTCCCAACAAAGGCAAGTGGCACCTGTGCAGATGGCATCCCATTAGATTCCTGGGCGCTCCAGCTAGCCTCCTTGCAGCAAGTCCAGCAACGTCCTCCACCGGGAGCTTTCCAGGCAGATTTGAAGGAGGTTTTAGCAGCGCTCCCGCCCAGCAGGTGGGTTCCCAGCAAGTTCCATGGTTTCCTGGTGCTGAGTTCAGCAGCACGTCTCCAGACATAGCTTCCCAGGAAATTTCCCCAGGACTAAAGCAGGGGTTTCCTGTCAGTCTAGGACTGCTGGCTCCCTGGGGGTTATTTCCAGGCCTCAGCCCCAAACCACAGCTTAGAACCGACTATAGACCAGCTCTGACCGAGCAACCCAGGGGATTCCTCTCCCATCCAGTGGGCTATAACCACACCCCTCTAATGGGGTCTGAATTCCAGGCATGGGAAGCTCCCTCTTCCAGGTTAGTCCTTCCTTGGGTACTGTCTCAGAGCCAAGTAAAGTTCCTGTAAATAGTAATTCTTTATTTGTAGCATCCTTGTTTGGTTTCTGCCTCCTGACTGGAACCTAACTGATACGCCTCTTGTGCAATTCCTTGCCCAGGTGATATTGTGTGAGACATGTCACTTCTCCAGACTTTGAGAGTCTTTGCTGTAAAATAGGAATATCTGATTAGCTCAAGGATAGGGAGAGAGCATACCATTTTCAGGACCCCTGAAACGCCAGTTGATACCTATTAAAAAGCAACTTCACCATTTCTCACGCAATTATTAAAACCACTTTCCTCAACTTGAGAGAGAAAACACAAAAACTATCACAACTCAAGGTTTGCTGTAACCTGTGGAGAAACAGCTTGCTGAAGTAAATAGTAAATGAAACTCTTACATCGCCCCACTCACTATCCCATTGGCAGCTTTTCCCATATTCAACATGGCTGAGTGGCATTTCCTCCGGAATGGTCTTCAGAGACCGTGGGTAGGCTGTGTGGGAGGCGCTCCATGCAGGACTAAAAGTCTTGTCCTGCTAACAGGCATCAGGCCAGACAGGTGTCTTCAGTCATTCATGCTGGCTGCCCTGCAAGACAAACCTCACTCAGGCTGTGAGCCTGCCCACCCGGAAGCCCCACGTGGAAACCCTCTGTAAAGGCAACGGTGCTCTCTAGGCCGCGGGCCTGCGTGGTGCTTGGGCCTCGGGCTTGGAAAACTCTATGGGAATTTCAAAAGGAAAACTTACTGGGGTAAAAGCACCACAAAGCTTTCAACCACAGGAGTAGGGAGATGCAGAAATCACACTACTATCAAGTAAGAACCACCAATCCTGGTCCACAGTGTACAGACTGGACCAAAGAAGAAAGACAGAAGGAGACAATGGGGAGGGTGAAGGGGGGGTTCCCCTAGCACTATGCGTCAGGCTGGTCTGGGCGCCTGAGAGAAACCAGTAAATAAAAGAATCTGCTATTAACAGAGAAAGAGAGAGATTCAAATCAGAAAACTGGAGAGCACTCGGTCATTAGATGTAATCCAAATTAATGGAAAAGAATACAATTTAAAATGATACATTTATAAAAATGAGTAAGTTATTTCAAAGGTGTTTTTATATATGGCCCACATTTTCTGGTTTTAACTCCTTGAATTTTAGAACCCTGGTTATCATAGTGACAGGGAGGAAAGAACTTTTTCTCAACCCTCTTACGTTCAGTGAATGAAACGCTGCAAATTGAACTGGAAAAAGACAGATAATTAACAAGAGAAAAAGGTTTCTTTCAGATGCATATGGAGGGCCTCACAGAAATGAAATGAAAACCCGAAGCAGGGATCAGACCTGAAGGTCTATATCATTTTAACACAGGGCAATACATTTGTGAACAAATTACAAAAGAAAGGGGTTTCAACTTCCAGGGGTGCTAAATTGGGTGAAGGTAAGTAGTTGGGGAAACTGATGGGAAATAAGTTTTAATTAGTAAAGTTTGTACAGGCCCATCTGGGTGACGACTTTCCATCTTCAAGACCATAGAACTCCCGGGGGAGAGGGGTGCATGGCAGTCCTCATTTCTCAGAAATGCCTGCTCCTGGTAAGATGACGGAAGCTTTGAGAAGGCTTCTTTCCATATCTCAGTGACCTTGATTCTCAGTAGCCTTCAGTGCAAAATAACCAGAAACCAATTAGCATATCTTGGGGTGGCCTATTCTAATCCCTTTAGCAAGAATGATTACAACAACCCCTCGCATTTAACTGGAAATATGCAGACCTGTTAACAAGTGCCTTTATCATGAATATAATTGCTCTCCTGTCCTGAAGTAATTTTACCTAAATATTAAAAGTTTTATAAATACCAATTCCTATTCAGAAAAAAAAAAATGCAATCCAGGAATTAGCCACACTGGAAAGTAACATAAAAAATAAAAAGTTATTCCAAGATGACATGAAACATGCCCCAACTATGCAAGTGCTATTATGCTTCACAAAGCACTTCTATATTTAGTCAACAAACATATATGTAGTACTACTAAGCGTCAAGTAGTATTCTAGGCACAGTGAATAAAACACACAACGTGCTGGCTGTCACAAGCTAACATTCACTATTCACAGGCCTCATGGTCCTGCCTTTGAGACAAATGTCCAGCATAAGCTGCACTATGGGGCTAGAAAACTGAGACCAGGAGAAAAAGGTAAGGTGTTCGTGTGGTGAAAGATAAGTTGCAGTATGTTGAAGAAGGGGACGAGTATGACTGTAGGCCTTGAAACCGCACATATCCTGATTCAAATCCCACTTCCCGCTCTTACTAACTGTGTGATCTTTGGTAAATAACTAAATTTTTCTTGACCTCAGTTTTCTGTTCTGTAAAATGGCGATGGTAAGTCTAACACACCATGTAGTGGTGAGAACGAAATCAAATCATGGACACTTTGTGAAGGGACACTTTGTTGTTTGTTGTTGTTACCTTTCTGGTACTTTCCATTCTATTAAAAAAATATATAATTAATTAAATTAATAAGGAGTAGAATAAAGACAACAGGAATGGGAACATTCTTGATCATCTTATTTATTGCCTAAGGACCATGTAAAGACTGGATTCAAGAGATTGGTACTTTGTAAACTATTTGTATAAAATCAAATCCTTGTTGATACTAATGGTAATGCTGAAAAATAATTGAGCACTTATTATGTGACTGGAATTTTCTAAATCAGGTTCTTTATGTGCACAATTTTATTGAATCATTCAAAATTCAAAGAAGTGGACACTATGATTTAGGGAACAAGAAGATAGGTAGAAACAGTTGTTAAAATGTGAGGTTCAAGTTCTGCTTTCTGACAGCATTGCAGGTGCCTATGCTTTGGCCGTGGCTGATGAATTCCCGCCTCCTGCCCAACGCATGCAGTGTCTCCTACATAGACCATTGCTGCGGCCTCTTCAGCAGTTTTCCTGACCCACTACTGCCCCCTTGGTCTATCCTCCATATTGTGGCTAGAGTTCGATAAACATATTTATTCATGCTTTTAATCTGCTTTAAGCCTTGTAATAGAGTGCTTCTCTAACTACAAAGTGCGCACAGACCACCCAAGGGTGTAATTACAGTGCAGATATGATGCTGGGGGTATGGAGGAAGGCTGAGGCTCTGCTTTCTGCCCAAGCCTTCCCCCTCCCCCCGGGAGATGCCAATGCTCTGGCCCAGGGGCATGCTTTGGGTAGCAAGGCTACCATAGGTCATCACCACATACAGCAAAGCACCCAAATGCCCTGGTTCTACGAGCTTGTACAAGCACACTTCCCATCACACTCCCAACCAGCTCCAGGGGCTCCACAGAACCACTCCGTCTCTCTAGTAAGTTTTCTTTTTGCCTTGTTGAATGTTTTTTCTTTGGCAAGATAACCCTTGCAGATTGTCTTCAACACTCACTCACAATTCCCCACTCACCCCCAGCCTGCTAGGCTCCTCCCTACCCTTGAAGATGCAGCTCAATGGAAATTTTGATGAAGTCGCCTCTCAGGCAGAATTAATTACTCCCTTCTCAAAATTAGCCTAAATGGCTGAATTTTGAAGTGCCTATTTCCATCTCCAGATATGTGGTCCTTGCCAGCCTCATTCATGTTTGTATTTGGGGTTTGCTTCATGCCAAACATCAATAAGTGCTTGTCAAGTTGGCATGCGCTGGGGAAATTTCAATCACTGTTAGAATGCTATCATGGGCTCCGGGAGTGTCTGCATGGGGCACTGCCTCCCATATCAGAGTAAGCTAATTGATTATCTAAGATCTGCAGGTGGGAGCCTCCAGCACCAAAATACTGAAAGATGAAGTCTCTTGAGCCTAAAACCTTGTAGATAGCTACATGAAATGAAGGGGGGACCCACTTGTAGCACCTCAAAGAAAGAAACCTTGGCATATAACTTATATTTTTGCTAGGGGAGTCATTTGTTCCACCCGATGTGAACAGGGGGCTCCAGTGATTCAAAGAGTCTTCAAGCCACGTTTCACTTAGTTTTTCATTCCAGTGGTGACCTTGCTCTTGCCTCTCTTTCATGTCTTTCATGCACAACTTATTCCAGCCGGAAAGCTTTCTCCAAAATATGGCACTAAAAGGCAATAAGAAGCACTTTCCATGACTCAATGACAAAGTGATTTTTTTCTTCTTTTACCTCTTACTTTATTAGATCTTAAATTACAAATGTTATGGATGTAACAAGTTGTACAATGAAAATATGGTGTTCTACGTTCTTCATCTCCTGACCAGTCCTCTAACCTCCAATGGAGGTGGCTTTAAGATGCATTTTATTAAAGGTAGAAATGCCGAGCTTTGCTAACAGATGAGAGTAAAACCAAAGAGGGCTCTGGTCAGAGTGGGGCCATTCACTCGGGGCCGCAGCAGGGAAGGATCAGCCTAGACGAGACGGGGAATCAGGAGTTCCAGTGCGCCTGGCCATAGGAAGCTTGTGGGTCATCCAAGTGAGGATTCTGAGCAGCAGTCAGATGTCAACCTGTTGTAAAGAGAGGAGCCCAAGCTGAAGGCTGCCTTGCTGAGTCATCCACACTAAAGCAATGAGTCTGGACAGAAAAGGACAGCAGGTGTGTACTCCCGTCAATGATTTTGTTGTTGTTGTTGTTGTTGTTTATCCTCACCTAAGGGTATTTTTCCATTGATTTTTAGAGAGAGTGGAAGGGAGGGGGAGAGGCACAGAGAGAGAAACATCAATTGGTTGCCTCCCACACACACCCCAACCAGAGCCAGGGATCCAGCCTGCAACCGAGGTACCTGCCCTTGACCAGAATCAAACCCAGGACCCTTCAGTCTGTGGGTTGACTCTCTATCCACTGAGCAAAACTGGCTGGGGGCCTGTTAGTGATTTTTAGAACAACAGCTTTACTATTTCACGGCATATAGTGATTATTCTTAGTCACTAGTCTGTGTCCAATACTAGGTTTCTTGGTTTATTTGATTTTGATTTTAGGGTGTTTTTTATTTTAGAATTGGCTATTTAAAATCTTATTAAATAACTTTCTGGCAACTGGAAACATAATCACAATTTGTTGATGTCATGATTATGTAAATAAATTTTATAATATTGAACCATCGTCACACTGATTTAAGAAATCCTACTGAGTATAAGTCTGCATGTAACATTATCTTATTTTTTTAAAGTATTTTTCTATACTTTGATTACAGCCTCTTCCTAATATCATCTCTCTCCCTCTCTCTCTCTCTCTCTCTCTCTCTCTCTCTCTCACACACACACACACACACACACACACACACACTCACAGACACACACACAGGAGGAGTTTTCTGTTTTATTTTTTTAAGAACTAGTTTTAGTTTTATTGATTCCTGCTATTATTTTCTTATCTATTTCATAAACATTAGTCCATTCCTATTTCCTTATAGATTATTTTGCTGTTCTTTTCCAGTTTCCTTCATTGAAAATTAGTTCATTTATTTTTAATTTTTTTCAAGTTATGAAAGCTTCTAAGAACGAGTTTTCCTCTCAATATATCTTTACCTGTATCCCATATGTTTTTTCTTCCTTTCTGTCCACTTGTAAGTACTTTGTCATGTCAAGTTTATTTTCTCTTTGAAACAAAGGTTATTACAACAGAGTTCCTTCATTTCCATGAGTTAGTTCTTTACACTTTACAGCTTCTGTTACAAAAATAAATGTCAAAGCTATGGACACCTATAGCAACAAGTATTAGTAAGGAAGCATTGGGATCAGAAACAGCTCTGTTCAGTTTAACTCCACTCTTTACCAGCTATGCTTTTCCAGACACATAATGCCATGAGACTCAGTTTCCACATCTATAAAATGGCAGGAAGATGGTTAACTAGCTGTGCTACCACCTGGGGCTGGAGTGAGGAAATGGATGTGGCCACACTTTGGCAATAGTAGTTTTCCTCACCATGCCAAGTGAATCTTTAAATTTAAAACTAGGCCATTATTTTCTCTCTCTGTCTGTCTCTCCCCCTCCTTTCCACTCTCTCTAAAAATCAATAGAAAAATATCCTTGGGTGAGAATTAACAAAAAGACTAAGCCATTAGGATGTGCAATGGGAAGTGACTGATTTTAATGTCCACTGTGCCCGCAATAGAACACCAGAGCTGCTTTGTGGACAATGAAGCACCCTGGGAGGTTCCCAGAAACATGCAAAGACCCCTCTTGAAGGGGTCAAGAGGCAGGGGCAGAGCCAATGAAAGGTCATTGTCATTGTCAATGTTCACTCCCTGAGCAGTGACACCTGCAGTATTTTTTTTTAGAGATTTTTAGAGAGAAAGGTAGAGAGAGGGAGAGAAACATCGATGTGACAGCAAAACATGGATTGATGCCTCCTACATGCCCCCTACTGGGGATTGAACCTGAAACCCGGGCATGTATCCTGACTGGAAATCCAACCAATACCCTTTTTTGTGTACAGAACAACACACAACCAACTGAGCCACACTGGCCAGGACCACTTGCAATATTTGGATCACACTCGTAACTGATACAGCAGAGTACACTGACCTAGAGGTTGAGTGCTCACTGTGGCGGACAGCCTGTATGTAAACCCTGACCCACCACTTAGTGTCTGTGTCACCATGAAAAGCTGCCTACCATCTCTGGGCCATGTTTTTCTCATCTATAAAAAGAGAATAACACGTATGCAGCACTTAAAATTGTGCGTGACACAAAGCAGTACTTAAATCTTAATCATTATTAACTAACGAATCATTTCTAAAATTACCTCTCCTCTCAAATATCCCTGAACCACAATAAGATATGTATTTGAAAGTGCTCCATGAGTTATTTTTTGTTTTTGTTTTTTTCATTTTTTCACTGAAAACCCATCAACCATCCCACACAAATCACAGTTTGATTCCCAGTCAGGGCACATGCCTGGGTTGTGAGCTTAATTCCCCAGTGTGGGGCCTGCAAGAGGCAGCCAACCAATGGTTCTCTCTCATCATTGATGTTTCTATGTATCTCTCCCTCTCTCTTCCTCTCTGAAATCAATAAAAAAAAACATTTTAAAGTGAAAACAAGATGAAAGAAGATTAGTTTCCCATACTAAAGAAACAAAGCTCATCCTGCTGCTGACCTGTTGGATAAAACAGGAAGACCGGTAGGCAAAGGGGTGTGTCTGAGCCGGGGATGAAGACAAGGGTCGGCAGGTGCTGAAGTGGATCCGCCTCAAACACACCAAAAGGAAGAGGCCAGTTCACAGTGCAGCTGCTCCCCTCTCCCGGGACGCCCAGGTGAAGGGCACTAAGGGGGGCAGGCTGAGCTCCAGAAGCTGGTGACTGCATTCAGCCACAGAGCCCTCCCACTCATTCTCTTGACATCCCAGTCCCTGCACCTCCAGTGTCTTCCTTCCTCCCCACTCTGGCCCATCTCCTCACATTGGCCAGCGTTGGGCTGGCAGGGATCATTCAGTGACTTCAATCGCTTGAAAGGCCTCTGATACGTCACCATCAGTAATGGGCAGGAAGAGCTGCAGGCTGCGGAGCCAGTCAGTTTCCAAGTAGCTGGCAGATTCTAATCACATCACTTTGAATCAGGATTCCATGTGCTCTCTCTCCTCAAGGGAGGCCCTGCATTTGTGTGGGCGCTGGGGATGGGGAGAGAGGTCTGCATTGTTGTTAGGATGGGAGCGGAGTGCCTAAAGGTCTATGTGCATTTTCATGTCTCGTGGTGCTGTCTTTAAACCACTTCCTCTAACTTCTTTTCACTGCAGCCTTAACAACCATTATTTATATATATAAAAGCCTAAGCAACTGGCCAACCAGCCAACCGGCCAGTAGCTATGATGCGCAGTGACCTCCAGGGGCATACACTCAAGGCAGGAGCTGCCAAGCGACCGCAACTTTGCAGAGTGCCCTCTCACACTCCAGGACCCCTCCGGGGATGTTGGACTGCCGGTTTTGGCCAAATCCCAGCAGGCCAGGCTGAGGGACCCCACCGGTACATGCATGGGCCTCTAATCTATATATATAAAAGCCTAAGTGACTGTCCAACTGGTAGCTATGACACACACTGACCACCAGGGGGCAGATGCTCAACGCAGGAGCTGCTGAGCTGTGGTGACTTGGCAGCTGCAGTTCTCAGGTGGTACACCCGGAACCAGAGAGGAGGAAGCCTGATTTCGGGGTGTGTCACCCACGACCCACCCTCTCGCAATCCAGGACCCCTTGGGGGATGTCAGAGAGCCTGTTTTGACCCCATCCCTGCAGGCCAGGCTGAGGGACCCCACCTGCCAGAAGGACCTCACTCACTCTGCAGATGCCCTTCGAACCCCAGTGCCACCCCAGGTGCGGCCAGCCGGGAAGGGAGTTCAGGAGGTTGACTCCAGGGTATGTCTGGCTCATCTTGCCCAGTCCTGCCCCACCAGCCACCTTCTACTTAATTTCCTCTCAATGTGCATGAGTTTTTGCACCAGGCCTCTAGTGTTTACATAATACATTAAACATTTTTTAAAAGGTGCAGTTTTGGAGAAGGGGCTCAGAAGAGAATCTGCTCGGCTGCCTCACTCCCAGAGCCCCGGGCGTATTCCCAGCCTGTTAATAACGCCTGTTTCTGTTCTGGCAGGTGGCAGCAATGATGTCTCCCTCATGTAGGATTTGCCAACATTCACTGCTGGTGGTCAAGATAGAAATGGGAAAAGGGTAATTAAGCTTATGTCATGATTGTCATGGGTTAATGATGACCACAGATTCTTGCTTCTCCCATCCTTTGAATCAGGGCTGACAGGGACTGACACAGCAGAATGTGGCAGGAGTGACCACGTGCCAGTTGCAGATCTAGGCCTTAAAGAGTCTGGAAGGTTCTTCTTTTGCTCTCAGCCACCCTGTCAGGTGGGTTATGGTGCTGGAGAGACCACATCAAGAGTGAAAGCCACCTGGCCAGCGCCCAAGTGTTCTAACGATTGCAACAGAGGTGCCAGATACCAGTGAGTCAAGCCATTTTGTTTCTGCCCCAGCCAAGCTCCTGCTACATGTAGCCACAAAAGTGACCCCAGTCCCTACCACCTGGACCCCAGCCCCCACCAGCTATCCCTACTGAGCCCTACCCAGGTTGTAGTATCTTGTGTTTTAAGGTTTTACATTCTGGGGTGATTCATTACACGACACTAGACAGCTGATATAAATGCCTTCTGGAACTAATGAGGGTTTCCAGCTGAAGGATCGATGTGTATATTGACCCCTGTTCTATGTGACACACGATTGTGACACCTTATATCTAAGCCACTTGTAAATATTTTAGGATGGGGGGGAAAGGAGACATATGTAATACTCTTTGTAATACTTTAAGCCAGGGGTCCTCAAACTACGGCCCGTGGGCCACATGCAAATACAAATATTGTATTTGTTCCCGTTTTGTTTTTTTACTTCAAAATAAGATATGTGCAGTGTGCATAGGAATTTGTTCATAGTTTTTTTTAAAACTATAGTCCAGCCCTCCAACGGTCTGAGGGACAGTGAACTGGCCCCCTGTTTAAAAAGTTTGAGGACCCCTGCAGTTTAAGCAATAAAACAAAATTTTAAAAAAACACACACATTACAAAAACTAAAAAAAAAAAATATTTTAGGATATATAGAAATATACAGCGATAGAGATATTTCTTCTAAAATCTCCTCTATAAATCAGTTATAATTCTTCCTATTATATAGTTGAAGAAACTGAGTTCAAAGGCCAACCTAGGGTCCCACGTCTAGAAAATAACAGAAGCAGCCACTGAACGACGCAGATGAATCTGATTCCACAGCCCGTGTTTCTTCCGAGGAAGCACACTTCCCCTTAATTTTGGTGTGATTCCTTCGGTACCCTGCAGCCTGACCACATGTCTAACATCTGAGCTGGGTGGTAAGTGCTGGATAAAAGAAATTGTCAAGGAAACAAATGCTTCCCAGATCCCTAAGGGAAGCTCCCAGTGCCTTCGGCCTCTCTGTTGCAGAGCCCTGCAGTGCCTGGGTACTGCTTCTGTCAAGACCAACCACAGCATTCATTTCTAGCTGTGAGCCTGTCTCTTACCAACTATTACACCACCAGTGTGCTGTGGAGCCTCTGCTTCTGCTTTCTTTGTTTGATTTTAATAGAGCATTTCTTGGGTTTTAAATAGTGTGAAGGTCATTAAAATTGATTAAGTGAAATTTCCCAGTGAAAATAAAAGGGCTGTAGTATTGTGACAAATTTATAAGTTATCCACCAATAAGTTATCCATGAACGAGAGAGAAAGAGAGAGAGAGAGAGAGAGAGAGAGAGAGAGAGAGAGAATAAGAAGAAGGAGGAGGAGAAGGAGGAGAAGGAGGAGGAGATGGTAATGATAGCGACAGGGGAAAAGGAAAAGGAAGAGAGGGAGGAACAAGAGGAGAGAAAGAATATGAGCATTGCATTCTGAAAGATGAACTACTGTGCCACTTTCCCAGCCCTGGCCGGTGTGGTTAGAGTGTCAGCCTGTGCACCAGGTTCGATTCCCTGTCAACTGGTCAATGTGTCTCTCACGTAGATGTATCTCTCTCCTCTTCCCCCCTCCCTTCCACTCTCTCTCTCAAAAAAAAAAAATCAACGGAAAAAAGATTCTTACTCCTTAGATGAAGATTAAAAAAATAAGAATATTATTCCCGCTGGTGTGGCTCAGTGGTTGAGCTCAACTCATGAACCAGGAAGTCGCAATTTGATTCCTAGTAGGGGTACATGCCTGGGTTGTGGGCTTGATCCCCAGCAGGGGGCCTGCAGGAGGCAGC
>NW_005363520.1:0-4857 GCF_000412655.1 Myotis brandtii | reverse complement strand
CTTTATCTTGTTTTGACTCTCAGCATTCCAGGAGAAGCTTCTGGAACAAAAGTTCAAGCCCCAGAGTCTGGCCTATTTAGTCCACATGCACCTGACCTGCCACTAGATGAGCAAAGGATGTACAGGCCAACGAGCCATCATTCTTCATTTTCAGAGCAAATTTGCCTGGTGCACACATGTGCCAGTTTGGGTGGCCTCACAGCCGTGACCACTGAGCCTTGCCATCTGTTCCTGGCAGCAGCTTCCTGGTGAACAAAGAAGCTCTCTGCCAGTCACTGACCTGGGCTCACATCCTGTCTCCCCCACTCGCTGCGGCATCTTGGGAAGGAACTTGGCATCTCCAAATTCCAAGTTTCTAATCTGGGCAGAAACACCCTTCAGTATAGCAGGGCCGTGTGCCTGGCCAGATCTGCTGCAGAACAAAGGGCAGGGACGTGTGACACACGATCCATTGCCCCCCAGTATCCATTCTCCCTTCTTACTAGTAAAAGAATCCCCTATGTTTCGCTGAGCATAGGGCCACCTAAAATAAAGACTAAATTTCCAGCCACCACTGGTGCTAGGTGTGGCCACGCAACCAGCTCTGCACAATGGAGTCTCAGTGGAAGTGTTGTGTGGGACCCTGAGAAGACTCCTTAATGGAAGAAGCCCTGCTTTTGCTAGTCCTTTCCTGGCTGGAATGTAGATGTGGTGGCTGAGCCTAAGCTGCCATCCTGAGCCAAGGGGGCAGAATCCTAAGGGGGACACAGCAGAGCAACAAGAAAGGCTGTATAGCTGATGATCATAGAGGCACCAAACTGGCCAGGTTCCTTTAGTTGGAGAGAAAACAACCCTTTTCTACTTCCATTATTTTAATATTTTCTGTTATCCACAACTAATCTTTGGTAGTACTGGGACTTAACAGGTATACTTAAGAATCATGTTCTCCAAGAATGTGATTCCTGATTCCTTAAAAGCTGGATCAGCTTGACATGTTTTCTTAGCTGTTCTTTATCTCCTTGAAGCAAGGACTCTGCAGGACCTTCACCCCGTGCGCCTGTTCCAGAGGCCATGGTGTCCCACACTCTTCAACTAGCCCAGCAATCCCCTGGCTTCTGAATTGAAAGTTAAATTTAAAATGAAAGACATAATTTTGGGGAACTTGCCACATCAAACCATAATTATGTTCATTCATTAAGAATAAAAATAATGACTATGTCTAGCATGTTTTAATGTTTTACTATGTGTAAGTGCTAGGTACCTGATATGGAGCATCTCATGGAATCCTTCTAACAGACTTGTGATTTGGTGCTGTTGTCATTCCTGCACTGCAGATGAGAAAATTAAGGCTCATCCACCCAAAATGGCTCAGTGGTTGAGCGTCGACCTATGAACCAAGAGGTCATGGTTTGATTCCCAGTTGGGGCACATGCCTGGGTTGCAGTTGGGCCCAATCCCCAATGGGGAGGGGCGTGCAGTGGACAGCCAATCAATGATTCTCTCTCATCATTGATGTTTCTCTCTCTCTCTCTCCCTCTCCCTTCCTCTCTGAAAGCAATAAAAATATATTTTTTAAAGAAAATAAAATTAAGGCTTTCACCACTGCCTTCCCAGAACATCGCCCTGACGACTCAACCCTTCCGCCAGGCCCTGAGAGCACCCTGTCCCTGCTTCCCCACAAGGTCTGCTATCAAAATAAAGAAGGTGAAGGGCAAAACCTCTCTCCTTAGTGCTGCTGTGTGGACAGAGATGCACTCTCTGTGCACCGAGTGCAGGGGGCTCTCACTGAAACAAGGTCTTTTCTTCTGGCAGCTTCTTCCTTGATCTCCCACCTCACACATAACCTGCCCAGCCAGAGGCAGGATTTGCATTAACCTCTGCTCACACTTGACTGATGATATCTAATTCCAAACCGCATGGCTCTGTCTAGCATTGACAACGCTCTGAACTTCATGTTAGTTCCTGAGATTGGTTCACACTTTCAATCACTTTAAAGGGCCCAACTGCAGGCTCAGGGATAAATTCTTTGCTGTTCTCTAAATTTATCACCAACTTAATTTAGAATCTGTACTTGTCTGCACCTGAGTTACCTGGCCCTCTAGTTAGATGCCATAGTCCAGAGCCTGGCTTGGGTTCTGATCTCTGAATCCCATTAAAAAATCCAGCTGCACAAAAATATCTGGTAAGATAAATATTTGGCCTTTACATTATAGTCTAAGATGATTTGATATTAGACAAAATTGATCAATGCACAGGTTTTCATTCTAAAGTAAAATAAGTTATTTCTCAAAACAGTGCTAGTAAATAAAACATCTGGTGAGAAAACATTTCTCTTATGCTGAAACCAAAGCACAGACTGAATATGTTGATGATGCCCTAGGTAACTAATGGGAAAGGCTTCCTGAACATTCACAACTGGGGAGTTAAACGCATTTTGGTGAATGGAAATGATTGGAATCCCCAGAGGAAGGCTGGCTGCGTAGGGTCTGCCTTCCCTTGTCAGCAGCAGTCACAGGCATCGTCCATCTGTAATAAATGTGCCAGAGAGCTTCGGCCAGAACAGATGCTACGGTTTACAATTACCCTCAAAAAAATGAGCAATCTCAAATCTCTTGTTGGTTGTCCAGAGCAGTATCAGACGCTTGTGCTGTGGAAAGGGAATGTGTGGGCCACTCTGAAAGTCTCTGTACTCACCTCCTCTGCTGTCATTTGATGCAAGATACTGCCAACTCCTTCCTAAGATGATTGTGAGAGCTTCCTAATGGAGCTCCTGCTTCACCCTCACTCTATTATAGTCTCCTCGCACAGCATCTAGAGCAGTGATGGCGAACCTATGACACGCGTGTCAGAGGTGACACGCGAACTCATTTTTTGGGTTGATTTTTCTTTGTTAAATGGTATTTAAATATATAAAATAAATATCAAAAATATAAGTCTTTGTTTTACTATGGTTGCAAATATCAAAAAATTTCTATATGTGACACGGCACCAGAGTTAAGTTAGGGTTTTTCAAAATGCTGACATGCTGAGCTCAAAAGGTTCGCCATCACTGACCTAGAATGATCCTTTACAATGTCAGAGCTAATGGCTTTCTTCTGTGCAAAATTCTGCAATGCCTCTCAATGCACTGCGAGCAGAGGCTGAAGTCCTTGCAATTGTCTGCCAGTCCCTCTGAAATCTGACCCCCCTTCCCTCTGACCTACCCACTTTCCCTTATTCCTATCCATCCCCATGGTCTCCTTGCCATTCCTCTGCGGCAGCAGTGGGTGAGTTCCTGTGTCTGGGATATGACTCCCCCAGGTCTTCTCCTAGCTTTTGCTCAGCTGTCAGATTCTTCAACAGGCCCAGCTTGACTCTCTGTAATACTGCAGCCAGTCTTCCCCTCCATTTGTGCTGCTCTGTATCATCTCTGACATGCCATGTGTTTTTTTAAAATTTAAATTTTATTTTTCGATTACAGTTTACACTTAGTATCATTTTGTATTGGTGTTTAGACAATCATACAAAGTGTTCCTCTTGATATTTCCAGTACTTACTTGGCACCATACATGTGTGGATGAAAGGGGCCACATGCTAACCTGACCAGCTCAGGGGAGGCCTGCATGACAGTCTTGCAAACTCAGAGACCTAAAGTAACCAAAAAGCATGGTCTGAAATTAAACTTTAAAAGCAGTTATAGTGGGTAGTTACATCCTAGGCCGGTATCTTCACTGACAAGATCAACCTTTACCTTAACTGAGTGTATCTGTCTTTTTGCATCTATGATAACATACCCTTGAAATGTCTGGGTAACTTGTAACTTCCCTTTTTCCGGACCCCTTGGGGCACAACCTATTGTGCTGGGTGTGAGGACAGATACCACAAATTCCTTCATTATCATGTTAATTGTTTCTGCACCCACCTAGGTATGTGTCCATCATTTTACTTTTTATCCAATTTCAGAGGTTCCCCAGCTTTGCTTTCTCCCGCCTCTCTAGTCTATCACCAATGGATTTCATGTAACCCACCTACATCCCATTCCTTTGATTGCAATGTATAAATGCAGATGTAACCCGCCATTCTCCGGAGCATTATCTCAATTCATTGAGGTTCTGCTTCCTGGCATATGTCGACAGTTTGGCTCAAATAAACTCACAAAAATTCTTTACAGGTTTCAATGGTTTTTTACGTTAACACATGGTTATTACAATAGTGGAGGCCCGGTGCATGACATTCGTGCACTGGAGTGGGGGAGGGGGAAGTCCCTCAGCCCGACCTGCCCCTCTCACAGTCCGGGACCCCTTGGGGGATGTCCCTAAGTGGCAGGTGAATATTTATGTAATTAAAATAATGAATAATGAGGACTTCCGGTCAAGATGACCAGGAAACACTACTCACCTCCTGCCATAATCACATCAAAATTACAACTAAATTATAGAACAACCACACTTGAGAACCACCTGAAGATTAGCTCGACAGAATTCCTCAACAATTACCAATTATGGACAGTTTTTCTCTACATCCCCCATCTACTTAATTTTGAACCACATCCCTGCCATCACACCATTTCAGCCACAGATACTTCAGAATACCTTTCTAAATGTTAATTCCTTTGTTTTTA
Organism: Myotis brandtii; assembly: GCF_000412655.1. Taxonomy (NCBI): domain Eukaryota; kingdom Metazoa; phylum Chordata; class Mammalia; order Chiroptera; family Vespertilionidae; genus Myotis; species Myotis brandtii. The sequence goes on along the minus strand of NW_005363520.1, from coordinate 278 downwards.
AACATAGCAATTCTATCATATCTAAAATGATAACTTGTTAAAAGCAAATTTCTAGTCAATGTTCAAATATCTCTTAAATTGTCCCAGTCCCATAAATGTTTACCAGTTTGAATCAAGATCCAAAAATGTCCCATGCATTGTAAATCCTTCATAAATCTCTTACACTCCTTTTATTCAATAAATGCCCCCTTCATTTTCTTCAGGTAGTTTTTTGTATAGAAACCAGGGAATTGAGTTGTTCCCTCCAGGCAAGTGGGAGTTTCCTTGCTGTTAATCCT
>NW_005363519.1:0-480 GCF_000412655.1 Myotis brandtii | reverse complement strand
CTGATCTCTCATGGCAGAGCTGGGGTCCAGCCTTGGATAGTGAGGAGGGGGCTCTCTCAGCCCCAGAAAGAGTCAAATGGTGGAGGGAGGGAGCTTTCCACAGAGGCAAACAAGGGTCCTCAAGGTCAAGTTGCTTCTTCTGTCACTAACACTTTCCTTCTGTCACCTCTTGCCTGTTACCTGCTCCATGTGCTACAAGGAACAAACAAGGCTTGGAACAAGCTCATCTCTTTTTCCCCAAACTAAAGGAGGAAACCACCTCTGAGGAGGGGTGAGGACAGACCCCTGCTCCCTGCGCTGCTCCAGGCTCACCTGGTGGCTGACTCTGCTCTATGCCGTCTGTGGTGGGACAGGGGTTCGTGGTGAAGGTGCATGGGTTGCCTGTCGTCAATTTGTCACCAACTGACACCAGAGCTTCCTTCAGAACAGGCTGCACGGAAATTGGGAGAGAGTGAGCCACAGGGGAGACTCCTCTGAGCT
>NW_005363518.1:0-812 GCF_000412655.1 Myotis brandtii | reverse complement strand
CGCAGCCGAGCAGGCGCAGTCAGCACGTACGGACCCAGTCAGCACGTACGGACCCAAGAGCTCCCAGCGCTGTGACTCCGCGGCACCGGATTTAAAGCCTGGGGAATTGGGCCCAAGCGGCCCGCCCCACATGGCCTGCCGGCGCCTCGATTGGCTGATGGGGCCTGTGGGCGGGGCCTGCGAGCGTGGAATTCCTGGCACCTGATTAGGTTCGCACCGAATCGCCCCAGGCAGCTCCACACCAGTGGTTCTCAACCTTGGCTGCACATTAGAATCACCTGAGACTCTTTTCTAAAATCCTGATTTCTGGGCCTCATCCACCAGAAATTCTGTTTCTTTGTTATGGGGTGGGGCCACAACATTAGTAACAAAGAAACAGAATTTCCGGAGGATGAGGCCCAGAAATCAGGATTTTAGAAAAGAGTCTCAGGTGATTCTAATGTGCAGCCAAGGTTGAGAACCACTGGTGTGGAGGGAGGCGAGAGGAGGGCCCAGGGGCTGTGCTGGGGAGCTCAGCGCCTTCCTGCGAGCCGGGTCACCCATCACCCTGAATTCATGAGCTCAGCACGTGGTTCCCGAAAGAAGCGTGTGGGGAGCTCCAGGTGCTTTTTCAGGGTCCCTTGCCTGTCCAGACATCTCCCCGAGGGCTGAGGACCTGACAATCTGGCGAGTGATTCCCGCTTATCATACAGTGAAGGCCGGCAGGGTGCCAGAATGCAGAGCCCACGGGCAGATGCGTTATCAGGGTGTCAAGAGGGTGCAGCTGGGCTGATGAAGAATCTGGAGTGGTAGGCAACACCCAAATCACTGGC
>NW_005363517.1:0-829 GCF_000412655.1 Myotis brandtii | reverse complement strand
AGTGTAACCCATGCTGGTCTTCCTGCAGCACAAGGCCTACTAGGCAGGGGCCCAGCACCCCAGAAAAGCGGGCAAGTGATGGCTGGGGCACTGGGCTGTCTCGGGGAGTCTGGCGGGCAGGTGGGGACACAGCTGTGCTGGAGCAGGATGGCAGGTGAGTGCACACCAGGTGGGCAGGCCCAGCCCTACCAGGCCCCTGTGCTCTCTGGAGGCTGACCATCCCATCTCCTCCTTAAGAACCACGCTCCCATTTCCTGCGGACGGGACTGGAAATCTCCACGTGAGACCTGGACGCCCTGGTCCTCCCTCAGTGTGGGGTTTGACCAGCTTTCCAGCTGACTTTGGCAGACATAACCCTCAAAATTCGCGTTTTCTAGATGCGAATCTTTAGCCAGGAAAATTTGCTGCATGCTGCATGGCCCTTTTCCGCCATTTCTCTTCCCTAACCCCTGACCTGTCCACCAGGTTGGCTCAAGCCTGCCACACTGCGCACGCCTGTTCCACCCTCACATCCAGCCCCCAGAAAGGGCCCTGTGCCCAGCCCGCAGTGCTCAGTGGCCCCTCCGCCCTGGGAGCTCCCCTGGCTTCCCAGCTTTCTCTACTGTCTCTGGTATGTTGTCCTTAAAGGGGTCCTGCAGAAGCGACCTCTGCTCTGCTCTAGATGCCTGGTGGTGTGGGCAAGCCACATGTGCTTTTGACATCCGGGGCACACGCTGTCCATGCTGGGGGCATGGACTCTGACACTGGGGACACGCGCTCTGACGCTTGGGGCATGCACTCTGAAGCTTGGGGCCCGAGTTTTGAGGCACAGAGCATGTGGTCTGATGCC
>NW_005363516.1:0-529 GCF_000412655.1 Myotis brandtii | reverse complement strand
TTTGTAACAATGTTTCAAACTGCAAGCTCAGAGGCAGGCAGCGGCAGGCGGGGAATGTTGGCTTCCTCCGTCACTGAAGCAAGCAAGCCTTCTGTTCGCTTCAAGCTGCCTGGCTGCCGGCCGCCATCTTGGTTAGCAGTTAATTTGCATATCGCCCTGATTAGCCGATGGGAAGCCTGTCGGAGGTATGGTTAATTTCCATGTTTGTCTATTATTAGATAGGATAGTGAAAAGGGAGCACAAAAACTCTCTTTGAGTACAAGCTATTCACTACTAGGTAAGGAAAACCTCTTTCCAGGCTATGTCAGTTGTCATAATTAGGGTAGTTATATAGTAATTCTGTATATAGGATATTTTGATTGTAAATATTAAAACAAAATATATCAAAATAAAAGTTCAAAACACTGATAAACATTTACTTACCTGTCAATATTTTTGTTTCACATATGAGAGCGAAGTTCACTTTAAAGTAAGAGTTATCACAATGCTTCAGTCAATGACTGAGTTTATTTGGACATCAATTTGGCAA
>NW_005363515.1:0-960 GCF_000412655.1 Myotis brandtii | reverse complement strand
ATGTTTCTATCTCTCTCTCCCTCTCCCTTCCCCCTTCTCCTCTTTCCCTCTTTTCTTCCCCCTTCTCCCCTACCCACAACCACACACACACACACACACACACACACACACACACACAGTCTGCTGATCTCAGCCATGGGCTCAAATAATTTTTTTTCTTTTTCTTCTTTCTGCACATGCCTGAGTATGAGCTGAATAGCCAAGTTCCTGAACTGGGTCAGGATTAGGTTGGCTTCGACTTTTTTTGTTTTTCTCAACAGAAGCCAAACACTTAAAAAGCAGGGAGATGGCTGACGGAATTCTGGAGTGCAAGTTACGTTCCTGGGCTCTGGGCTCTGGGCTGCATTTTAGTTCTGGATGGAGGGAGAAAGTGTGTGTCCCGGAAGGTGAGGCTAAGCCTCAGCCTGGCCTGTTCTTGCACAGCGTGGTCCAGAGGCTGCCCTTTAACCCGCGTGGACAGAGCCCATGAATCAAGCCAACGGTGCCGTCTCCCGCTGACCCGGGCGCCGGCCTTATCAGGAGACCAGAGGCCTGTGGTCGGCCTGCAGGGACATCTGGAAGCATTAAGGCCTCCTGGTGGGGTGTGGCCCCGCCGGATTGCCCATGCTTAGGTACCTGGTGTTTTCTGGCCTTAAAAGTTGCTGATTACGAAGTTGACTTTCCTTCGTTCCTTCCTTTGTTCCTTAAACGCAACATGACAGGGAGCCCTGGTGTTGCAGGGGTGACGGGTCGTTACCAAAGTCAGTCACAGGAACTCTCACTGAGGATAAACAGAGCTCATCAGTCATTGCCCAGAAACATGTATCCCCATTTAACCTGCCAGGACTAACTGTGGCTGCTTCGGGAGCACAAAACCGGGAGATCTCCTTTCTGACAGACACACCAGGTGTCTCCCAAGAGGAACTTTACAGCAGCGTCAGACGCTGACAAGTAATTATCTCCCCGGCTCAGGGAGCCAGC
>NW_005363514.1:0-572 GCF_000412655.1 Myotis brandtii | reverse complement strand
GCTCTTTGCTCACCCATGTCCTCTCATTTAATTCTCCCAATGATTTTGTGAGCTGGGGTTCCCATTCTCGTTCCACTTAAGTTTTGGGTTGCAACCCAGTTTCTCTGATGCCCAAAGTTGAGACTTTTCTGCTACAGCAACCGGGATGATATTCTAGAGCAGGAGCAGTCCATCTTCAGTCATATATATTCATATCCAACCCCTGCTCCTGTGTGTTTTTATGTCTGTGAAATAAGAAAACCTTTCTAAATATGTTTTATTTTATTTTATGGATATCAGTGAGAGGAAGGGAGAGGGAGAGGGTGATGGAATCATCCATGAAGAGAGAAAATCCTTGATGGGCTGCCTCCTGCAGGCTCCCTACTGGGGATCAACGCCACAACTGGTCATGGTCCTTGACCAAGAATCGCACCAGCGACCTCTTGGTGCTGGGAGGACGCTCAACCAACTGAACCTCACCAGTGGGGCAGATTATTAACAAGATGTTCTACATTGTTTGTCAAGATTGTGATTAAGGCCTCAGAATTTGTTGTCCATTTTGCAGTTGCGGCACATCGCAGCTCAGACCGGCT
>NW_005363513.1:0-729 GCF_000412655.1 Myotis brandtii | reverse complement strand
CTGAACAATAAAGATTTAATTTAAAAAAAAACATATCTCTCACCTCATAATTTCCCTCAATCTTTGTATGAAAAACTGCTTACAATTTTGAATGGGGTGAGATATTTATATTACATATACAAACTAAACATCTTATATTTCTTCCTTATGTTCTCAAAATTCAAATAAGTCAAAAGCAATCAGGGAAATGTGAAAGCCCTGCCTGCTCTGCTTGCCTATTGCCACTGTCACTATGCATCTTTTCTCCTAACCCCGTAAGACGCTGTGATCATCGTAGCGACATCTATCTAAATCTATGAAGTTACATTAATTTTGAAAAAAATGTGAGCTCTTATGGAGCCAATTCATCATCCAGCTGTTCACTGAAAGAAATCATAATTAGGTATTGTATTAGCCTGTGAGTGGCACCCAGGAAAATGGATTCGGAGGATAAGAGGGTCTGATTAGGATTGAATGTCTATAGATGCAGGGGTGTCAGATACACTACTTTAGAAGCGGGGATCAGAAAGGTGGTAATATTTGGACCAGGCTTTCAATCCTGGATGCACATTATCCTGATTTGGAGAGCCTGCAAACACACACACACACACACACACACACACACACACACACACACACACAATGCCCAGAGCATGAAATTTTGACCAGTGGAATAGAATGGAGCATTCTACAAGGGTCTGGTTATCAGAGTCCAAATGCCTGTGGAATTAAACAATGTTCTCCTGTTTA
>NW_005363512.1:0-642 GCF_000412655.1 Myotis brandtii | reverse complement strand
AATTTAACATCAAAGCTGATTAATGTTCATTAAGGCCTGTTAGCTAGGCAAGTTATTTAAGAATTTATTTTCCTGGCATTTGAGTCATGTTTTGATTTGCCCAATACCAATGATTTCAAAGAATTTTTATTTATTTATTTTTTTTGCTAAAATCGTCTTTGAGTTCAAAAAGATGTTAAATGATCCTTGGAATATGAAACAATTCAAAATGCTAAATTGGGCAGTGATGGAATTTTAAAATGTGCTGTTGTGAGAGGAAAAGGCAGGATGGATGATGGGATAAATAACATTTACAAATTGTTCAAAGTAGGCAGATGGATTCCCTTGCAAAGTCACGTGTACCACTCACAGACCTCCCAAGGAGCAACATTAATTTTCTTGTGTAACCTACCGGTGAAATGTCACACCGTCAATGACCATGATCGAGCACCACTAAAATCAGGTTCTGGGGTGGGGGTGGTAGTGACCTTGGAAGCCACAGCTGTCTCAGATGTCCACAGGCTGGCTGGCTCCTGCTGGCCACTTAGGACTCAGCCTGAACATCATGTCCTCGAGAGGTTGACGGACTGACCACTCAGTTGAACATTATCCCCGGGGAGGCTCTATCCATCCATCGCTCTATTTGATTGCTTCACGGCATTT
>NW_005363511.1:453-776 GCF_000412655.1 Myotis brandtii | reverse complement strand
TTCTGTGGATCTCTTTTATTCTTTTTAATGGATATGTGATATTTTATAGTGTAAACTAGAGGCCTGGTGCACAAAACTTGTGCAGGGGGTGTGTGTCCCTCAGCCCAGCCTGCACCCTCTCCAATCTGGGACCCCTCAAGGGATATCTGACTGCCCGTGGGATCAGGCCTAAATGGGCAGTTGGACATCCCTCTCACAATCCAGGACTGCTGGCTCCCAATCGCTCACCTGCCTGCCTGCCAGCCTGATCACCCCCAACCACTCCCCTGCCAGCCTGACCGATGCCTAACTGCTCCCCTGCTGGACTGATTGCCCCTAACGGC
>NW_005363511.1:0-368 GCF_000412655.1 Myotis brandtii | reverse complement strand
TCCCCCCCAACTGGCCTCCCCTGCAGGCCTGGTCCCCCCCAACTGTCCTCCCCTGCAGGCCTGGTCGCCCCCAACTACCCTCCTCTACCAGCCCGGTCACCCCTAACTGCCCCCCCTGCTGGCCTGATTGCCCACAACTGCCCTCCCCTGCTGGTCATCTTGTGTCCACATGGAGGTAGCCATCTTTGACAACATGGGGGTGGCCATCTTGTGTGTTGGAGTGATGGTCAATTTGCATATTACCTCTTTATTATATAGGATGTGCTCTGGCTTACTGATCTATTTCCTTTTTGATAACCATCTACTTCTTTCCAATTTTTATTATTTTATATTCTATACATATAGATATATGTTTTATATATATAACA
>NW_005363510.1:0-779 GCF_000412655.1 Myotis brandtii | reverse complement strand
AACATCCTTTAAACAATCAGCTTTCAAAACGATTTGGATTTTTATTTAAATTCATTCTTAAGGGGCTGAGGTGTACCTAGAACGTATAGAGAGACCTGGTAATGATAATTAAATACCTGTATAGGTGTGTTCCTACAAAGTTAAAACCCGTCTATAGCCCTAGGGAACATTGCTTTGGGAATCACTTCCTTTTTGGCATGTCACCATTTAGTTTAGTGTATCAAATATTTTCTAAAGGCAACTCTCGCCTGGCACTGCATGGAGGATTAGATCATGAGTAGGACATCGTCCCTGCCCATATGGTGCTCTCAGTGCCTGTGGGGAGACGGGCCATGCCACTGTGATGTGTGGGCGCAGTGTGGGAGAAGGGACGGTGTGGCAGCATCTTTGCAGCTCAGCCTGCAGTTCTTACTCTGAGCCACTTCTCAAAGTAACTAGTAGGAGTCAGACACGTGGACAGTGGGGGCAGAGGACCCCGGAAAGGATCTCATGTGTTGTGTGTGTGTGTATTTAATTTTTATTGATTTTAGAGAGAGAGGAAGGGAGAGGAGAGAGAAACATCCATCGGCTGCCTCCTGCACACCCCTTACTGGGGATTGAGCCTGCAACCAGGGCATGTGCCCTGACCAGGAATCAAACCGGTGACCTTTTGGTGCATGGGACTACCCTAAACCAACAGAGCCACACCAGCCAGGGAGGATCTCACGTGTTTTGAATGACATAAACATAAGCGACCAATACGACTGGTAACTAAAAGGAAAGGAGGAGAGTTGAAAGAG
>NW_005363509.1:8833-13515 GCF_000412655.1 Myotis brandtii | reverse complement strand
GAGAATTGTAAGTCCGTGTTCTTCTGTTTACATGCCATACACCTGATCAGAATGAGCCAGAGGAGGCTAGAGGTCCTGGCCCCAGACAGGCTTTAGTCCCAGTTGTCTTCGTTCATTATCACACCTTCGGCAAGGAACTGGCTAGGGGGTCCTGAGGCAAGCCCAGGAAGACCTAGTCCCCTGAGCCTTGCCTACTGGACAGGAGACAGAACTGCCTGGCTCTTGACCTTGGGGGAATCACCTTATGTTAGTCATGCAACTTGAAATAGGAGGGTCTTTACTTTTAGGTCTCCCTATGATGCCAAGAAGTTTCTGATCAGCAGCTGAGTGCCTCTAGCCCAAGTTCCATGGGCCTTCCAGAGAGGCCCACCTAGAACCCGGGCCACCCCATCTGCTAAGCAGTGCACAACAGAGCCAGTCTGGCTCGGAAGATGGGAGAAAGCTCATCATCTTCACCGCTAACAACCATTAGGCCTTGCTGAGAGGCCCACCTAGAACCCGGGCCACCCCATCTGCTAAGCAGTGCACAACAGAGCCAGTCTGGCTCGGAAGATGGGAGAAAGCTCATCATCTTCACCGCTAACAACCATTAGTAACCCTGGTAGAAGGGACTCAAATAAAGATTGCTCACACAGAAAAACAGAAAACTATATCATCACTGTTCCATTGGAGCTGTATTTCATATCTGTTGTTGGGTCATGAGGTAGTGATGTGACATGTGTAATGCATGCCCTTGTGAGCACAGGGACACTTTTACAGCAGACCAGTCACTTGCCTGGACAGACCAGTTCTTTCTTGAAAAATTCTAGTGTCTCCTTCAAGGGGCATGAGGCCATGCCTGGTTGGTCACCCTCTGGCAATCATTCAGTGCCCACTCCCAGACCTCTCACAAGGTCCCCTGGATGCTGCTGAAGTGTTCTGAGTTTGACCAGACCAAGAGAGGGAAAATGTGTAAAGAAGTCCTGAACACTAACTACTTCTCCTAAAACATTTCTCTTTGTACAACCCAGGAATGAGCAGAACCAAAAAGAGTGACAGCACCAAGGTATTCCCTGGCAGCTTTCCCTTTTCCCTAAAGGTCAGAGTCCTTGAGACAATCAATGAGCCCAGAGAGGCATTTCATGCGGATAGTCCCCTATATCTGGGCAGAGAAATTTGTGTATGTGAACAGCAGATAGTGGTATTGCTCTCCACAATGGTGCCAATTCAGTTGAACCTGACTTCTACATCAGCAGCATGATGGCCCATTGATGGTCATGATTCAGCTGGATTCTCAGTGACCTTCCTGTGGAGTCCTCCTGCCCCTAGGGGATCAGGTGCTGTGGGATGCCTACCTGGAAGATATCCTTTCCCCCTCTCCTGGGTATGGGCTCCAGTAACCACCTGGGGTTTGAAAGCGCAGTCGGGTACTTCTGCTTCAGGTTAGTCAGTACAGCCTGCTTTTCCAGTTCCACAACCTCCTCAGGAGCCATGTTTACTGGGCTCGCAAAGATTCCCCAATGTCAAGGAGCCCTGGGCACCACGAGAGAAGCACTGAGACGTTTTTCCTTCCATAAACCAAAGGCTTCCCGTGAGAGAAAACAGTTATTCAGAGTTACACCCACTAGAGGCTAAGCTGATTTCACCAACGGGACACAGAGTGAGCTGTATCCCTCTGACTGAGCACTTCCGATGTGTCAAACTCTGCTCAAGGAATTCTGGGTGAGGCCCAGGAGAGAGGGAAATGAAGAGGACAGAGCCTGGTCCACTAATGGGCAGGTCCCAGCCCGACTGCTGTGGGCAGCACCTACAGGTCAGAAGGGCCCCGGCTGCTGTGGGGAACCCACAGGCAATCAGGTCCCAAGCTCTTCTCCAGGTGCAAGGAGCTGGTGTGGGACCTCAACCACTGAGGGGTGAGCGAAAGGGCCCAGGATGCTATGGGAAGTGGGGATGGGGCAGGTGTGTGAAGTCAGGCAGAAAGCCTGAGTCTGGAGGCCACCTGACCCTCTCTGTGTGCTGTGCAGCCTTTTCTGGTCTATCACTTGTACACACATGTGTACACACATAGACACACATTCGTACACACAGGGAACACCACATTCAGACTTGGACCTGCCTCTTTCTCTCAGATTACCAATGGGAACTGAGGCGTAGAGTTGACAGAAGGGTTACAAGAGAGTTCTTAGGAACATCATGACAACAACTGACATAAGATGCATGAAATGGACAAATTCCTAGAAATATTCCAACTAGGAAAACTGACTAAAAATAAATAGAAAATCTGATTAGATTTATAAGCTGTAAGAGGTTGCATTAGTAACCAAGCGCTTTCCTCAAAGAAAAGCCTTACAGAATGTCTTCACTAGTGAATTGTATGAAATTTTTTAAGAAATAGATCAAGCCTTAGCTGGTTTTTCTCAGTGGGTAGAGCATCGGCCTGCAGGCTGAAGGGTCCTGGGTTCGATCCAGGTCAAGGTCATGTACCTCCGTTGCAGGCTCCTCCCCGGCCTGGGCCCTGGTTGAGGCATGTACATAGGTTCGCCATCACTGGTCTAGAGTATACTCTAGCAGATGGGTTGAGGGCAGAAAGTTGAGGTAAAATACATGCCTCTTGGCTTTGATATCCTCAATGAACTAGGAACACAGGAGGGAATAAGTATTATAATGAGGTTTGGGTGAACAGAAGGGCCAGCTTGTGTAAAATACCAGACATCCAAGAATGTCCTTATCAACATCTTCCATAGCTAATGTGTGTGTGTGTGTATTAGACAGAGTAAGTGTTGCAGGAGCAGGCACTTCTGCCCCATTTACCTTTTCTCCTCAACTCGAAAGATACAGCGGGGAGGAAACTACTTAAACAAGTTGATTGATATTTTTTCACTTTTCAGGTGATTTTATTGGCACTTGTGTGGACAGCCTGATGCCAGGCCTCCAGGCCTTTAATTATAAAGGCAACTAAGTCAGTGTTTTCCTTAATTACACAGGAAATGGAGAGAAGGGGATTTTTTTCCAACCTGAATTATACAGTTTGAACTGCCCAAATATATGAGACATTGCAAATCCTCTGGACATGAATGGCAGCCTGGATTTGTCTATGAGTTGTACTGCCTGTATAAACGCACACACTAAAACTGGGTTTAACTGTCCCTCTTTCCCCCTTCTGCTAGCTAATTTGTATGGTAAAATATTTTATTACTTAAACAACTTTTTTGAGGGGCAAATACATTGACTCCCTGAGTTGAAAAATCAATTGATCTGCTCAACATTAGCCACCTACATTTGTTTTAAATGCCATGGAATCATGATTCAATGAAAGCCTAGTAATTTGACTTAAAAGGTGGTTATGGCATTTCAGCTGAGTTTTGAGTTACCTTCACTCCATACAATTGCATTGCTATTTAGTAGACATTTAAATGAAGGTGTTTATCAATTGAATCAAAAGTATGTTATGTGCTAATCTGGCAAACGAAAATGTGGTTTTCATGTTAAATGTGCATATACTTTATACATCTATGAACAACAGACACCTTTTAAAATATTGTTTTATTGAAGTTGAAGTCCATCCAGATAGAAACAATTTCTCATCTCAGGAAGGAAGAGCTATTAAATAGTGAGGTTGTATCATGGACCCAAAACATTGTAACACCGAGTGTTACAGCCCATCAGAGCTGATTAGATGAGCTTCTTGCCTTTCCTCTAGGCCTTGGTCAAGGAGCATCTCAGTTTGAAAACAGGCATTGACAAATAAAACATAATTCATTTATGTGGAGTCTTTTAAAAATGAACTGTATGTTAATAAACACTGACTTTATAATCACTCAAAGTGAGTATACATTTTTGGACACCCTGTATATCTAACTTAGAAACTACATGGGCAAGGGACAGTGAGCCTTGAGAAGTTGTTGATCAATATCTGATCTCCTATTAGTTTGTATTGCTGCTGTAACACATTACCACAACCTTAGTGCTGAGAATAACCCAAATTTATTATCCTACAGTTCTGGAGGTCAGAAGTCAGCATCTCAATGACCACCATGATGGTTAAAAGAGTAGAGGCTCTTCCTTGACTTTCTTAGACTGAGTAAGTCCTGTTAATCTTTTCAGATCCACTGGAAGTGGGGAGATTCTTCTAGCATCACCACCACTAAGAGAAATAAAAAAAACAAAACATGATGTAGCTCTGTGGAAGGCAGAATAATGACCCCCAAAATATCTATGTCCTTAATGCAGAACCTGTGAATATGTTACATTACATGAATAAATGGACTTTGAAAATATGATTAAGGTTCAAGACCTTGAGATAGGAAGATTATCTTGGATTATCCTGTTGGACTGATTCTTATCACACGAGTCCTCAAAAACAAAGAACCTTTCCTGACTGTAGTCAGAAAGAGATGTCACAATGGAAGAAGCATTCCAGAGATGTGACGTTGCTGACTTTGAAGATGGAGAAATAGGCCATAGCCAAAGAATGCAGGCAGTCTCTAGAAGCTAGAAGAAGAAGGGAACAGATTTTTCCCTTGAGCCTCCAGAAAGGAACACAGCTCTGCTCATACATTGATATTAGCCCAATGAGACTGAAGTCTGACTTCTGACCTCCAGAACTGTAAGATAATAAATTTGGGTTGTTTTCAGCACTAAGGTTGTGGTAATGTGTTACAGCAGCAATACAAACTAATAGGAGATCAGATATTGATCAACAA
>NW_005363509.1:0-4025 GCF_000412655.1 Myotis brandtii | reverse complement strand
GGCAGATGGTGGGCCAGGGACCCTGGAAGCTAGACCAGTGTCAGTCCTGGTCTCAGAGACTCTTGGGGTTCGGTAGAGGGAGTAGGACCCCATCTAGGCAAATGGTGGGCCAGGGACCTGCCAGAGTCAAGGTGAGGACCCTGAGGGAGGACAGAGGGACCCTGGAAACCAAACCAGAGTCATGCTTGGATCCCATTGGAGGATGACCACACACAGCCTGCGCTGACTTGCACAACCGGGTCGGTACCAGGACCAATGCTTGAGAATGGCAGAGGGTGGGCCCAGGGCCCTCCACAGTCCATCTGGCAGGCCTCATGGAGGATGATCCTAGGGGGCATTTTCTCATTGGTGCATCTGGGTCTGACAGTCTGGGGCTTGGGTATAAAGAGCAGGACCTCACATCAGCAGAGGGTGGGGCCAGCACCTGCCAGAGTCAAGGGAGGATCCTAAGGGAGAACTGAGGGAACCTTGGATCCCACCACAGTGGGAACCCCACAGAAGCCCGCACCTGCTCTCAGCCCTGGGATTTCTGGAATCGCTTTCCCATGGCTTCTCCCGCTCCCTTTGCTCTCAGGAATATGAAAGAGGTGGGGCCTTACACAAAGGGTGAGGCATATGGACAGCAGAGCCAGGACACTCGGGCACTGCAAGTGGCCAAGCTATTGACCATGCGGGAGGAAAGAGGGGGAATTGTCCTCCAGAACATATGTGGGCCTCACGGACATTCACCCCACTTCCACTTTCAGCTCTGACACACCAGGCAGGGCTGTCCAACTGAGAGCACCCTGATGTGGCTGGGGGGTGGGCCTCAGGTAGGTGAGAGACCTGGACTGAGGGGAACACATGCGGGTCAGCAAAGGAGGAGGGGGAGGTGGCCCGGGCCCTGACCTCTTTGCAGGTGAGGAATCTGAGGAAAGACAGAAGGAACCCCAATGCTCCTCCCCTGCTCCCGAGTCTTGCTGTCTCCTTTCAAGGTTCAGCCGAGGACTGAGCGAACCCCTCACATCACAACAGGGGGAATCCCAGCCTTACTTTGCCACTTCTGTCAGCCACGAGAGAAAGTGGAACATGGTGGCTAGCCGCGCTATCCATCACGTCCTCCACCAGTGACTCAGGAAGGTGAGCTTTTCAGTCTGGAGGTAAGTGGCCTCAGGTCAGCACAGGAAGTTATCCAAGACCCTGTCAGATGTCACAGTTAGGACTGAGGGGCTCCCCGTCCCAGGACAGATAGACCCCACAGAGTTTGGCCATGTCATACTGTATCCCGTGGGAGGTTCTGGGCAGGTGTGGTCAGTTGCGGGGCCCCCTCACTTTCTTCTGTTCAGTTTCAGGGTATGTAGCCTTGTTCTGGAGTTTTTGGGGCCCCCTCACTTTCTTCTGTTCAGTTTCAGGGTATGTAGCCTTGTTCTGAGAGTTTTGCCTCAGGTCCAGCAAGGGGAGGTACCAGGCCCTGCCAGGGGGAAGGAGGGGACGCTGAGGGAGGACGCAGGAGGCCATCCATCCCAGAACAGTGGGGACTCACAGCATCCTGGCCTCCCTCTTGTCAGCACTGGAGGCCCATGGCTGTGCATGCCACCTGCACGCTGAGGTGTTTCCTCGTTTCCTCTTACAGGGGCTCCAGGAACCAGGAGATAAAGGCCTTGGTCTGAGGCACAAAACACAGGTCACAGAGCAGAGGAGGTCCAGGCAGTGCCAGCAGTCAAGGTGAGGTGCCTGCCCTCACCTAGAATGTGTCCCGAGGGTCTCCCCCATGCCAGAATAGAGGAGAACTCCCTCAGCACCCGACCCCACCCCACTGCCAGCCACAGAACCCTGGCCTATGCCGACTGTACCCCGAAGAACCATCTGACTTCCTCATTCAGGATCTTAGGGGACAGGCCACCCAGGAGGAGAGACCCCAGTGAGGCCCAAGAGCACCCCTAAAGAGGAGACCTGTAGTCCCACTTTCTCACAGCTGCCAAAGTGTACTCAGCTGAGGCCACTTACACTTCCTCTCTCCCCCAGGCCTGTGAGTCCTCATTGCGCACCTCCTGCCCTCACTCCTGTGGCTGCCTGACAAGAGTCATCATGCCTCGAGCTCCAAAGCGTCGACGCTACTCGCTTGAGATTCCTGAGGCTGTGGAAGAGGATTCTCCCTCCTCCTCCTCCACCTGCTCCTCCTCTTTACCTTCCTCTTCCTCCTCCTCCACCTCTTCCTCTTGCTATCCTCTGCTTTCAAGTAACCCAAGCACCTCAGAAGAGGAGGAGGAGGAGAAGGAGGAGGAGGAGGAGGAGGAACAGGAGGTGGGGGAGGAGGAGGAGGAAGAAGAGGGGGAAGGGGAGGAGAAGGAGGAGGAGGAGACTCATGCTGCTGCTGGGGCACCGAGTCCTCCCCGGAGCTCTCCAAGTGCCCATGCCTCCCCTACTGCCTTTGCCGCTGCTGCTCCCTTGAGCCAGTCCAGCAGCGAAGAAGAGGAGGGTCCGAGTACCTCCTGGGCCCTGCCAGGCACAGAGTCCTTGCCCAGATCTGTGATTAATGATAAGGTAGCTGATCTGGTGGAGTTCCTGCTCCTGAAGTATCGCACAAAGGAGCTGACCACAAGGGCAGAAATGCTGAGCAGCATCATCAGAGAGCACCAGGACCACTTTGCTGTAATCTTTAGGGAGGCCTCTGAGTGCATGCAGCTGGTTTATGGCATTGAGGTGAAGGAAGTGGACCCCACCAGCCACACCTATGTCCTAGTCACCAACCTGGGCCTCACCTATGATGGGATGGTGAGCGATGAGCACAGTATGCCCAAGACTGGCCTTCTGATACTCATCCTTAGTATAATCTTCTCGGAGGATGATTGTGCCCCCGAAGAGAAGATATGGGAAGCACTGAATGCCATGGGGGTGCATGCTGGGATGGAGCATAGCATCTATGGGGAGCCCAGGGAGCTCCTCACCAGAGATTGGGTGCAGGAACAGTACCTGGAGTACCGGCAGGTGCCCAACAGCGATCCTGCACGGTACGAGTTCCTGTGGGGCCCCAGGGCCCACGCTGAGACCACCAAGTTGAAAATCCTGGAGTTTTTGGCCCAGGTCAATGGGGGTGACCCCAGATCCTACACACACTGGTATCAGGAGGCTTTGAGAGAGGAGGAACAGAGAGCCCAGGCCAGAATCAGCACCACAGATGATACTACTGCCATGGCCAGTACAAGCTCTTCTGCCATGTCCAGTAGCTTCTTCTGCCCTGAGTGAAATCCAAGGCAGATTTCTTTACTTTGTGTTTTAGGAGGGCAGTCAGTGATCTAAGCACTTAGTGCAGGGCCTGACTGGGGATGAGGGAATCATAGTGACTGACATCTTTGTGTCTCTGTTCCATTGGGGTGACTTAGAAATGAATCTTCTTTTATGTTTGGTATTTTAAAATGTTACTTTAAGTAGAATGTTTATTAGCTTCAGAACCTAAGTTTACAAATGACACAGGTCACACGTTTATTATTATTTAACTAAAGAGAAAGTGCTTTGCTGTTTTGTAAAACAAATTAGGAATCCTGTCATTTTAATTGTACTCTGTAACAAGATAACATGGAATTGGAATCGTATTTTTTAATGTGAAAGAGCTTAGCTGTAAAAGAGAAATAAAAGAGTTAATTTTTGAATTCTTATATCATACATACACACACACACACACACACACAGACACACACAGACACACAGACCTAGATTTTAGCTTATTCAAGAATGTAGAAAAATAAACAGTAAAATAAAATACCCTTCTCACTGGTGCATGTACACGCTAAACATTCAGTGAGCCTCTGTCCTCACAGGGGAAGGCACCCCAGCCAGAGAGAAGGAGGGAATGCAGAGGAGAGGAGCAGGGCGGAGGGACTGGCAGGACACTGGGTTGGGAAGGGAGTGAACAGGAGGCAGCTTTTGTCCCCCAGGCTTTGTCTTTGAGAGTGGGTACATTTTCATAAATACCAGGACATAATAGCTGAAGTGATGTTTATGTCCTTTAAGACAGGAGGGGAGAGTCAACCAGAGTGGGGGGTTGC
>NW_005363507.1:0-3048 GCF_000412655.1 Myotis brandtii | reverse complement strand
ACAGGTCTATACCTTACGCCGCCATCTTGGTTCTCTCCTGACAACTCTCTTTGATGAGTACCTACTGTGTGCTTTCAAATCTCATGGGCCCTCTACTCACCTACAGGGTCGGGACTAGCACTGGCCTCTTTTCTCAGTGAGGACACTTTTTCAAGGCCACAGGCATGCTTGGGCCCTAAACCAGCCCCTCCCCACACATGTACTGGCTCTGTGACTGTGGGCACGTTAATTAAGCTTTCTGTGTCTCCATTTACTTCCAGTCACAGTAATGAAGGAACCCCAGTCACCTGACACATTGGGTGCCCGCATGTGTCAGGCAAAACACTCCATCACTTTCCTGAGTGATCCCCAAGCCGTCCAGCGCCATTGTTCTCTTTCAGGTAATAGAGGGGAAACTGAGGCCTCCAGAAATGCAGGGTGCTGTGTGAGGCAGCCAAGAGGATCAAGAATGCAGCCCAGGAAGTCCCTGGGCCCGAGGTCCCAGCTCAGAGGCTGGGCGGGCTAGCGGACATCCCCGCTCAACGGGCAGCTGTTCTGCAAACGCCGGGGTCGAGAAACACATAACAAATTTTAAAAGTTTTGTTTGTTTTATGCATCTGAAAGCTTTTCTCATTCTGCATTTTCTATGGTCTTTTTGACTCAGTTGAAAAGGCACTTTGAGTGTTATACCTGGAAATTTCTCAGTTTCTACTACTGTGTTTCTGTACTGAATGATTTGGGCTTCCAAAGAGAAAAAAAATATCACAATTGATACTGGTTTTCCTTTAGAGAATTAATCTAAGAAGCAGAAATTTTAGCTCACTCTTGGGGACAAATTAGTTCACTTCTATACATCTTAACCTTTAATGCAAAGAAAATTACAGTGACTGGTGGCATAATAGCAGAGGCCTATTTCAATTATCTAGCCTCAGTGTTTTGTTGTCTTTTCCTCATAATTGCTTACATGAGTCTTTCTAGAGTGTGCCTTTAAATAGACTCAGGGCATGTTAAGAGAGTCAAAAGTTTTTATTTATTTCTAGACTGAGGAGCCTATCAAAATTATAAAAATTTATGATAGCTTAAGCCTGTTATATTCTCAACTAGTAGCCCAGTGCATGAATCAGTGTGTGAATAGCTTGCTGCCGCTTGCCTCAGCTCACCACCCAGCCCAACACCACTGGTAGCTCTCCCCTGCTCAACACTTGCTGACCCGCCCTCCTGTAGCTCTCCTCCCACTGACCTGTGCTCCTCTAGGTCTCCCCGCTATTAGCTCACTGCCCTGCCCTGCTGTAGCTCTCCTTCTGCTTGTAGATCAGTCATGACATTACCGTGTCCCAGCTAATTTGCATATTCCTCCATTATTATATTAGATATTATTATTCTCAATTGGGATAGTTTTTGTTTGTACTAAAATAACTATGATGAAGCTTCCTTTTTTAGCTCCAACATTTAAAGAACATGACTGTCTCCATAGTTTAAATAGGAAAAAGCACGACAAACTGAAAACCAGTGACTTTTCTTGGCCTATGAGGGAACTTAAGAGACAAACAAATCCAGAG
Organism: Myotis brandtii; assembly: GCF_000412655.1. Classification (NCBI taxonomy): domain Eukaryota; kingdom Metazoa; phylum Chordata; class Mammalia; order Chiroptera; family Vespertilionidae; genus Myotis; species Myotis brandtii. Next base: position 1,510 of record NW_005363507.1, on the reverse strand, counting down.
TCATAGCTGAGAGGAATTTAATGGATCATAAACAGCTAGGGATGCTTAAATGGTAATTCCTAAGCTCATGTCTGAGTGTGGACGAGAATGAAAATAAGAAAGTGCTGGGGGCCCAGTCTTAGGAGGGTCCCCGCACTTTGATGGGTTTTCTGCAGAAATCATACCATATTCACACAGTGAAGAGTTGAGAATGATACCATCACCCTGGCTCTGGAGGATGGGAGGAAGAGTAACCATTTTGAAATATGCCCAGATGATTCTAAACAGTCAGCTCCCACTCCTCAAGGAATAAAACTTTACCGAAACTTTATCCAACCTAGGTAAAGGAATCTTCCCCCTCCCCCCTACAAGTGCCCCTAGCCTTCCTACCTCAATACAGATTGAGAGGAAACAAGTAACACTTGTGAAAGTCACAGCACAGGTACACATGCCCACTAAAAGACTGAGATTTAATTAGGATTGCAGACTTGTTTCTGTTCTTCACATTACACCACTCTACCAGCACTCCACTAAATAACAGAGAGTTACAGCCAAGTTAGGTAAAATACAGTGTCTACTAAAGGAGAAGTTCTTAAGGAGATCCAAAGACAACAGCGATAGCAAAATAAGGATACCAGAGGAATTCAGGCATCTGGCTCTTACAACTCCAAGAAACTTTAAACACCCACCCAGAATAACATAAAACTATATACTAAAATTATAAACAAAGAGGTAGCAAAATAAGGATACCAGAGGAATTCAGGCCTCTGGCTCTTACAACTCCAAGAAACTTTAAACACCCACCCAGAATAACATAAAACTATATACTAAAATTATAAACAAAAAATATAAGCCATATTTCTATATAGAGGAAAAGCAAATTCTATAGAGAGAAAAGACAAGTATCAGAAACAAACTCAGATATGCCACAGATATTGAGTTATTAGACAGGGGATTTAATAAACTATGATTGATATATTATGGTTTCTAATCGAAAAAAGAATACATACAACAGATGATGTAAGTAGAAAGATATAAATTGTAAGAAATAAGAAGAGGAAATAAAAATCAAAAGCACAGTAACAGAAAAAAAATGCTTTTGATGGGTTCATCAGCAGACTTCACAGGGAAAAAAGTTAATGGACTTGAATATCGGTCACTAGAAACCTCCCAAAATGAAGTAAAAAATATTTTCATTCACAGAAAATTTAAGAATCATGTGACAGTTTCATGAGGTGTAATATTCAAAATAAAGAACGATATGAGCAAAACATCTACATTTTATCATATCAAATCAAACTTAAGAACACCAAGACAAACATAAAATCTTGAAGGAAGATGGAGAATTAACATATGCTATTTATTGATGATAGCCATTCTGACAGGTGTGAGATGGTACCACATTGTCATTTTGATTTGCATCTCTCAAATTATTGGTGACTTTGAACATGTTTTCATATGTCTTTTGGCGTTTCTTCTGTCTTCTTTTGAAATGATCTATTTAGGTCCATTGCCCATTTTTTGATTGGGT
>NW_005363506.1:0-598 GCF_000412655.1 Myotis brandtii | reverse complement strand
CACTCTGCCAAGGCCAAGAGATGTAGCAGCTTTACCTAATACTGGTACAAACACAGGGAGTCAGCCAAAATGAGAAGACAAAGAATGTGGCTCAAATAAAAGAACAAAACAAAACTCAGAACTAAACAAAATGGAGACAAGCAATGCACTGGATTTGGAGTTCAAAACACTGATTATAAGGATGCTCAGTGAACTTAGTGAGAACTTCAACAAAGAGATAGAAAACACACAAGAAAAGCCAGTCAGAAATGAAAAATACACGAACTGAAATGAAGAATATATTACAGGGAATATTACAGGGAATCAACAGTAGAATAGATGAAACAAAAACTGAGTCAGCAATTTGAAATGTAAGGAAGCAGAAAACACCCAATCAGAGGAGAAAAAAAATCAAAAATCAAAATATGAGGATAGTATAAGGAGCCTCTGGGACAACTTCAAACGTACCAACATTTGCATCATGGGGGTGTCAGAAGGGGAGGAGAGAAAGCAAGGAATTGAAAACTATGTGAGCAAATAATGATGGGAAACTTCCCTAGTGAAGGAAATAGACATACAAGAGCAGGAAGCTCAGAGTCTCAAACAATTTGAACCCAAA
>NW_005363505.1:545-758 GCF_000412655.1 Myotis brandtii | reverse complement strand
TAGAGGGATCATACCTCAATATAATAAAAGCCCTATAAAACAAACCTACATCCAACATCATACTCTATGGGCAAAAATTAACCCATTTCCCCTAAGAACAGGAACACGTCAAGAATGCCCACTTTCACCACTTCTGTTCAACTTAGTACTAGAAGTACTAGCCATAGCTATCAGACAAGAAGAAGAAATAAAAGGCATCCAAATTGGAAAAGA
>NW_005363505.1:0-236 GCF_000412655.1 Myotis brandtii | reverse complement strand
GAGAGGAAGACATAAACAAATGGAAGAACATACCATGGTCAAGGATTGGTAGAATCAACACATTAAAATATCCATACTACCTAAAGCAATCTATAGATTCAATGCAATTCCTATTAAAATACCAATTGCATATTTCAAATATCTGCAACAAACTGTCCAAAAATTCACCTGGAATAAAAAAAAGACCCAGAATTGCCACAGCTATCCTGAGAAAGAAGAACGAAGTTGGAGGGATC
>NW_005363504.1:0-820 GCF_000412655.1 Myotis brandtii | reverse complement strand
AGCACCATTTGTGACACAATTACTATTGTTGAATAAACGAGTCAATATTTTAGGTGAAGACACTGAGCCACCATGAGGTGGAACAGCTTATCAAGTTATGTTTACAATCCCGGCTCAGAATGCAGGTCTCAGACCAGGCTTACGCCTTTCCCACCACAGCACAGGGTCTTCCCTAAGGTGGCACAAATAAGGACTTAATCTTCTGCATGGGGATTAAAGAAATGTATCAATCAAGGCATGTTGCTTTAGAAAGGAATTCTTTTATACAAAATGTATAACTATTAAAATATGCATCAACAATTATCAGTTGGTAAGTATTAGTTGCTAGAAGATGCTCAAAGACAGGGCCATTGCCAGTGGGCATTCATAGCATAAGACATGCCCAGTCCATTGCACTTGCATCACCATGTATGCCCTGCATACAGAGAGGCCCTGCCAGCAGTCACTGAGTCTCCTGCACCCAGCCACCCCTGGGACAGGCATGCACTAGCATCAGCATGAAATGTGGCCCTTTTCAGCCAACCTTTTCAGCCAACCTTCAGAGCCCAGGCATGGCTGAGACAGACAGATATTTGCAAATGTGTACATGCATATGTAATTGAAATGCAGGCGTTTCCTATATACATGCATATATATAATAGATGTGAAAACGATCATGTATGTTCAGATGTGTATCTTTTAACAATTACATATATACAGTTTTAGCCAAATCTTTATATAGATAGGCATGCATGCCACATACTACATACATGTAAACATGAATAGGCATTTGGGTATATATGTACACACACATACACACACAAAGACTAATCCAACTTTC
>NW_005363503.1:0-589 GCF_000412655.1 Myotis brandtii | reverse complement strand
TACACAGCCCACAAACATTTCCCACGCAGAATGGGATTTATATAAAGCTATAACTGCAAAAAGTTTAATCCGATGGGAAGCTATCTTTTTATCTTGTTAATTATTAATTTTGTTGATTTTGATTTTTTTTCTTTTTTTACTGTTGACACTACTACAGCTGTCACCCATTTCTCCTCCCCCGTGTTGCTCACCACCACCCAGCCCCCACTCCCCTCCCCTCGCCTTCACCACACTGTTATATGGCTATACATATATGTTCTTTGGCTAATACCTTCACCTTTTAAAAAAATATTTTTATTGATTTCAGAGAGGAAGGGAGAGGGAGAGAGATAGAAACATCAATGATGAGAGAGAATCATTGATCAGCTGCCTCCTGCACAGCCCCCACTGGGGATCGAGCCTGCAACATGGGCATGTGCTCTGACCAGGAATTGAATTGTGACCTCCTGGTTCATAGGTTGACACTCAACCACTTAGCCACACCAGCTAGGCTCTTCAACTTCTTTCATCCAGTTCTCCCCATATACATCCCCTTTGACATGTGTCAGTCTGTTCCATGTACCCATGCTTCTGGCTCCATTTTGTTTTG
>NW_005363502.1:4069335-4074902 GCF_000412655.1 Myotis brandtii | reverse complement strand
GAGGGCCAATCAGAGATCCCCATGTAAAGCCAGAACTTCCAAGTGTGGGAAAATCAGAGCAGAGAGGAGGTAGGAATGTAGGAAAATGATCTTGCATAGGGAACTTGCATGGCTCAGCCAAGACGCTGAGCAGAGAAGCAAACAAGATTAAAATGTCTCCAAGGAGCAGACCCTCACAGAAAAGTATACTGTACCACCCATTTCTATGCTTATTTTAAAAAATGCCTCAATCCCTCTTTCATGAAAAGTTGGATAGGAAAATATCTAATTTTCATTAACCTCAAAAAAGATACTTAGTCTTATATCTCACCCAATTTTTTAATAGGTATAGCCTATTTGACTGAGAAAAAAATATAGCAAAGGTTGAAATAGAGAATAAAGCCCGTAACAATAAACATGTACAGATGGAGACCTGTGTGGACCATTTTTCTGAACAGGATCTGTATGTTCTGCCAGTTATGAGACAATAACAATGACATCTAAGAAAGTGTTAATAGTTAAAAAGCCAGGGAATACAGGAGAATATTAGAAGCTGTTTTATGTGGCAAGAGTTGAACGAAGATATGACCTAAATCAGATGCACAGTGGGAGCCAATTCTGTGCATCATTCCAAGTTTGAAATCATGGAAGATAAATGGTGTTCTCTTACCCCCAGTGCTCCTGTCATGGGTGGAGAGGGGAGGAAGCGAAATTAGCAAACGCAGACCATAGTTTTCTAAGAAGATTGGCCAAGGAAAAAAAGAAAGAACCAGGTTAACAGCAGGGGGTGAAGGCAAAGACCTCCCTGGTTAAGTCTTTTTACACTATTTCTCACTGCTATGTCAGTCTTAGTCCATTATCATTACTCTTTCATTGAGAGTGTGTTAGTGCCTTGAAATAACACCCATCCTCTACTATCTAAAAGACAACCTGGCAGGCCTCCCTTTACAGAAAAGAAACTGCGCGTCACCAGCAGTCATTTTGCAGCTTGCAATAAAATTCAGGCAAGATATTTTTTTTCTTGAGACCTTTTCTAACCCGTGGGATTTTAAGAGACAGCTAATATACTCCTTACATTTCCATCTGTGTGTTTTTTTTTTCTAGCATAAGAATTCAGACTGGGGACTTTGAGACTTTCTTAACTCTGTTTTGATGCTTGGTTTATTAAACTATTCATTTTGAAGGAGGGTAACGTTAGCCTCTCACAATAAATGGTGCCTGTCTGTCAAATACTCTGAGTAGGATATTAGATAACACCAAGCAGCCACCCTCACTCCTGATTGAGTCAGCTGTGGTTACAACGCTCCCTGGCAGGCAAGCCGCCTGTCAATTATGTTAAAAAGAACAGTAAAGTAGGAATAGTCAAGCTTGTACAATTTTGCACTTTCTTTTTTCAGTGTATTTTTAGTTTGGAAGAAATTGGTTTCCTTCCTATGCTTTGTTTGTTTCTATTCATATGTCTGGCATGACCAGATGATTTATTAAACTTGTTTTTATTCATATAAAATAATCATCGCTCTGGAAAAAAAAAAGAGTGAGTCAATAAAGTGTTCATACATCTGGACTTCTAGCCAGAGATTGAGATGCAGTCTGTCTAATGAACAATCAATGAGTTGGAAGCCATTTTGTGTAAAATAAAGCTTAGCCTTGAAAATCTAAACATTTCTCTTTTACTAGTATAAGTCACTGATTGGAAGGATCGTTGCAGTCAAAATAAATCCAGGCAAATCCATGGAACAGGAATTTGATTTAATTAAACCAAAAGCTGCTCATCTGTGTAACGTCTAGCTCGTAAATGAGAATATTAAACTAGCTGATCCCTTAAGTCCTACTCTGTTCTGATTCTTCTTGATGTTCAACTCAAGGTTTTTTGCTTAAATTCTTTGGTTGACCTTTTCAAACACTCAGCCCTAAGACTCAACTTCAGGTTGTCCCTCTTAATTTTCAGATTTCTACTCTGCATTCTTATAAAACAATCCATTATCATGTCAAAGTCAATGCATCCAAAACCAAACTCTTGCCATCCCTCTCAAACTTCTTGTTTTCCTGATTCCTGGGATTTGTACCTCTCTCACTCTCAGTAGGCAGACATTGAAATAAGGGATCACTTTTCATCATCTTTATCTCTCCCCATATTTAATCAGTCTCCACAGTCAGAATATTTGTTCACTGCACTATTTGTTTTCTTAACTTTATTTCAATCTTTACCAACATATTAGTTCAGGCTCCTAGTATGTCACTCCAGGACTCAATGTTGAAAATTCTTTGTCATCTTTATCTTCCCTGATATGATTAACTCAAAACACTGTGGCTGTGTTGATGTTCTTGTAGGTCTCTCTTGTCTGTTGACAATGCAGCTCCTTTGCAATATGCCCAGCCCAACTTTGCAAGCCTTTCTTTGTCTTCTCCTCCCACCTATGCCCAGTGTCTGAGTCACCCAGCATACTTGCTGTTTTCTATATTTTGCTATTTTCTTGCCCTTTTTGTTTGATTTTGAATTCTTATTTTCAGTGTTTAAGTGTTTAAAATTATACTTCAGCTAAAACAAGAAAAAACAATAAATAATCATTTTAAATCTTTATCCTCATTCAAAAAACTCAATATTTCTTTTTCTTGGCACCAGAATTATGTTACATATGAGTGAATGTAGCAGCACTTTAAAATAAAAGGTCTGTGTAAAAGACACTGAGGGTTGAGGGTGTTAGAGAAGGACAGGCTCTTAAGAGCCTGTACTTCAATGCCCCACTGGAAAAAGCCAAAGAAGTGAGTCAGCTTACTAAGGTCACACAACTGCTCAGGAACAAATCCTGGACCAAAGATTTGAACAGTCTTCTATAGCTCAAGGAACTATCAAAGCCTACATTTTCATAGGACCTGGCCCATCATTCCCTGAACAGACAGGTATTCCGTGCCTGTAATGGGTGATGCGCGAGGTCCTGGAAATACAAAAATGAAAAAATGGTCTTGCTCTCCAGAAACACAGTCTAGGAGGAGGAGATACATGTGGGCAGAAAAATGTAATAAAAGGTGGTAGATGCTGTGATAGAAATCATGCATTGTTCATACAAAAAGAAGGGAGTAGTCAGCTCTGGCTAATGTGACAGGGGAAAGCAGAAGCATTTCATAGATAAGGTAACCCCTTGGGTTTAATACAAAAAGAAAAGTTGTGTTCACCAGGGTAGAGCAGCAAGAAAGAAACCCAAGAAAAGGCACAAGAGCATGAATTAGGTGACAATATTTGAGGAAAATGTGAATAATTTAGAAAGTCTGGAAGTTAAGGCACAAGACTTATCAAACTTATCAAAATTAAAATTGGAAAGCAAGAAAGCTCCACATTGTGAAGGGATCTGTATGCCTTAAAAGGGGTTTGCAATAATAATTATTATTGTTACTAACATGTTTATTAATGATTATTAGCTTCTCAATAAAATAATGGGTTCTACTTATTGATCATTAACAGACAAGGAAATTGAAAATCAAAGATTAACTCACTTGCTTAAAGCAACACAGCTATTAAGTAGTGGAGCCAATATTTGAATCAGGTTTACCTGATTTGAAAGCTGAGCGTCGATTACACTATAATCCACCTTTAGTCTGTGAACAATGTGGAACCATCAGAAAATTTTAAACAAAGAAATATGAATGGATTCTTGTCTTGGAACAGTATGGAGTTGCACTATCCAATATAGTAGCCACTACTTACATTGAAAATTAAATAATAATTTAATAATTAAAAACTCAGTTCCTCAGTTGCAGTAGCCACATTTCAAATGCTCAATAGCCACACATAACTAATGGCTACTCCATTGGACAGCACAGAATGAACATTTCAATCATCACAGGAAGTTCCATGGGACAACACTGGTATAAGAGATGCATTGGGGACCATTACCTAAGACAAGTGAGAAAGGATTAGAGAAAAAAATTAAGATAATAATAATAGAGACTTAATCCAGTGATTTCCCAAGTGTAAATTTGCCCCCTCCTGCCCCACCCCTGTCCCAATCAGCATCAGCAGATCACTTGGAAACCTGTTAAAAAGGCAAGTTTTTGCCTCTATGCCAGACACACTGAATCCGAAACTCTGAGAACAAGGCCCAGCCATCTACTTGTAACAAGCCCTGCAGGGGATTCAGATGCTTACTGAAGTGTGAAGACCACTGACTGAGAGGAAAGGACAGATTTGTAAAGAATGGCATGGAAATACAAGCAGATTTGTACAGGGGCAGGATGAATCTTGGATAACATTTAGTAGGTTGATGAATCTAGGAGGAGAAACATACTCAAGGGCAGTGAATAATGTTGCTACTGTTATGAATCGTAATGTAAATAGCTGATGCACGATGGTCTTAGGCGACCCCCGTGAAAGGGTCATTCGACCGCCAAAGGGGTCGTGACCCACAGGTTGAGAACTGCTGCTCAAGGGGAAATGACAATAAGTTTGAGTTTGAGTTCCTGAGGAACATGCAAGTATTGTAATCCGATTGGAAGTGTTAGTCTGGAAATCAGGACAAACTTCTGGAATGTAATACAGATTTAGAGTCATCACATTTTTGGTGGTAAATTGGATGGGTGGCTCTCAATGTTTTTCCTCCACAAAAAAATGACACTTACATATATGTCTGGAAATGCTGAGGGCTCTGTTTAGGTTTAAGTGCAATCCCTCACATGCTGGTTTCTTTTTTTCTCCTATTCAAGAAGTCATTTCAAAATGCAAATGTGGTCTGTTAGATGTGAACATGTTCTATTTTTTAAAGTACATAAATAACCTACATTGTCATTCTGAGTATTATTAGTACATAGAACTTCTCACATGGGATACACAGAATCCTAAAATATGTATGGTGAGAAGAAGACAGGTGGAAGAGTTGACTGCCTTTCTCTCAATCCTGGAGTGTGGGCTGCAGCAGAGAGACCAGCAAGAGGGGAGGAGAAATGGTCAGGAGGTAAGAGGATAGTGTCCCAGAAGTCAAGAGGAGAGCATTTCCAACAGGAAGTGATGAACACTGCCATATTCCAGAGAGACCAGTACGAGAGACCTTGGGCTTTGCTCTTAAGCATTCATTGCTGAACTTTATCAAAGTCATTTCTATAGGGAAGCTGGGGGTCGCTTTGACCTATCAACTAAGAAGACTGAAGTAGTTGAAACAAAAATAGAAGATGAGGAAATGGAGGCAGCAAGGGTAGATTTATGCTTTGCACTTTTCTTTGGTTATAAAAGTCACCTTACATTCTCACTATCTTATAGAAATTTTAGTGAAACCACTCTTTTAACGGTTATACTTTCTCTCCCCAGGGGCCTGGCATAAGTATAGCATGAAAAGACTAGCATACTAAAGGGGAAATGGAGGCAGCAAGGGTAGATTTATGCTTTGCACTGTTCTTCGGTTATAAAAGTCACCTTACATTCTCAGTATCTTATAGAAATTTTAGTGAAACCACTCTTTTAACGGTTATACTTTCTCTCCCCAGGGGCCTGGCATAAGTATAGCATGAAAAGACTAGCATACTAAAGGGTGGTGTCCCAAAATTCACGCAAGAAGTAATTTTGATAGAAAACACAGGTTTATAATTAAAAATTGTAAATT
>NW_005363502.1:4066050-4069262 GCF_000412655.1 Myotis brandtii | reverse complement strand
GCACCAAACAGTGACACGTTGTGGATGCATTTGTTTCTCAACAATCATTCGTGGATTTTCTGAACCCCAAATGCGACAATTTTGTCGATTAACCAAGCCATCAAGATGAAAATGAGCCTCATCGAAATTCAGCCACATTTATGCAAAACGGTCATGGAAAATTTTAACAAAAGAGTGCGTATGTGCCAGCAAAGCCGTGGAGGCCATTTACCCAATATGCTATTCCATACATAACCCTATACTGTATACTTTATGATCAATAAAATATCTACAATTTTTAATTATAAACCTGTGTTTTCTATCAAAATTACTTCTTCCGTGAATTTTGGGACACCCTTTATAAATAAAATCATTCTACCCACTGATATTGATCCTAAACAATGATGGAGCTCACCGTAACCCTACCTTTACCTCGGATGGGTTCGTTTCTAGGATTCTTCTTATCCTGCACAGTCTTGCTTGTCCTTCCCCATTAACCCTAGTGATGTGTCTGAATCCTCGGAGTAAATATAGCTTAGACTTTAAAGCTGTACCATCTCTAAAAAAAATACCATTGGTATTGTTCCCTATAATTTACCTGACCTAAATTAAACCTCACAGCCATCCTGTGAAGTAGATAGGAAAATATGATTGTGCTTATTTTTGCAGCTGAAAATTGTCCAATATCACCCTCCTTATAAATCACAAAGTAATTATCTTATTTTATCTATTATATTAATGTAATAATTCCATATTTCTCCATGAAGAATTCCAGGTAGGGGCATCTGAAAAATACCAAGAGTAGAGTGTCAAGACTAGATGGTAAAAGAACATAGATATTCAGCTGTTCAATCTACATAATTGGCATAGCTCAGCTTTAAATTTGGCTCTAAGTTTTTTAGCAACCAACTAAAAAGGCAGACACTGTCAATTACACAGTTTCTATTTTCATAAAGAAATATGTGTGCCAGTTTCTCTGAGAAACTCAAGTACCTCCTTGCCTAAGTTCTAAAAGAAACTTCAGATCCTTATCACAAATGGCATTTTCTATGCACAAGGGTAGTGAAACATTTCATGTGGCAGCTTCTAATAATTTCCTCCAGTAAAACTTCACTTAAATATTAAATTAAAAACTGACTTTTCAACACAAACACACACACTAATTTTCTGATCATTGATGAGCAACTACCACAAGGATATGAAACCTTACTTTGGCTGTATCTCGATTTTCATCGTTGTGAATAAATGCTACCCACTGATCAGCACACATTAATGAAATATGCTCTCTCCTCATTAAAGCTAAAAATCAGGTAGCCTTGCTAAGTGTTCACAATCTTATGTACACACCACACACACACACACACACACACACACACACACACCGCACATTGTCATCTTAATATGTAAAAAAAAAATAATATAAAGTTCTTTTTAGAAGAAGAAACTAAAACATTCTTGGGTTTTTAGAAAATGCTAATTGGCTTAAGTAAAATGTCATCTATTATTCTAAGATGTTCCTAGAATAACTGTACTTTGAGGTGACTAGAATATAGGCAATCTGGGGGGCACTTCAGTTATAATTAGAGCAGATGCTGAATAACTATCTTCCCTGACTCTCAGGCACTGATGATCACTAACATTTTTAATTAATCACAAATCCCTCCTCGCTGTTAATAAGACTATACCAAATGGCACCTTCCCTCTCATGAGGTACCAAATGAACCAAGCACCTAATGCTGTATCCAGTATGCCGTCGGGTAACCTATACATGGGTATCCAGGCACAGTATCACCATAGAGCTCAGGGCATACTCGTTCTTCTAAAATTGAATATGTGTATGCAGAAAAGCAGTCTGTTAAAATGCATTTAATGAATTATTGGCCTCAGAGTTCTAAGCAAGGCACTGGTGCAGAATATTAAAGAAATAGGCCATCCTCTTTGTCTTCAGGGAGCTTAAAATCTGGTCAGGGAGACAAAATATACACAATTTTTGCAACTAAAAACAATAACCTAAGAACCTATAAACACATGTAAAGAAGAGTATAGTATGTCATCAGTGATACTCAACAATACACAGATACCAAGGCAGTAGGTGAGGATAGCAACTAGTGATGGAATAAAGAATTAAGTAGTAACCTCTATTCCCACCAGCTGATGTAAAAGTAATGTAAAATGGTAGTCAGACACAGAAAGCAATATTTTTAAATATTTTTACTGATTTCAGAGATGAAGGGAGAGGGAGAGAGAGAAACATCAATGATGACAGAGAATCAATGATTGGCTACCTCCTGCATGCCCCACACTGGGGACCAAGTCTGAAACCTGGGCATGTGCCCTCACCAGGAATCTAACTGTTACCTATTAGTTCATGGGTCCATGCTCATCCACTGAGCCACACCGGTCAGGCCACAGAAAGCCATATTAAATAGACCACACTATATCTAATGTCCCAGGGATGTGGGCAGGTGAGCCAAATTCTGCCATGTAGAGAGAAATTCCATACCTGAGAATATGGATTGTCTTGTTTCAGACCAGTGATTTATAAATTTTAACAAGGTCTGATTGTACTTAGAATACTTTTAAAAAAAGGAAGCTGATTTCGGGATGACATTTGTATATTCTAGTTCTATGGCTGAGGGTGGAGCCTTGGAGTCTGCATTTTCATTAGTCTCCCAAGGAAAGAATGAGTTTAAAAAAACTCCAGTGTGAGGCCCACTGCCAATGGTGCTCACTCCAGCCCAGCCCATTGGGACATAAGAGGAAAATCAGTAACAGGACTCACAGTGTTCTCAACCGCCATTACTCAGCAGTACAAAGGAAGGGGAAGATTCTAGAATGATCTCTCTAAAGGTCAAAATGCCACTCAGAGCAAGAAACAGCATTTTAACTGGTGCAATCTCATATAATAACTTATCAACACATGTCCATACCTACATAGAAAAGTATGCATCTATGATTCATTTACTAACCAGTAGGTTTTACTGGATGATTATATGTTGATTTTGTTAAAAATTATTTAATTAAATTCTTTGAACTGAAAAAGAAGTATAATATAAATTCAAAGGGATACAATAAAATGGGATTGTTTGCATTAAGTTTGCCACCTAATAATTTTTTATTGAATGTATTTTGGGTTTTCAAAAATAATTTGTATATTCCATTATTTAACAGGCCTCAATTATATGTACTTGTTCTCTGAGATTAAATACTGTAATAATATTCTATGAAACCTC
>NW_005363502.1:4041193-4066026 GCF_000412655.1 Myotis brandtii | reverse complement strand
ATACACTTTTAAAAGCTTTTGCAGCTATGAGATAGTTTTACCCCAGGCATTCTGCAAATTAATCATTATTAGCCCTGTTCAAAAGAAACTCAGAAAACATGAGGAATTTACTCAAATTCTCAGGGCAAATTAATATGAGTTGGAATTGACAATAGAGTCATTCATTCAAATGGCAACAGACATTCATCAGACATTCTTAAATCGTGTAGTCTGTATTGTGTGGGAACAAATTGAGTATATGGTTAGGAACCCAAACTCTGGGCACTAATATGATCACTCTTTAGGCCAGCGGTTCTCAACCTGTGGGTCGCGACCCCTTTGGGGGTCTAACGACCCTTTCACAGGGATTGCCTAAGACCATCAGAAAACATATATAATTACATATTGTTTTTGTGATTAATCACTATGCTTTAATTATGTTCAATTTGTAACAATGAAAATACATCCTGCATATCAGATATTTACATTACGATTCATAACAGTAGCAACATTACAGTTATGAAGTAGCAACGAAAATAATTTTATGGTTGGGGGTCACCACAACATGAGGAACTGTATTAAAGGGTCGCGGCATTAGGAAGGTTGAGAACCACTGCTTTAGGCTATTTGTTTCCTCAGAATCATCGCTTCTTATTACATTTCCATAATTTCAACTGCAATGTTTTTCTAAACTAAGGAATAGAATAACCTTAAGATGACTTTGCAACCATTATTTGGAAAACTAAAAGAAAACCTGATTATAAAAGAATCGTAAAAGCAAAAATTTAAAGTGAGAAAGGCCCAAAGTAATATTCAGAAGTGGTTTGGAACATTAAGTTATGCTGTAACTAGGGCTTCTGTTGCAAGCATTAATGGGAAATGGGGCTCTAAAATAAATTGAGCCAAACTGTGGATTTAAAAGCCAAGATGATCCCCTTACTCCTGCATTGTCAGTGAACACCGAGCGAAAACATCTGGAAAGTAAACAATGCACTTCAGAATGTGTCAAAGATGAAGTCTCAAGGGAAATTTTTAAAAATTGGATAAATGAATTTCAGAAGGAAAGGCAGCCTTCCAGAGAAGGTTAGAAATCCAAGTCAGAGGAGAACCCCAACATTGAGCAGGGTTTGATAAACCTCTTGGCAAGAGAAGCTGCCTGGGAATACTTGGGGCCTACCCCGTGGAGAAACAGGAAAATAAGACAGATGAGTTGATGTCTGAGAGATAGAAAATCTAAAAAATGTAAATCAATGTATTTAAGTCTTGTTGGTGTGGATAAAGTGGGGAAAATCTAGGATGGAGTATGTTGATCATTGCAGGTAAAATATTGAGAGAATCAGACATATTAGAGTTGAATACGCAAGTCTAGAAATGTAGCCATAGATAGAATGGAAATAGCTCAGTATTGAGAAGGCAGCAAGATCAAGAAATTTTTTAGCTAAATTTTTCAGAAATACACAAATAGAAAAGACTGGCACATTTATTGGCAGAAGGAAAAGAAACTAGAAAGAAATTGAAAATGATAGTAAGAGAGAGGATGCAATTAAAAAACATGCAAAACAGCATTTGTGAGAAGGAATAAATTAACCTTACAAGCAATGATACATGTTCCAAAAAGAAGGAAAGAAGAGAAAAAAAGGGGAAAGTTAGATCGTTTGCAGTAGCAGGGATAGAAAATGAAGATCTCATTCAACCACTGTCCTCACTGCCTGGGAACTGGGGCTTGAGGAGAGGAGAAAGTTCAGAACATTGATCTTCAAATTGGGATGCCAGGAACCCTGAGAGCACAGGGCATGGAGTGCTTGAAGGAAATTGATTTCCAGATCCTCTACTTGCTCATGGCTTCCTGGAGAAAGCCCCTATGGGTTGGCTCATCTTGCAGTTCTCTGTTCACTCCTCCTCACAACCTCCCTTCCTTCACTTCCTCAAAAGTTGGCAGATCTCTCATCCATTCCATACATTACTCAAGTATAAAAATTCAGGCATAGGAAACAAAGAAAAAGTTTAACAGTTCCTTTCATTAAGTAACCAGATACCCATTCCTATCAGTCTAATGAAGAGATGCCTAATTCAGAGATTAAGATATTTGCTTAATAATATTTCTCAAACTCTGCCATATATTTATGATATTTTGATCAAATCTATACTCATAATTACTTCCATGATAACCTAGTCTAGCAAAAACAATGTAATGTGTTAATGCATAGAGTCCTGTGGTCATAGTAATTAAAAATGAATAAATACAGTACATAAGCCTTTAGTTGCATAAAGTCTGATAGAGTGATGAATACATGACATTAAGCATAAAAGTACATTAGAATAAAATTTGGAGGAAGCAGAATGGAATATGAATTCAAGAGATAAAAGGAATAATGTGAAATCTATGTCTGTTAAAAGAAAAGTCTTTGTTGGTGTGTTTTTTTAAATGGAATGCTCATTTAAATAGATAATGCCAGGTATTTCTATTGCCAGGGGTTTGTTTTTAGAATTGATGTAACACTTTTATTTTTAAATGTCAATATCACAATATTCCAGAAAGTACATATTTTAACTATTGAAATTTGCTAAAAACTTTTGCATGTTCATTTAAAAATGTGTGAACATAGATAGATTTTCAAAATTATTTTAGAATATACACCTGTTTAGAAGACCATCCTGGTCTTCTAAGGAAGCAAAAAGACATGAGTGATGAGCAGAAATGCGTGCCCATTTGAAGTTAACATGACGTGTAGCAGACCAGGTTGGCAAAACTCCAGCATTTTCTTTGGCAATGATCTGCAGCCCAGGAGCAGAAATGAGAATAAATGATATGAAATGATAGCAAATTGGGCACAGCAAGATGCTAAGAAGGCCTTGCATATTAATAAAGATAAGTTAAAATATCTGACCATGGTACCTGAATATGATAGGGATATAAATGAGAGCAGAATAGTGATAACTGTAAGTTAGTTGGTTCCCAGTAGTTAAAGGCTGGATTAGGAGCAGAGAAAGGGAAAGAGAATGAGAGGAGCATGCCAATTCCAAGCATTTGAAAACAGAGCAGGATAAAACAACGATAAGGTTATTGCTTTGTGGTTGCAATTAGGACATGGAGATTTTCATGACAAGGAGGTCAAACAATCATGAGGCTAACGGCAGTAACAGAAGGCCAATATAGATATTAAAATGTATTGAAATGGCTAGAAATGCTGTCAGAGATTGAGGTGGGCTGATATTGAACAGAATGTCCTGGCAGCAAAGTTATGGGAAGAGTGCTGTAATTGGACAGTGTGGACTTTTAGGAACCAAAGAAAGAGTTTCATGAATTGACATCGGGACTTGCACAGAAGTTGCAGCATCATGCACTCCACATCAGTCGTGCAGAATGGAACTTCATTCTCCACATCTTACCTTGCTCAAGAGCTTTGGTTTACATGGAAGGTAAGGGGAAACGGAAACAAAAAATAATCTTAATCCCACTCCAGGGCAAGTCAGCTCTTCCCGTTTTACAACTTGGTCTATTTGAGATAAATATCAAGTCAAATTCAGGAATCTCCCGGGAGGTGATCTAAGTTTCTAGGGTCAATACCTACTATTGTCCAGGTATCAGGGAAGAGGCACCTGTTCAGATTGTTAATGACAGAATCTCTTTCCACTTCATTTCTAAGCATTTGCTATGAATTGATCCAAACCAGGAGCCTGAGTGAGTTTCTCTACTGACAGCTTCTGAGGCTCAGGCAAACTCCCATTCAGCGGCTGAAGAACTCCCAACACGAACCAGGGCCTAGACGCCACGTGGCCATGTGAAGCCCACTGTGGCTAGCCTGAGATGTGGCCTGGCCTCAAAATTTTAGGCAGAAAGCAAAGCACTAAAACCTTGCAGATTTCTAGGGTATTTATGCTGCCTTCGCATATGCTGCATCTTCCTTTTTTGTGGTTTAAAATCTATGGTCATCCCAACAGGAGTATCTGAGCCAAAGCCCCTTGAGAATGCAAATTAAACCATTTCTCTCTCGAGCACATCTTGCAGCTGAAAATCAGATTTCCCAGGCCCTACTTGGGAATCCAAAGCCAAGAATCACTTAGCGTAAAAGCCTCTCCCCTGAGAACAGTGCCTGTAGAAAGTGTTTACTTCCTGAATGGCAGAGACTGAAAGTTGGTCCCAGAAAGCCATGGAACAGAAGCTTTTCCCTGTCTCTGAAGGCTGCCTGCTATTTTTTAAAAGGAGGCCATAATGACCGTGTGAGGGAGCCTCCCAGTGAGACAGTGGCATGGATGGCAAAGCCTTCAGGAGGAACTGAGCTTCTGTCCAGGTGTGTGAGTTCTGGGGAGGAAGGCAAGGAAGAGACCCTGGTGAACTAGCCAAAACCTTTCTCCTGAACTCAGTGCGCTATATCCACATAGATGTCCAAACGGGACTCAAATCTGACAAGCACGTCATTGGATTCCTCTTTCTCTCAAAACTGTCTGCAATACCAAAGGCACGGCCTATGAAAGAAATAATTGATAAGCTGGACTTTATTAAAATTTAAAATGTCTGCCCTATAAAAAAAAATGTCAAGAGAATGAGAAGAGAAGCGAAAGACTAAAAGAACTCTCTGCAAAGACACATGTGATAAAGGACTGTTATCCTAAATCCATAAAGAACGCAAAACTCAATAATAGCAAACAACCCGATTTTAAAAAATAGGCAAAAGAACTTATCAGACACCTCACCAAAAAAGACCTGCAGATAAGCATGTAAAAAGATTAAAGCAACTTCCCCTCAATATCATTCTTCCTGCCTTTTGAAAAGCATTTCCCACCTTCCATGTGACACACATTCGTTAATCCTTGGGACCGGGGGAACAGTGTTTCAGCTCTAGAGGGCTCCATCTTTGGCAAAGACAATGACTGGTCAAGTATCTTTTCTGGTAATATTTTGGCAAATTTACAGCTTAAGGACTTGAAAAGTGTCCCAGAAGTGTGGTCAGTTAACAAGCAGAGAGCGCTTGCTCTCCACATCTGCAGTGACCTATTGCGAGACGGCTCCTGGGACCCATCAGGCCATGGAGCTGAAACTTGCAAGGATGATGGGGTGAATTCAAAGCAACTGATTGCAGCAGTTTGGCAAGGAAAGCCATCATGCACTAATAATACTAATTTGGTCTCTAATTATTTATTTACTCAGTGTTCGGCTATGTATCCAGACCAGCTGTTGCTCTGTCTTTAGCTCACAATTCTCCTGTCTGATTTTGTTTTGTTGGGGCTACCGCTGGAATTCAGGAAGGAGCCTAGAGATTTTCCTTCATTTTATGAATGCGTTCATCCTTAAGTGTGCCTTCCTCCTTCTTGTATGAACCGGAGCATGCATATCTCTTGAAAGTAAGAGGGAAGGGAAATAATAGCCAGTATCAGCAATTTGATAACGTTCATTGTCTTCTTTCATTTCCTCCATCCCACTTCTCGAGTTTGAGAGTAACGGTGAGAGGAAGGGCTGTTACTGCCCAAAATGTGTCCCCGGAATGCTCTGTGCTGCGGGGAGGAGGGGCAGTTTTAGGAGCAAGTTGGTCAGAAGTGCTGAAAAGCAACTGCTCCTGCAAATTGTTCCCCCAAAATGTAGAGAAACGAGAACATTGCAGGAAGAAGGAAAGAATGAATAGTAAGCTCATAATCCTTGCGTCCCCTCTTTTCTAGTTTTAATTATTCTCCAGATTTCTGCAAGCATAAGGTATTAGCTTTTTCAGGATTGAGAGCCATATTCTATTCCCAAAGGTCAGGATGACCTATTTTTTCCCCCTGCAGATTGTCATCAAAGCTAGGTGAATGCCATTTTCATGGTTATTTTACCATGTTGACAAAATTCAATCATTATTCTCTACACACTTATTAAGCAGCATGTTGGATCTATAGATAAAAGACAAAGACAATCATTCCTTGCTCTCTAGGATGTTATAGTTTAGCTCTTCACAGGAGACCCTTATGCAAACCACAAAACCACTCTTCCCATCCTCTCCCAACACTGATCTATGAAAATTGTATAATAGTCACTGTTTCCTTTCAAAGGAAGACTGATCACTGATGGAGACAAAGAGAAGAAGGAAACCAACATTTGCTGAACCCCTGATGCCCGATAGGCACATGCTATGTGCTTTATATTTATAGTTCCATCTTTAATCATTTAAGTTTTCTTTTTCTTTTCTTTCTTTCTTTTTTTTTTAGTCAA
The DNA here is from genome assembly GCF_000412655.1 of Myotis brandtii. Taxonomy (NCBI): domain Eukaryota; kingdom Metazoa; phylum Chordata; class Mammalia; order Chiroptera; family Vespertilionidae; genus Myotis; species Myotis brandtii. The sequence continues at coordinate 4,059,863 of NW_005363502.1, read as the reverse complement.
TCTTAGCTAAAGGTTTGTCAATTTTGTTGATTTAAAAAAAAAACAACTTTTGGTTTTCACTGACTTTTCTATATTGTTTTTCTATTTTCTATTTTATTCATCTCTGCTCTAATTTTTTATTTCCTTTTGCTAGCTTTGGGTTTAGTTTGTTCTTATTTTTCTAGTTTCTTAAGGTGTGATGTTAGATTTTTTACTTGAGATCTTTCTTCTTTTATAATATAAGTATTTGCCGCTATAAATTTTCCTCTTTGCTCTGTGTAGTCATAAATATTTGTGTGTTGTGTTTTTGTTTTTATTTGTTTCAAGATATTTTCTAATTTCCCTTGTGGTTTCTTCTTTGACACATTGATTCATTAAGAGTGTATTGTTTTATTAAAAAAAGAGTGTATTGTTTAATTTTCACATATTTGAATTTTCTAATTTTCCTTTACTATTGATTTCTACTTTTATTTCATTGTACCAAAAAAGATACTTTGTATAATTTTAACATTTTAAAATTTATTAAGATTTGTTTTGTGGCCTAACATGGGGTCTATCCTAGAGAATGCTTCACAGGCACTTGGAAAAAATGTATATTCTGACACATTATTGGGTAGAATATTCTGTATATATCTGTTAGGTCTAATCACTACATACTGTTGTTCAAGTCCTCTATTTCCTTACTTGTCTTCTTTCTGGTTGTTCAGCACCTGATTTAAAAAATAAAAAAAAATTGTAGTAAGCTAAAGAAGACACCAACATATTTTAGATACTGTTCCAAATCAGGCCATGTCCACCACATGTAAAATAATCTTCCTCTATCAAAATACATATATTTGAACATTTGAAGCAACTTTTTTCAGGGTTGTCATATGTGTTCATGCAGGATATGGATTTGTGAGTTGGATTTGCTTTTAGCAGAGCGGTAGCCACTATTTCACAGCCCTGGGAAGATGAAAGGGCAGAATGTGGTTCTTCTCCGAATATATCGCCTGTGTTCTGATAAAGGTTTTGTTGTGCCCTCTCTCCCATGAATGCATAAAATGCAGATGCACCTCAGCCCACAGGAGGGCTTCGGAAAGGGAGTGATGGAGAGAAAGGACCCCTGAGTCAGTTTGAGATCTCTACCACCTGAAGATCAAATAGATGGGGTTGGAGGGCTCACAGTAGAAATCACACACTAGGCCCAAGTGCCCCCACTCAAGACCACCGAGAGAAGGAGCCGCTGCATGTCAGATATGCACAATAGTCCAGTCTTCAAAGTTTCATTCAATCACTACTTAGGAATAGCAATGTCTTCATATCTGCCTACTTTCTCTCAGTATCTGATAAAGAACTGTTGAATCCCAGGAAGGCCAACTCCCAATCTTCCACCTTGCAGAGAACACTGATTTTGGTTAGATCTGATCTTTTTTGCAATGTAGAGACCACCTTACACGCACACCAGTTCCTTGTCTGTTCATGCTTGACATCCCCTTTCCCTATTAATAAACAAAAGCTGGTTTCATGCCATCCTTGATTCTGATTTTAGGTCCATCCTGCCCTCCTTATGTCTCATTTCTGAGAAGACAATTACATGCATTACAGACCTACTGTGTATATAAACTGGCTTAGATTTTTGAAAAGTTTACCATGGAAACAATAATCTGTGGTCCCAGCACCTACCCCATGAAAAGTGCAATGACTGTGCTGGTTCACTACTTTTACAACATTCTACTGGGACCAGTACTGCTTGCTTTTATCCCACAGTGAGAATTGTTTTACTTATTTATTTAACTTATTTATTTATTCAATTAACTTTAGCATCTTGTGAGTTCATAATTTCAATATTCTATTAGAATAATAATATTAGCCTAGGTGTGGTGTTACTCTTTCTTAGTTATTCTCTATTAATCATTGACTTAGTTATGTTTATTTGATAATTATTTGCTTCAAGTCTTTGTTACAAGTTTATCATTCAGAATAAACTGAATGGTGACTATTGGCTTTAGAGCAATTGTGTAATGGATATTGGACTACTTGTTTATCAGCCTTTCCAAATTGTACTGTTCCTTGCATTATACTAATTGAAAAATTCTGAGACATGTGGTGTAATGCCAGGATTTTTTTAACTTAGATTTAAATTTCCCTTAATACAATTTTAAAAAGTCACACATCTTTGTATTTAGAAAGCTTAAAATAATTTATCCTGGTCAATTTTAAGAGATTTGGAGGGAGCCTTGAATCTGGAGTTGGTCATTTCCATTTAAAGGAATCTGTCTTGGGAAATTACTGTTCTTTTACTTTCCTAGGATACAAAATCCTAATTGAAAAACCTTTGCACCTGGTAATGGCATGCATTTAATTTGCTTCTATCCTATTAGGAACATGTCGTGGTCAGGGAAGGAATGCACATTGGAATCTTGGTGATTTGTGAGTTATACACTCTGTCCCCGAGGGCTGGCGCAGCCCCGCGCCGCTAATAAATAGTCCCAGATTCAGGTCATTTGTGCCTCTTTATTATAGGCAAGAATGGCATCTGAACAATACTTCAATTTAAAACATCTCCAAATTCAGTTCAGTTCATTTCAGTGCAATTTGTCAAGTAATTATCAAGTGTGCTAGGCCTTTTTTGAGTCTCTGGGAGTGTAGCAAGAACAGAGCTCCGTCCGTACTTGCATGGATTCCACAGAAAGAGGAAGGCTAATAAGTAGCTCAAAAGTTAAAATTAAGGCGCACGTGAGGTGCTAAGGGAGCTCACGGGAGCAGATTCTGGGTGACAGTGAGAAGAGGGCAGGATCGGTTTCCCAAAGGACATGGCTCCTGGGAAGAGAGCAGCTAGTTCCTCTCCTCTGCAAGGCGATCGTCATCATATTAGCAGATGCTCTCACAGCCTTTCCTCTCGGGCTTTCCTTTCTCAAAAGCACAGAGGCAGTCGTGTAGGAGTTTGCCAGGGGACCCCTAAAGAGGAGAGGGGAGAGGACTCGGGTCCAGCAGGGGGCGGAGAGAGTGAGGGAGGGGTGGCTGAGAAGGCTGACCCTGGTTCTGTGACTTTGGGCCATCTGTGAGCCCTGGGGTCCTCCTTACATTGCGCGAGTTCTCTGAGCCAGTCCAACCATAGGAACAGGTAATGCTACAAGTATCCGTGTCCTCCAGGTATTGAGTCATTTTTTTTTTATTTTTTTTTTGTAAATCACCTAGAAAGGCATTGCTGGGCTTGAGAGCACAATTTATTGCTGCATTATTAAACGGTCCCAGCAGCCAGCTATAGTCTTTTTATTGACAGAGTAACAATGAGGCAATCCAAAGGGCAAGGCACTGGGAAATCAGGCAGGAGCTGGGGGTCCCAGCCCACACCCCCCAAAAGAGGCCTCTTCCTTAAAGAAAGCTACATCTTAGGAAAAGCAAGATATTTTTAATGGGTATCCAGTTCTGCCAGAAATTGTTTGAGAAATAAAACCAGGAAAAGTAAGCAAGTCAAAAGCAGGTAGCTGAAGTGTCTGTTGCCCTTCCCAAGGGCCTCACCATGGTGGGAGGGCAGCCATTCCCTCTCCCTCGCTGTCCTTCTCCAACCAGCCTCCTTTCTCCTATACCCCTCCCTGTCCATCGCCTTCTTCCCAGACCTAGGAGGGACCCATCTGGGGCCTGGAGATCATGCCCTCCTCCTGAACCTTCCTATGAACTAATACTGTCCCTGTCACCTGGGATTTCCCAAAACTGGCCCTTCAAAACCTGCCTCATCCTTTCCTACAAACCCTGAAACCATTCCCCTACATCCTCTCCTTCTTTCCAACTGAGTGGCCTCTTTTTTATCAGCCTTTAACCCAAATAAAATGAAGTACATAGTCCATCTACATAAATAATGCCACCTATTTTTCCTTCAACTTTAAAGTGTTAGAAATAGTATCCTGTCAAAAGGATTTTTTTAATACCTGTGAAGAAAATGTCTTTAATATCTGTACCACTCATTCTATGCTTTCTCTGTCCTTATTCTATTAAAGCCAACATTCTCAGGTAACACTTCCTTTAAATCCAGGCATAAAAGAGCTGGAGTGGGGGAGGGAGGCAGAAGAGGGAAAATTTAGAAGAAAGCTAGGGTTTGGAATGACTAATATTTATATAGAAAGTTTTCTTTCTATTTATATATAAAGTATTTCTCAGAAAATACTTTGCACTTGATCTTAGCTGAAAGACCAAGAGGTGATACAAAATACTTCAATAGACACTCTTTCATTAATTCTCCCTCAAACCTGTGAGGAGGAGGTAAAGCCAAGTGACTTTCTCAGAGTCACACAGCTGGTAGGTCTGAAGTCCCCTGCTCCTCAGTGCTATGCTCCCTGGATGTATTGCAAAGCCTCCCATCTCTGCCTGGAGTGCTCCCCACTGTCACCTGCCACCTCAGGGTTCGCACACCTTGCCCTGAGGCTACCGTAGGTGCCATCGCCTCCATGATGAAGCCCAAGTCCAAGTCCTGTTCTGGTAGATCATGTCCATGTCCTCTGGCCAGCTTCCTGCTCCTCCTCAAATGCCCCACTCTGGCCTCAGCCACACCTGCAAGCTTGGCACCGGCCGTCTCTTCCTGAGCTGCCTTCCCCTCCTAGACAGAACCTCAGGACAAAGCCTTTCTCTCTCTCCTCTGCACTTCCCCCTCCAGGTTGGAAATCTGCATCTGCGTGCTGCACATAAATGCCCGTCTCTCAGAGACAGGCCCGTCTCCAGTACCTCGGCGCCTGGCACTTAGTAGGTGTTCCAGAAATGCTTGCAGGAGGAAGGAACTGAAGGAGGGACAAGGGAAGCAGGGAAGGTGGGGAGGACCTGAGGCTGAGCCTTCTAGATACAAACCCCTGGTCACTGGAAGATGCTGCCAACCGCACATCTGCACAAACGGGCGCAGCCATGCGTTCCCTCCGTGGTCTCTCCTTTGGAAACGCTCCCATCATGGGTGTTCTTTCATTCTTCCCCTCTCCAAGGTAGGCAGAGCCCCACTGAAGCAGACTCTCAACTCTCTCCCCTACCAGAAAGGAGCTTCGGCTGCCGCTGTCCATAAGCACAAATGCTTAGGCCACTTCATGTCATCATGGACATCACACGCCAGCACCGCCCCAGATCCTTGGCTCTGCCTCCATCCCATGCCACCCACCCCAAGCATGCCTCACTCACCTTAGTTTTTTTTACCCAGGACACAGTTGGGCCCCATTTCTCATCTTCTGGGCTCGTTTCCAAGTCCTCTAAGCATGGATAACTCTGAATGTGGGTGACTGCAAGCAGTCCTCATTAGAGTGAGCGCTTGATTATAAACCCTGGGGACCCAGACTCTGTCACTGTCCCAGGGATGCCCTGAATTACAGATCCCCCTAAATAGGCCAGTAACTGTCGAGACTGGTGATGCTAACAGGTGATTTATGGCACATGGCCCATCAAATTTCTATGCATGGCAGACTGCAAAGGCACCTTGGGGGCATAGGAAAGGAGAAAAAATGAAAGATCTGTCTCAGATGCCCTGCCAGGGACAGAGGCTGGCCCTCCACTGGCAGGGACAGATCAAAGCCTGCAGGAGACCAGCCTGCACCCATGAGCCCTCCTGCCCTTCACTTCACTTTGGGACTATATCACAAGAACCCTAAAACACCAATCCAAAAGAATGTATGTACCCCTATGTTCATAGCAGCATTATTGACAGTAGCTAAGATCTGGAAACAGCCCAAGTGCCCATCAGTAGATGAGTAGATAAAATGTCTATGGTACATCTACACAATGGAATACTATCTATACTAATAAAAGGGGAATATGCTAATTAGACCAGGAGACCTTCCAGGGGACCTTCCGGACATCCTTCCGGACAAAGTCATGGTGGCAGGGCCAAGGCAGAGGTGGTTAGGGCCAATCAAGCCAGGAGGGGAGGGCAGTTGGGGGTGATCAGCCGCCGGGAGGGGCAGTTGGGGGCAAGCAGGCCGGTGGGGGGCAAGCAGGCCATCAATGGGGGTCAGTTGGAGGTGATCAGGACAGCAGGGGGCAGTTTGGAGTGAGCAGGCCAGCAGTGGGGCAGTTGGGGGTGATCAGGCTGCTGGGGGGGCATTTGGGGGCAAGCAAGCCATCGGCGAGGAGGCAGTTGGGAGTGAGCAGGCCAGCAGGCAGAGTGGTTAGGGGTTATCAGCAGGCAGGCAGGTGAGCGGTTAGAAGCCAGCAGTGCCAGATTGCGAGAGGGATGTCCAACTGCTGGTTTAGGCCTGATCCCACAGGGAGAGGGTGCAGGCCAGGCTGAGGGACACACACACACCCCTGCACGAATTTTGTGCACTGAGCCACTAGTGCAGCTATAAAAAAGAAGGATTTCTTACTCTTTGCAACAGCATGGATGGAACTGGAAACCATTATGCTAAGTGAAATAAGCTAGTCAGGGCAAAACAAATATCACATGATCTCACCTATATGTCGAATCTAATGAACAAAGTAAACTGATGAACAAATAGGTCCAGAAGCATGGGTGCATGGATCAGACTGACAAATCTCAGAGAGGAGGGGGTTGGGGGGAACTTATATGCATAGATGCACAACTCAAGGACACAGACAGTGGTTTGGTGAAGGTCTAGAGTGGGGCAGGAGCTGGGTGGGGAAAGTGTGGGAAAAATAGGAAACATATATAATAACGTCAACAATAAAAAATAAACATAAAAAGAAGAAGGAGGAGGAGGAGGAGGAGGAGAAGAAACACTTTGTCTCTTCCAACAACTTTTTTCAACTACTTTCATATTAAACATTTCTTAAATTTCAATTCCATGTTTCCCTTATCAACCCTTTCACAGCCTTACAATTTGCTTTGCAAAGAACTTGAAATCCTCAGAATGGCTTACAAAAAGAATGCATATCCCTGCCCAAACTAAATATATTAAAATTTGAAATTTTTTAGTAAGAACTATTACAAGGTTTAAACCAGCGATAAATGGTTTCCATGCAAGAAGATTTAGAACCCTTTAGACCCAGTGGATCCTGTCTTTTCTTTCCTTACCTTCCCCTGCACCAACAAAGATGAGAGCCCTGAAGGCTTTACATTTTTTTTCAATTGTTACATTCTTTCATCTGGGTGTATTCAATAGGAGCCCAGCCAAGTGGAGCTACTGCCTCTCATATCTACCTAAGAGACAAGCTCTGCATGCTGAAGAAATAGAAAATGATTCTGTTTCCCAATATTCATTTTATGACCTGCTACCCTTAGATCAGCACACATTGGGCAGTATTTTTCTTTGGGTAAAAATCCAGGAAAACTAAGAGAGTTGTTTTAGTTCAGAAAATATGAAGAAATGAATAGCATGGCTTTCCTCCCAGGATCTTGTGCCTCTGATCCATTTTGTGAAGTTAATCCAAAATGGGATCCGTTGACCTGGGGACAAATATAGTTGCTCTGAGCCTGAAGGAGCAGGTGTGATGGGAAACCCTTGGGAGTCAGATGCTTGGACATTGGGGGGTCAGATGCTAAAGAGATGGCATTATTACAGGGTCATCAACATCCCTCCATGTTGTTATCTCATGAGTTTAGATTGTGGGAGATTCGAGAGCTCACCTTCCCACTTGTTGGTACAGATAACCATACCAGTCTATTATTGTGGTGTTCAGGGTTGTGAATCTACGCAATTGGATGCCTGCCCTTCTTGCTAATTACATGACCTTGGGCAAGTCATTTAACCTCTCTTCCTGAGTGCAAAACAGTGCTTGCCTACAAGCGTTATCATGAAATTTAAATTGGACATATGTAGGTACCGAGCACATCGCTGCACAAAACAATGACCCAACAAATGCTTGTTCGTTCTTTTGTCTGTGATTCTGAGCTTCAAATTCATTAAGAAAATCATAAAGTTCTTTGACTATAAGAAACCAATATTATGTTGTCATCTAAAATTCAGTGGTTGGTTTGTTTTTTGTTTGTTCAGGGACTGTACCATTAGGGGGAAAAATTATGTTTGTGATGAACAAACTGAATATGTTATGTATGGTCATAGCATAGTTTCACCTCCATAGACAAAGAGGGTTGTCTTGTAAATCATTCGTTCCCAAACTATTGGTGAAATCATACTTTAAATTTCTCCCAAAAATATTGAAATTGACAGACAGGATAGAGAAATGGGGAGAAAGGAAGGGACGTCAACATGTTTGCAATCAAAATGGTGATCAGATAGGGAAACAATATGACATCCAGCAACTGGATGACAAATGTACTCATTTCAGAAGTTGATGCACAGCAGAGTGACAGATGCTGGGGACACAGTGGTCAGCCAAAAATGGGGAGACATGCCCATCAGCACCCGCACAGGTAGATGACCACAGTGGTTGTGCTGAGGTATGCCATCAGGAACAAGCAAGCACAGTGTTGTGGCACTTACAACGAGGTGATTGGATTTAGATTACGGGCTGGGACAGGCTCCCCTAAGGAAAGGAATGATGCTTAAACCAAAAACTGAAAGGTGACTTTTCAAGAGAGAGCACAGCATTTCCTGGCTCTGGGAAGAAAATGTGGTCTTATTCAACACGGGAGGAATGGAGAGACGGCAATGTGGCTGGAGCACAGAGAGGCACAAGATGAGCCGGGGTGTTCAGGTGGCCCAGAGAGTTACCAGGTCAGGCTGCCGAAGATGTGCGATAAGACACCAGCTTTTAGCCAGTCAGCTTTCAACACAGTTCTGTCTGTCATTTCGGAGAAAAGAGCATTCAGGGAAGAGTATATGCGGGAAGATTCAGGAAGCAGTGGATCCAGGGCTCCATCGAAAGGGGTCCCCCTGCTGGCCAAAAGTTATGCTTCCCTTAAGATGGAGTTTAGAACTCGGTAAAAGACTTTAGTTGATTGGCAAGAAGGGTATAGCTATTGTATTATTCTCTCTGCTTTTGTATATGTCAGAAGTTTTATATAGTATTAACTTTTTAAGCTAAAAGGAAGGACTCCTTCTCGCCAGCTGCAGTTTGGTTGTAAAGATGGGTCAGTGGCCAGGTGGTTCCCTGAGACTGTAACCGTTGGCTGGCCTGTTGTGGGGCAAGGGCTGTGGTTATTCCCTTCAACAGGAGAAGGAAAGAGACGGACTCATTCTGTCTGTTGAAAAATCATAGAATTAGCATACTTGATTCAATTCCCCGAACTCCATACATTTAGAAAAGTAGGCTGTAAATCCTAAATCCTCTAATGCAGTGGTTCTCAACCTTCCTAATGCCGCGACCCTTTAATACAGTTCCTCATGTTGTGGTGACCCCCAATTTCATTGTTACAAATTGAACATAATTAAAGCATAGTGATTAATCACAAAAACAATATGTAATTATATATGTGTTTTCTGATGATCTTAGGCGACCCCGGTGAAAGGGTCGTTCGACCCCCCAAAGGGGTCGCGACCCACAGGTTGAGAACCGCTGCTCTACAGTGTTCTCTGGGGATTTCCAGGAATTCTTCTTTACACCCAGACAACAAACCACATGACAGGTGTACAGATTTTATTTCACAGTGTTTTGTAAAAACTGAGAACTAAGCATTTCATGACAGGTATAAATTTGTAATGAGGAGTAACTCTAAAATGGCCCTATATTTTCTGTTCAGGAATATATTTACCTTCTAAAAACTAATTGCTAAACAGATGAAAAAGAAAATCATAATCAAATGAACAAGGGAAATCCTAATTGTTGCTAAGTCAGAGAATTTATAAAGTAATTGGTCATGATTCACACTTCTTTAAAAATTATTTTTATTATTGAGGGTATTACAGATGTCCCCCACTTTCCCCCCTTGGGTCCCCCTCCACCCGGCTCTGGCCCCACTTTAGACCTTCACCTCTCTCTTGTCTGTGTCCATGGGCTATGCATATATGCATATAAATTCTTTGGTTAATCTCTTCCCATCCCCCTTCCCTCTGAGATCTATCAGTCTGTTCCATTCTTCCATGTCTATGGTCCTATTTTGTTCATCAGTTTATTTTGTTCATTAGATTCCACATATAACTGAGATCATGTGATAATTGTCTTTCTCTGACTAGCTTATTTCACTTAGCATAATAATCTCCAGGCCCATCCATGCTGTCTCAAAGGGTAAGAGATCCTTTCTTTTTTACTGCTGCATAGTATTCCATTATATAAATGTACCACAGCTTTTTTATCCACTCATCTTCTGAGGGCACTTGGCTGTTTCCAGATCTTAGCTATTGTACATTGTGCTGCTATGAACATAGAAGTGCATATATTTTTTTCTGATTGGTGTTTTGGGATTCTTAGGATATAGTCCCAAGTGGGATCACTAGGTCAAACGGCAGTTCCATTTTTAATTTTTTGAGGAAACTCCATACTGTTTTTCACAGTGGCTACACCAGTCTGCATTCCCATCAGCAGTGTACTAGGGTTCCCTTTTTTCCACATCCTCACCAGCACTTGTTATTTGTTGATTTATTGATAGTAGCCATTCTAGCAGGTGTGATGTGATACCTCCTCGTGGTCTTAATTTGCATCTCTCTGATCATTAGTGACATTGAGCATTTTTTCATATGTCTCTTGGCATTGTATGTCCTCATTGGAGAAGTGTCTATTCAGGTCCTTTGCCCATTTTTTAATTGGATTGTTTGTCTTCCTCCTGTTGAGTTGTATGAGTTCTTTATATATTTTGGAAATTAACCCCTTATCACATGTATCATTGGTGAGTATGTCTTAAATTGTAAGATACACAGAAAGAAAGACTGATAAGAAAATCTTCATTTTCTACTGCCAGAATAGTGTCTTAACAAGTTCCTTGAGTGTCAAAGCAGGTGGAATTAATAAAAGGTACAGAAATTACAAAAGAATTTGAACTAAGCTAATTTTCTAATTCTTTTAAATCTGACAACAAATCATTTTATGATGCTGTTTTACTCTTTTTCACTGCTTTGACAAGCAGCCTTTAATAACATTTTCTTGTACAAACTGGTACCCTGATCTGACAATCCTGATCTAGTCCATTCCACTGTTTTGCTCAAGCCTGGCGGACCATGCTGGATCTTCCTGAAGGTGGCGCTGTGTTTAAACACTGTCCTATGGGATGTGGGCTGGTAACAAAAGGAAGCTGTGCCTGTGGAGAAGCTGCAATCCATTCACAGCTTAAAAGCATAAAGAGAACAGCCTATTCAAGAAGCAGTTAGTACCGTTGCTAATGGTGCTGGCAAAGAGCGAGGTCATGAGTGGCTTCTATGCAACACACAGTGTTGAAATTAAAATTGCACAACTTCTGTTCTTATATCCTAAACTATAATAAGTATATAATTCACAGTCATTATTCCATCACCTTTTATTTCCCATCCCCTAACCTTCTTTCTTCTTTTGTAACCATTTTCTCCTTTCCTCTCTTTTCACTTATGAATTTGCTTTGTAATTGAAGTATCATTGGTGAATATGTTTCCACCGTGTAGAAATTACATTAACATAAACTCCTTTGTGTACTGGTCTCCAACTGACCTAAAAATATTGCCATAACTGCCTGAGAGTTACAGTAATAAAAGATTTTTGTGCTGGCCAGAGAACAATTGAAGGTCCAGTGTAGGATGAGGCATTATACAGACTTTATTGGGAATAGATATGAGACGTGGATGTTGGAAAACACTTTCTTTATTGATAATTATTCTTTGGAGTTCATCTTACTCAAGGAGAATAAGAAAGAACTAACTATTGAGGTTGAATGTTTTTTCTATCAATTAGTGTGGCTCTTTTTCAGAAGAGTCATTTTTTAAATTCATTTTCAAGAACCAGAGACAACAGCTCTTCTCTATTGAAATATAAAAAAGGAAAGTACATGTCCCATTACAAGTTCTTGGCAATCCCCTCCTATTACTTCCATAGCAGGAGAAGACTATAAGGTGGCCTGGTTATAATGAGTAAGAGTCTAGTGAAGCAAAGCCAGCAGGACTTTAAAACACAAAACCATTTGTAGTCTTGGTAAGTCTTGGTACAACTCAATAAGTACACCAGCTGCAATGCAAATTGATATAACATTTCAGTGACAAAGTGGAATTCCCAAACCATCTCGCTCCTAGAAGAGGCCAATGTGTGTTTTTAGTGAGCCCTGTGGACATCTGGACCATCAAGGTGATGTTTCAGACAAGGTAAATGGAGCAACAGTGAAAGGAAGCAACACAAATGATTAAGTTTTGGAAACATACTTTGAGAAGGAATACTAACCAAATGGGGCTCGTCAAACAATAAGAGAAGTGGTTGAGGAGTGATTTCTGTATAATCTTTAATTTATGAAAGATTCAGAGATGAGAGTGAGCAGACATTTCTTCTTCTAAGGGAAAGACAGTAAGGAATATACAAAAGCTGTAGTAGCAAGTGTCAGATTATACGAGGGACAAACTACACAGCAGGTATCACACGAAACACTGCCAAAAAGGTTCTATGGACTCCTTTTTCTTATTTTTTAAAAACATATTTTTATTGATTTCAGAGAGGAAGAGGGAGAGAGAGATAGAAACATCAATGATGAGAACCATAGAATGGCTGCCTCCTGCATGCCCCCCACTGGGGATGGAGCCCGCAACCTAGGCATATGCCCTTGACCGGAATCGAACCTGGGACCCTTCAGTCTGCAGGCTCTATCCACCGAGCGAAACTGGCTAGGGCTCCTTTTCTTATTCTTAAATCAACTTTCTTGTTGAGAAGCAGAATGGAAAACCAGCTAGCCCCTCGAGTTTCCTGGGACTGTTCATGCTTTTAGATCACAGAGTGTCAAAGCTGCCAGGGAGCCTTGGAGATCATCTCCTTTATAAATGAGGACACCACTTTAAACAATTGTCCAAAGTCATGCCAGGTAATAAGTGGCAAAGTTGAAACAGCAACCCAATGTTGTTAACCTCCAACCCACGGCTCTGTTCCCACTACACAAAACTACCTCCTGAGTCTATGTACACCAAACACATGGAAGTTAAACCCCACCCCATTTCCAGATCCTACATTCCATGATTAGTTCATGACTTCTCCATGTGGTTGGGTCCCCTCGAGGACAGACACTAGGAGCCCCCTCTGAGTGTTTGGCCCAGCTAAAACTCAGAGAAATTACAATCTTTGCTGAGGTCAAAGCTAGCCTGTCTCAAGCCCCCAGCCCGCATGACTATTTCCAGGAGACAACACTGCATCTCACTCTTGACAGAATGTCTTCCTGTTTGCTTTGTAGGTTTCACAGCAGCAGCCTCCCTGGTGTCTTTGGCTTGGGCCTTGGCCTCATACCAGAAGGCCCTCCGGGACTCCCGAGATGACAAGAAGCCCATCAGCTACATGGCTGTTGTCATCCAGTTCTGCTGGCACTTCTTCACCATCGCTGCCAGGGTCATCACCTTTGCCCTCTTTGCCTCGGTTTTCCAGCTGTACTTTGGGATCTTCATCGTCCTTCACTGGTGCATCATGACCTTCTGGATCGTCCACTGTGAGACAGAATTCTGTATCACCAAATGGGAAGAGATCGTGTTCGACATGGTGGTGGGGATCATCTACATCTTCAGCTGGTTCAACGTCAAGGAAGGCAGGACACGCTGCAGGCTCTTCATTTACTATTTTGTGATCCTTTTGGAAAATACAGCCTTGAGTGCCCTCTGGTACCTCTACAAGGCTCCCCAGATTGCAGATGCATTTGCCATCCCGGCGCTGTGTGTGGTGTTCAGCAGCTTTTTAACGGGCGTGGTTTTTATGCTGATGTATTATGCCTTCTTTCACCCCAATGGACCCAGATTCGGGCAGTCACCAAGTTGTGCTTGTGAGGACCCCGTCGCTGCCTTCACCCTGCCTCCAGAAGTGGCCACGAGCACGCTGCGGTCCATCTCCAACAACCGCAGTGTTGTCAGTGACCGCGACCAGAAATTTGCAGAGCGGGATGGGTGTGTACCTGTCTTTCAGGTGAGACCCACAGCCCCATCCACCCCATCATCGCGCCCACCACGGATTGAAGAATCTGTCATTAAAATTGACCTGTTCAGGAATAGGTACCCAGCGTGGGAGAGACATGTTTTGGACCGAAGCCTCCGGAAGGCCATTTTAGCCTTTGAATGTTCCCCGTCTCCTCCAAGGCTGCAGTACAAAGATGATGCCCTTATTCAGGAGCGGTTGGAGTATGAAACCACTTTATAAAAACAAAAAGACTGGGAGGAGCCACAACTGCCAGATAAAGGGTGGTGGCAGGCCTGTGGCAATAATGAAACTCCATCCTAGAGTAGGGAAATGAGCTGTCATGCTTGTAGTCTGACCGTCGTCATGGTTACTGTCTGACCCTCCATCAGCTGACTGCCTGCTGCTGGTCTTCTTTCAAACAGCAGCCCCGACAGTCTCCTGCCACTGGGAGGACTCCTGGTTGCTACCAACTTCTCCTACACTCACTGTCTTTCAGCGCATCCACCGGAGGGTCCTATGAATATGGAAAATGTTGCCTCTGATCCATAGGGTGTTTTGATGAAATTAACTGATCTCTGCATAAAAATATATTGTCATAACACACATACATGCACACACATACACTAACACACACACAACACCAGTCCTCTGTCAAATAGCTTAGGTGATTTTTCTTGATGAAAAGCTCTGATTCTCACAGGAATATTAAAACCGGGAGAGAATATATCCCTCAAGACTCCAGAAAAAAAAAAGTAGTACTGCTTAGAAAAGAATTCATAAACCATGCTCATTTGGAAACCAATACATACCATGTGTGAAAAGCCTGTCCAGTGGACAGCAAACTCAAGTGTGTTTACACGTGTATTAGAAGTGAAGGAATGGTTCGTTTTCAACACATTTCAGGATTGGTTTTTTAATCTTAAGTTTCCAGTTGAGAACATCTTTAATGACAGAAATCCTATGCAGCACATGTATGGCGTTTGGTAAGACCAAGGAGCTCGCTAACTTAGTGACATAAAGTAAATGGTAATCGTGATTCAGTATTCAATTGCAAAAATTTCATAAATACCGGAAGAGAAAGTGGGAAAAAAAGGCAAAATGAGCGTCTGATTTCTCGGCCTGTGCAGCGCACATTGGAACGTAAGAGCAGATTGGCGAGAGAGGACCGGGTTGGAACTGGATGTGTCAGATCTCAGAAGGCGTGGCTCTGCCTGAGCTCAGGTAGGCATGATTCCAGAACACGCCATGCCCCATCTTTCTAGTGCCAAACACCGTCCAATCCCAGGATTCACCTGGAAGCCCTGGATAACTGAGATGGAGCGGCATGAGCCCCACAGAAGCGGAAACTAGAATGAACATTCAAGTTCTCCACTGTGTACAGACTCCCCCACCACCACCACCAATTCAAGGTCAAAGTGATGTGTCTTTTAGAGGCTTTGGGACACTTTTTAGTAAGTATGAGCAGACAAATGCAGTGAATATGCTAGGGGAAAACCCTTCTGAACTGATTGAGGGCTTATCACTAGATCCAGCTAAGATTTGCATTTGAATCATTTGTAAAGTTGTACTCTTACAACAAGCTTCTGGTTTTAAATACCTCCGTACAGCAAGTAAGCGTTCCCCATTTTCTGTTCCCAGTGTCCTCAGTCATGGTGCTTTTTGTTGCATTAAAAGTGCCAGTCAAACTTTGATAGTATTTTTTTATAATTGGTGCAGAGTGGAATAACTCATGGATTATTTCAATATTTTTGTAATAAAGAAATATAGGGTATACATATAGGCATCATCACTTTTTTATAGACCTGGAACTATTTAAAATACTCGAAGCATCACAATTATTTGGGATGTCAGAAACTGGTCCACAAATTCCATCAGTCTGCCTTGGCAGATTGAGAACACTTGTCTTTTGTATAATCACCCAACTGTGCCATGTCTGTGTCCCCAGAAACTTGGCCAGGGGTGCTGTCAGGATATCAGGTGATGAGAGAATCAGCTTAACTAGAGAGTGCTTGTCAAGACTGGCCATTGTTTCCCAGAAAATCAAAGATGTAAATGGTTACTTTCATCCATCCATTATGACAAACCTGACCACAGTGGAAGATGTCTTAAATTTCCTTCCCTAGTTTATATCAACCCAACTGACATATTAGTCAAGTCTCTAAATTAAAAAAAAACAAAAACAGTTTAACTTCATTACCCAGTTATTGGGACTGTCCAATTAATTTAAAATAGTCAAGGTCTAAAGCCACCCCCTGTAATGGGTGTGCCATACAGAGACTGCTGACCCCATGATGACATCCACAGGAAATGATAGAGCACTCAACATAGGGCTTCTTTTGGTACAAAGCCCTAAAGCAATGTTTAAAAGTAGACGATTTCTATCAGCAGGCATACTTTCCTATTCTGCTGTGATTTGATCCTCCAAGCAAGATTTTCATTAAAAAAAACAATGATCTTTTGATTGGAGGTGAAAAGATTGCCTAGTCACCAGTAAAGGCCCAGGAAGATACCCCTCTTGTCAGCAATTGGTGAAAACATTCTACCCCCACTGTAGAAGAAAAAAAATGATTATATTGACAAATTCTCCACTTTTATGCAGAACCATGAGTTATTAGCTTTATTATTTCCAATACACCTTTTAATTGATGATCTTTGGAAACTGGATTGCTCAGTTGAACTATACCTTTGATTCCATGAGCAAATAACAGATAACAGTACAATAGTGTTAATCAACACAAATGCCACAGGCTCTATCACTCTTCAAACATGTAAGTCTTACATTATTTCTCAACTGTATCCCCCATTTAACATGTTAAGGGTCAAAATGAGTGCTATGTGAATTTTTAAAAAGATGATGTACTGTGCTTTGTCTTGGAGGTGAGAATGTAGTCAGGAGGGTGTAAGAAGTTTGAATTTTTCAATAATTTTCCAAATACTGTAAATACTCTGTTATCCAACATACTTGAAGATTATGATGTTTTAGTCAAAAAAATTCTTGTTAAGGAAATGACATCTCCTACATGTAATAAATTACAATTTTTCTCAAGATTATAACAACAAAAATATACTCCCAAGGTAAATCATGATTTAATCTTCCATGACTTAGAAAGCACAGCCATTGGACTGTGTGGTGATGACAACTCATTAGTTTCTAGACACACGGATAACAGAGAGTGTAAAGTGTTAGGAGTTAAAGAGACATTGTCAATATACCAAGGAACAGAGTTTGATATTTGTGTTTATATTTTAGTTCTTCCTAAGATTTCGTTTTCAATCTGCCATTAAACCCTCCACAGAGAGTAAGTGAGGAATCACAAGGAAGAAGCCATGGTTAGCATACAAACTGGAAATGCTGGACTTTTTCTCTGTGGGCTCCAACGTCCTGTGCAGGAGCTTATTGGATTTCTTGAAGAGGAGGGGTCTGCTCTCAGTACCCACTTTTTGCATAGGACCATACAATTTTCTAAAAGAAAATATTATAAATGTTTTCACCTTCAAAGTAGCATTTTAAAATGAAACCGTAACTAAGATTAAAGAACTTTCAAAGTAGCATTTTAAAATAAAACCATAGTTAATATTAAAAAAACATATATATCTTGACCACACAGACTTCAAGTACTTGTGTGGAAGAAAATAATTTTTTTTACCTAAGTCAAAATTTGGTCCCCCAAAATGACGATGTCCTTTAAATTCTCTTCATACATTTGCTTTGTCCTACTTAACTGTGTTCTGTCTAGTCCAGTAATATTGACTTTGCAGACAATCAGTTACTATTCATTTATGATAATGTGGTGACCTCAACAAATGAAATAAATTCTTACTGACATAGCAAAAGTAGGCAGTTCAAGTACTAGCAAAATATATAAAGGTAACCTGAAGATAAAGTATAATGAAGTATTTATGCTTATTTTCTAAATGCCCACTTTATTTTGATCTATGAATGAATGAAGTGATAGCAATGAGAACTTAAAAGTAAGTGGGAAAAATTGACATCTCAATGATGTTTTTAAAAAATATAATCCCATATGTGTGTGTATGTTATAAATCATACACACACACACAATAGAGTAACAGATGAAAGAGATAAAGTATACGCTCCCTTTTTATTCATATAAATTGGTATGTTACTCACACATGAGCTTTTAGATAAATCAAACTTCTTCCTCCTCATTTTTCAGCATCAACTCAAGTTTGCAGTGCCTGTCTATAAGATAGCAACACACCTATGAACTTCAGCTGGAAGTACCTAGATACAATCTAGCACTTTTAGCTTGAATGAGCTTTATCACTTCTTAAGGATCTCATCCTTTAAGAAGCTGAAAAGAATCGTTTTGAGTCATTTCAAAGTTTCTTTCTCTGAACTGATTGAATTGAGCAAAGAAAACCTCTGGTGTCCTTACCAGGGTTGTGTAAGGTGACACATTTGCCTTTAAATGCACCAAATGCCATTGAGCGGAAGGAAATTCTGACACAATGTTTAGACAAAAATCCAGAGATACTTTTTTCTAATGAACCATTTTCTAGACTAAATATGCGCTCCCCTGCATTCTCACACGTCTTTGCCATTAGCCATTACCGTTTCTATATAAAGCTTGGATGAGATGCCTGCTTCTCTGAGGAGAGTTCCTTAAAGCCTTTTTAAAAATAGCTCAGACCGCCTCTCAGAAATATAGCTCAGAGCGTGGCTGAAGTGCATGATGAAAACACAGCAGGCCTGACGTTGCTGATTCTATCATTTCAGTGATGGATGCAGATGAACTCATGTTCATTTATCTTCAGGAATCCAGTGTCACTTTGACAACAATCAAAATGATTGCTTTAGCCAGCTTGTGACTCATGAAACCCC
>NW_005363502.1:4022179-4041138 GCF_000412655.1 Myotis brandtii | reverse complement strand
CATAACCCCCCCCCCCCCCGCCCCGAAGCTGGAGCATTTCAAAATGGCTAAGGACGGGCCACCTCCCTCTACCACCCACGCCCATTTCCAAATCTCTGGCCCTTACCTGGATCAGGCTGTGGAATGACAGTCGTGCTGCACCTCCTCCCTCACTCAGGACTGTCCACGGCAGACTGTCCATGGACAGAGGTCTTATCCAGATGCTGTGTCAATATGTGTCTGTGTCAACAGCCTCCACAGTATAATTACTCAGTCAAAAGCAAAACTCTGTGGAATGTGGGTGGAATTGTATAAAAACACGATGAGCCATTTAATTTTGCCAATTGTAGCAATTAGGCGAGCTCGCACACAACCTGCTCTCACAGCAGAAAGCCGAGCAGGAGAAGTGGCGAACAGCCATTTGCCCACAGAAATGAGGAGTTCAGAAACTCCCTGGAGTATTTAAGGCAGCGGTTCTCAACCTTCCGGCCCTTTAAATACAGTTCCTCATGTTGTGACCCAACCATAAAATTATTTCCGTTGCTACTTCATAACTGTAATGTTGCTACTGTTATGAATCGTAATGTAAATATCTGATATGCAGGATGGTCTTAGGCGACCCCTGTGAAAGGGTCGTTCGACCACCAAAGGGGTCACGACCCACAGGTTGAGGACCGATGATTTAAGGTATCACATTGTTTCACCATCTATTTGGAGTTCTTTCTCTAGATGCTGCAAGGAAAAACTCAGACTTTTGTTGTCTTGTACCCAGTGATCTAGCCCAGGAATATGAAAAACTTCAGTCAACCTCTGTGGCCTATGTTCTGCTAAATAAGGGATGGGTTAATGTCCCTGAAATGTCTAATCGTTTTGCTAAAATATTTTACTGACAAATAATATACTGACATAATGTGTCAGAAACACTGGCTAAATCAAATTTTTCTTTAGTTATTATTTCCTTAGATTTTCTCACAGTTCAGTTCAGGAAGGAAAGAAAAAATATATATTAATTTTTACAGATTCCAAATAATTAGAAGAATTCCTTGGTGGGTCCCATTAGACATCAATAAAGTAGTTGATGGAATAATGGTGTGAGGTCCAAGGCATGATTTCTAGGTTTATGCCCCCATTACCCTGACTGTGACTCATAACACCTCCCCCACCCCCGTTTTAGCCATTGCACTAAACAAGAAAAGCATAGTTACTGATGCAATGTCTGCAGAGCAAAGATGTTTAACAAAAGAGATTAACATCAAAACTAATTAATCAACTTGATAAGCAAGTATTACCAGAACAGTACCAACACAATTTTCTCTTGTGTTATTATTGCAGCCTGTCACCTACTCTGTTATTAGAATTTCGGAAAATGTAAGGCTTCGTGTTTTTATTATACACTCATCTACAAAATTAAGCTGGTAGCCCCCTTCTCTCTCTATTGCTTGATTTGCATTAAAATGGAAATAATCAAATTCTTATTTCATTAAATGCTACAAATATTAACAAATGGAGATGTTGAGTTTAAGCTAATTTAATCTAACTGTTCTGGTGGCATTCTGGTATCAAATCAACACAATTATTTCAAGTTAATTCATTATCAGTAAGTTCTAAAAACAACTCCCAAGTATGAAGAAAATATAGTTCGGGTTTCTATTATTTTAAGAGATTCCTATGTGATTACAAACCAGTAGAACGAGTCTTAATCAACACAGGCATTTCAACCCATTGTGATTCTGGACGATGAGCTCTTGTGTTTGGGTGTGTTAGGTACTGTTGCATTAACTGAGCAACTGACCTTTGACCTGTGGCTTCCAGTGGTCGGCAAACTGTGGCTCGTGAGCCACATGCGGCTCTTTGGCCCCTTGAGTGTGGCTCTTCCTAAGCCATAGGAGTACCCTAATTAAGTTAATAACAATGTACCTACCTATATAGTTTAAGTTTAAAAAATTTGACTCTCAAAAGAAATTTCAATCATTGTACTGTTGATATTTGGCTCTGTTGACTAATGAGTTTGCCGACCACTGATAGCCCTCTGGAAGTTCTTATTCTGTTTAAGTTGGGAGCAATCGCACGTGTCCTGTAAGCAAAGGAGGTCTGTCAGCTAGTCAGAGAATTGTCATTTTATCTCCTTCTTTCAAAGAACTAAAATAGTTGACTTCTTTTATTAACCCTTCTAACGTATTGTACGTAGAAAGGGAAACAGATCTCCGGCGTATGTTGCGAAAGCCCGGGGGTGCAACATTTCCCTTGGTCTGAATCAGAAGCTTGGTGTTGTGTGAAAAGAAAGAAACCTCTCCTGCCCCGAGAAAGGGGAAGGGGGCAAGCCAGCCACACGCAGACAGCAAGCCTCCATGTCACAAGCTGCATATTGCTGATGCCATCGATTCCCTTCTTTTTTTTACAGAACCGTCCGGGAACTTGTCAAGCTTTACTGAAGGTGATTTGCGTTCGTTCATTCAACAGACCCTTGAATCTTGCACATTCTTGACTTGTAATATGGTAGCCAAGCCACTGCAAGGGAAAATTAATCAGTTAGTGGGAAGGAGCCCTGCGCTCTGTGCTGTGTGGTGACGTGCCCGGCCGGCCAAAGAGAAAGACCCCGGTGAAATAGAGCACTTGGGAATTCCTGCTACTGCTTCCTCATCATTCATGCTATGAATATTCACCCACTTCATTTGCTTTTGCCAGTAAGCACTGCTTTGAAAAAAAAGAAAAAGGAAAAAAAAGATTCAATGGATTCCTGGGGCCTTGCATAACTCAGAAAATTGGTACTGGGTCATAGGGACTCACTTTCAATGAATACAAATCTACTTATGTTTGAAAATGAAAAAAAAATGATATTGTCACCTGTTTCATGATTGATCTGTCTGGGTATAGCTGCTGTCCTTACTTCATTTCTTGGAAGTGCCGTTGTCAGCATTGTAATAACAAATTTATACAAATCAAATTTATAATTCAATTTCAGAGGTAAAATCTGCATGGCTGTAGCTATTGAATAATTTGATTCCTGCCTTGCTAGGTGGTGACACTGCCAGTTTCAAACGGAGATGCGTTTGTATGTGGAACTGGCTCTCCTGTTGCTTAGACCCTGGCAAAACCTTGGTTGTGACTCTAAAATCCCCGATCTCACATTCTCAGTTCCCGTATACGTAAACGGATCGTCTCCTAATTTAAAACCGTGCTTCTTTTCCACTTGCTTCTCTGTTTTGAAAGAACGCTTTGAGCTGCAGGGTAAGAATGAATCGAGTTCACGTTATAGTTTCAGAGTTTGCAACCAAGTCAGGCATCTATAAGGTGTTATGTTTTCTGTCTAAATGCCTTCATATAAGAATTTTAGGAGTTAACCATAAATGAATGAGTAAAAGTCATCCGATTTATCCAACAAGCAATCTAAACGGGAAAAAAAAAATAAGAAAAAGAAGCAGGGGTCATTTTCCTTGTGTTTCAAAGATGTTTCTCCTGAGCGATAGTCCCCGTTTTAGGCGCCAGTGTCATGCTGCGTCTCCTCCCTTGGCAAGTCATTTTCAGAAGTGAAATTTAATGGTAATAAAAGTGGCCTGCCACCATGTGACTAATTTGCAGTGTCAAGGCAATGGAAACCAACACGTGGAAGAAAATGGTTAATTTCCTGAACTCCAAAGCCAAAATAGGCACAAAAGGTACTCTAATCTACCATGAGTTGGTTGACTGTGGAGACACAGGAGCAATAAACCGTTCCCTTCCATAAGGCTTATGAGTAAGCGTGCCTCTGAGTAGTGTTAGGACTGAAGGTTTCTATTCATGTAGAGGTCGGGGTGTGGAGATTGAAGAGGAAACCCTTCAGTGGGTGGTCAGGAATACTTGCCTTCTTCTAGAGCAGAGGTTCAAGGTGGCACTGCCATTTAATAACCATGACAACAGATGTGTCTGTTTATGAAAGGCCAAAGCATGACTGCAGTGGGAAGAGAGAGGGGATGCCATGGTTGCCTGTCTGAGCCTAACTCTGTCCTTAAGGAAACTGTCCCCCATGACAATTCTCCTTGGACACTGCAGCTGCCAACAGCTTCTGGTGGGTTATAAGATGCGATCGGTTAAGGTCTTGTAAGTACTTTTGCTTGCAAGACATGATCCATTGAATTATCCCTCATTTTAACCACCGTGAGATTCAGGGTCACCATGGCCTGGCTCATTATCCCATTGTCAATAGTTCATGACATCACACGGACCTCTGTGTTCACATTCACTAAACCTGGCTTGCACATATTAACTGACTCGTCTAAACGTATTTTGGGTCTTGATTCTGCCATCAGCTAGTCTGTGCATCGATCCCCACATTGGAAAAATAATTCTTGTGAGAATGATTTTTAGAATAATGGAAGGGGGAAAAAAACAAGTTTTCAATGTAGACAAAATTACTAGACCATTGATAGCCCTAAAGCTCTGGTTGTTCCTCACGATTAAGTATCTTGTCACTGGGGGCTTTTAACATCTGAATTTTCCAGATGGTTGCTAAGCCATCTTCACTAAACTGAAGTGGACACTATGTTGTTATTAAAAAACAAAGACTGTCCCCATGAATGCAAATCTCCCAATGGAAGTGAAGCATTAGGTCACTCAAGGAGTAAATTTGGTCTTTGTGATGTCAAACATCTGGATATTTGGGAAAATCTAGGTGTTTGAATCACAGTTTTTCATCTGGTTGTCTGGTGTTGCCTAGAGAGACAGAAAATGCTCAGGTGTTGTAGGCAATGGAGTTTAACTTTCTTGTGCAGTAATCTACTGCTGGTGATATTCTGCTGCTAAATAAAAACTCTTTGTTGTGCAAAGAGAAGTAAATAATGCAGAGAAATGCTATTTGATTTTTATTTACTTTCAACAAACACATGAATGAAAGAGGTTTGAGAGGCTGTATTCACACGTGATTGCACCACAGGGCTGCTTCCGACATTCGGCCCTTCCTGGCAAGGAACCTTTTCATTCAGCCCTTTTCCATCTTTCATTATTTTATAGTTACCCCTCTGCTCTTCACATAAGGTTAATCATTCACAATGTTTGACAGAATTGTTCAAGGGAATACAAATTTGTTAACTTTTTATTCTTCAAATGGGAGTTTTAATTTTAAGTATTTCTTATATCTTTAGGCATAGAATAGTTTAAACTGCTTGATGCAGTTACTTCAGGGTGAATTTTATAGTATCGATAGAAGTAAAATCTTTTTTTTCCCCAAATTAAAAAAAAATACTTTTTTTTTCTTGTGGCTTGGTTGGTCAATGTCATTCTGATTACCAAAGACCAACTGGTTATTGCATATTAGAATATTGGTGTTTTCTTTACAGTCACCATTAAAAGAAAAAAAAAATGATATCAAAGAGAAATTGATTTTCCAGAAAGGATGCTTGAGCTATTCAGACAACTCTTATATTTATGATTCTTTGTGGACATTTCTTCCTTGTTTCCTCAGATTTGGCTCTGGATTGGTGAGCATGTGTATTTCCTCAAATTGTGTGCTTACCTTACTTACTGTTCTGAAGCTGGGCAGAGAAACAGGCAAGCAATTCAGCCCAATTTTCTTTGAAGTGTGCTTATGTTGTAAAACTTTCCCCAAGGCATTGACAACAAGCAGGCACACGGACCACTGGGAGGGACTCAGCTATGCAAAGATCATGAGGGGATTGCCAGAGAAAATCAAAATGTTTGTAGGTTCTTAGAAAGTGTTTTGGTTGTGTCAAATCCTACATTTAGTGCCAACTTAGAACGACTTCATGGGGTAGGCAGTTCCCTTCCTCACTGAGTCCCTCCTGCCATCAGATGCAGAATTTTCCCGGAAATCAAGTGGCCACTCCCCTTTGTGTACCAAAGGGCTCCAGCTACTGGTGTCATGGCTCTGTGCAAACTGTGTTTTGTAAATTCTCCTTTGGGGGCAGGTCTGTTTGCTAGTCACACACCCTTCAAAGCCTCCAGGATGACAAAGCTGCTACCCAACTTTGCTTTGCCTTTTCCTTGGGATCTTTACTTCACTGCATCCTTTTCCAAATCATTTATGCCTTCGTGTTATTGACAGGATGTTTAGTTCAATGTTTAGGTGAATTGGCAACAGAGAGACGATTAGTTGGCAACTACAAAAACCTGAGACTTTTTTTTCCCAGTTATCTCTTATGTGATAATTGAATGGAATTTATGGTTTAATAGAAAACTGAAAGTCCCTGTGTTGAATATAATTACTGTTTTATTTTACTTTTTTTTATTTGAAAGAGAGAGGAAAGGAGAGAGAGAGAGAGAAAAAAAAACAAAACATCAATGTGAGAGTGAAACATCCATCAGTTGCCTCCCTCACACACCCAGACTGGGGATTGAACCTGCAACCTGGGGATGTGCTCTGACCGGGAATCGAACCCACAACCCTCCAGTGAAGGGAACAACACTCCAACCAACTGAGCCACATCAGCCAGGGCATGTAATGGCTGTTTTAAATATGCTTAAATATATTCTATGACATGGTATCCTTTTACACTCTGGAATAGGTTCCTTTCTGGAGGGCAGGGCATGGAGGGGCTTGGTCTGGTGATGGAAGCACAGGATCTGGGGGTCTGAGCACTCGTGTCCTCATCCTTGGTTGGTCATTTTAGCCTCAGAAACTCACATCCCACCTCATTTTTCCATTTTTTCATGCGTAAAAAGAGAGAATATTTATCTACCTACCTCATAAGGGTGTTGTGAAGAATACTTAGAGTTCTCAAAGTGCTTTGACCCTTGATAACTAGTATTAGCACAAAGGAGAACTGTGCACGCCCGGGAACAGGCTGTATTGGAGGAGGTGCAGGCAGCTTAGGAGCACAACAGCAATAACTCGCCAAGCAAAGAATACCATCATTCTTCATCACTTAGTGAACGCGGGAATTTTTCCTTCAAAGGTCTATGTACAAGTCTTTTCAATTATCAGCTTTTTAACGAGAAAATTAACTCCTTTCATACAGAGAAGCTTCGTAGAGAACGACAATCTTCCTCTGAGCCAAACTGAATTTTACAAAACATTTCATTAAACGTGTCCAGAAAACTGGGCTCCTTCTGAGGCCTAAGGAGTCTGCATGCCTGATCCCACGCTACCGTTTCCAGGATGCATGCGTGATACTCTGGTTCAATACTAATGATTGCCACGTGGTGGTCTGGAACCCGCTGTCAGGAGGGGAAAATTTTAATAGATATTATTCGAATTAGATTTGTGCGTTGTTTACAGTGAGATTCTCTTTCATCCCTAAGGTGACACATCTCTCCCTTTACAGCCCTTTAAGAGTGTAAAGCCTTATTTCTGCCTGGAACTCCTGAGTTGATGCATTTTCCAGATTATAAATATTTTCAATATTTCAGAGAAGTGTTTACACAGGGCTTCAGCTACACATTGATACACACATGTACTTGCATGGACATAGATGGGAATAACATTAAAGGACAAAGGGTGGGAAAACCTCCACAGACACCATCCTAGACAACCTCCTCCCAAAGTCCCATGTTTTCTTTTTACCTAAGTGTGTGCTAAACAACATGATCTGTCCATATCGAGTCATGGAGGCGATATGCTAAAGTAAAAACACACCCAGGGACTATACTAACAACACAGATAATGTTTTAATGCTGTGACTTCGTGGAGCAAAGTTGTGCATAAATATTGTCATTGTGCCCTTACTTAATAATTACATTCCTTTGCAAAACAAATTTGCAGGCTCTTGGAAATACAAAATAAGGTTTCAGAAAGTTTATCTCAATAAGAGGGTTAAAAAATCACGTTGCACCTGGAGCTGACATCACATCCACGTTCAACAATCTTCTGATTCCAAGATTCAGTTGCCAGTGGCAGGTCAAAGGCTTAACGTTTCAGATTGCTCACACATTTCCCATGCATGGTATTAAGCTTTCTGAAGCATGAATTTAACCCAAGCAATTATCTGATCCACTAACAAAAATTTGTGTCACTACACCAGACTTAGATAAATATTCTTTTTTCTAGACTCCAAAAATGAGTATAGAAGTGAGTTGAAATAATGTGGGTTTCTTTTCCCCCCAGGTACCATCATCAACACTTTTTCAACCAAAAGTGCAGCCGAATATCCTTTGCTACAAAGGGAAATATCCATGGCTTTCCTTTGTTTTTACACAAGAAAACTGAAATTGACTAGACGTGAGGGCCTGGAAATAAGAACAGGTGTGGCAGCTTTTCAGGCGGACTGGCTCGGGTGAGAGAAGGGCAGTGGGGAGAATGTGTCATTGGGAGATTTTTCCATAAGGGGGCAAAACAGAATCTAACAGTGTGAGAGCTGGACAATTCTTTGAAATGGTAGAATCTAAATTCTAGAGGAAAAAACAGGGGGAAACAACATGTTATTAGATATAAGCTATACATCTAATTACTGGGGGAAAGGACATTTGAATGCCCCATACATTTTATTCCTTTTAAGGCTTTCTAGCCCACATGAAAATTTCCAGAGTCTTGCCTGAAAACAAGAGACTCTTGAAAACGATTTTTTAGCAAAGATAAATGTGATTATACTGCTATGGACCAGCCATTATGTAAATCATCACGTGGGATGCTTTTTTAGATGTTGCTATCAACTTTCATGGCTACTTCCAGTTAACATTCTATCCCTAAACAAGTGGTAAAAACACATGGAAAAGTCTCATTTGCTCAAAAAAGAATGTTTTCCATCTTCTTTATATCCATATTGCTGTCATAACACTCCTTTCCTGTCTAGAGAGTAGGAGATAGCTGAAAGACGAAGCTTTTTGTCGATTGCTCATGGACGCTCTCATCTGACTCCTCACTTTAGTAAAGGCGGCAAGCAGAAGAGAGGGCCCCTTGGGTGGAGAACTTTGCCGCTGCCAAATTGTTTCTGCTATTCTTTTCAGTTCCCAGATGAGATGATGATGAATATGCAAATTGGGTTTTTCCCTTTCTCAGAACAAGGAGGGTAACCAATGAGCCAGCATCCCTCCCACTTTGAAACCAAATAGTATATTGAATTTAGGGCTAAGACAAAACTATTGTAAAAGCAAGAGCAAAAATTGTCCTTCCTATGGATACTGTTCTCGATTTTTATTAAATTCTTCTTGCAGTTTAGATCAGAAATTTCTAGGAATGATACCTAATGCCACTTTGTTATAGCTCCAATGCAGAAATGGTGAAAACATGAGCTGCAAACAAAATCACTGGGGATCCAGACTTCCTTTGTACTGACCAAGCAAATTGGAAACAAATATCGCTATCACTAATGTTCTGGTTTAATTAATAACATCTGATAGGAAAATAGAAGCATTTATACCACGGCACCGTATAAACCTGCTTTCAAATGACAAGGATTTTTGCTACTGACGTTTGTCCTTCATTCTCCAGTTATTTTAAGTAAATAAGTTTCACATCTAACTACCTCAGCTCGTGTTGTTTAATTTCGAAACATGAAATCATGCACTTTGTAACCAACAAGTTTTTCATTTAAAGTTCCAAAAGGATACTCGGTGCAAAGCAATTTTCAAAAATGTATGTATGACCTAAGCAACTCAACCTCAGGAGGTGCCCTTCATTTTGTCTGTTTGTTTCCGTTGGATTTGGGGTAAAAAAAAATCCTCATTTCCACTCCACACCAAGAAAAGCTGCTCTATATTTGCTTAATTTGCCTTAAACATATTGTGCTCCTTTCCCTGTTCAATTTTTCTTTTTTCATTTGAAACCTATCTCTGAAAAAGAAACTGTAACAGGTGGCAGATGAACCGCAGACCTAAGAGAATGGACCGATCGTTTCTCAGTGCCCTGTTGTCAGCTCTCTGCATGACATTCTGATTGCCATTCCTGTGCTCCTCTCTTCCCCGGGACCATTACAGAAATCAGGTCCGAGAGACCGCGCGCGCGCGCGCGCGTGTGTGTGTGTGTGTGTGTGTGTGTGTGTGTGTGTGTGTGCTTAGGAACCGTGTGACATTCCCCCCACTACAAGCACAGTGCCTGGACCCGAATGACAACCTTGGCAGCTCTTGTGCTTTTACTTTGTGAACATTGTACAAATGTATTTGGCCTTTTATTCCAAATGAAGACTTAAACTAGTTACTAATTTTTTTTTCCTTCCTGTAAATATATATATTTAAACTCCATGTATCCAAGCATCCCTTTAGCATTCAGATTATAAGAGTGTCTTCATTGGCCGGAGGCCGCTGCCCCGGGGCCGCGGTCCCATGTGCTCTAGTTGAAAGCACAGTGTGTGGAGTATTTGATGTTCTGCAGTACCATCGTTCTTTTGGTCTGTTAAGTAAGTTGCAATTCGTGATGAAATGAAGTGGAAAGTAGTGCTTCATGATGAACAAGTTTCCTTGGTTACATGATTTTTCTTGTAAAACTTTTAAAAAAGAAGAAAAAAACTTGAAATTTTATATATTTGGATTTTGTAGATTTTTTTTATTTTATTGCAACACAAGGTACCAAAATCATTAAATAAAGTACACTGTGGTCATTTTAACAGAAGTCTGAGTTCTTCATTCTCCCTAAGTTTAGGAAGAGAGCAGGGCATTGTGGGGGTAAGACGGGAAGATAGGAGGAGAAAGCCATATCACAGGCATGGTCTCAAGACAATGTGATTGAAACCTTAAAATTAATAGAGCTGAGATCTGTCAAGTCAGAAATAAATTTAAATTATATAGATTTCTGGGATATGTTTCTTTTATTTTATTTCTGAAAAGTGTCAAGAATGTTTGTCTAGAACCATTATTAAAACAAAGAGATGTTTCAGATCGCAAAGAGAATTAAAAAATACAAGTAATTTATTTAAACATTAATAAAAGGAAAAAATGTCAGTGAACACAAGCACTATTTCAAAAAAATGATGTGTCTAAGTGCCTGATTTTTCCAAAAAAAATGCTTTATGTAACTGTTTTTTCTTAAAATAATTTTTTGTTGTTGTTGTCCTACTGGTTTTTAAAAGCCTTCCTTTATAAAATGTTAAAAGGAACCCATAACATGGGCTCTGACTATATATGTACAAACTACTATGGATAACAAATAGGAACAGATAAAGAAAACTATTGGAACAAAGAAATGAAATTTTTTTAAAAGAATGTACTTGTTTCTTTTTTTAGAGAAATTTATTAGCGTTTCCCTTTTTTTCTGACTATAATAGTAACACTTGCTAAATGTAAAAATATTTGAAGCTCACCATTTTAATGTGCTTCTTTTCAGTCCTTTGTGTAAGCATTTATATTTTTTACATTGTGGTTTTAACGATTTTTAAAAAATTACAAGCATTTGATATGCATGTTATCGGGGTTATAAATATTAATAAAACACTTTTTTTTCCTGAAAGAATACAGACAAGTAGGGAAATGAGTCCAGGAACACTAATTATTCTAGTATTTGGTGGTAAAAGCAAAAGTAGAGATCTGTGCAGACTATTCTGGGAACATCTAACATAGCCTGTAAGGGTGTGGGTCGGGGAGGGGGTCACACCATGGAGGGAGCCTCAGTCTTAAAACGAATGGATAAAACAGAGTCCTCACCCCACCCTGGATGAACCAAAGACATGAACAAAACATAAATTTATATTATGTTGAGCTACTGATATTTTGTGGTATTTGTTACAGCAGGTAACCTTTCCTGACTTTGCAAGGAGCATTTCAGGGATCAATGATGGTACAATTAGCTGAAGAAGGAGTGTAATTAGACTACTCTCTACCTGAGATTAAAAAATTAGTAAGAAAAGAAATGGCCCTTTGTCTATATTTTCACATGTTCTCTACAATGAGTGGGTATTGTTATTGTAATCTGAAAACATATAAAATGTATATTTAAGGGGAAATATTTTAAAAAGAAAACCATACCATATCCCTGACTTAGAAAACTTATTTTGGTAAGGAATGCAATTTGCCCCTAAGTGATCTGGAAACATAATATAACTCCAAACAAAGCCACAAAGATGTTTTATAAAACTTAACAAAATGATTATAACGTTTATAGAAAGAATAAAAATATTAGAATAACCAAGTATTTTGTTTTCAAGTAAAAGTATTGACAGAATTTTGCCTTCCCAGACTATTATAAAGGTACACTGCCAGCACAAGAATATATTAACAAGTCCAGAAATAGAATCTGTACATATTAGATAAATAAATTTAGTTTATGATAATTTTAAATCAACAGAAAATAGATAGTCTTAGGATAACCAGCTCACCACTAGAGACATCTTTTATCTCTTACCCCCCGCCCCCAAATCAGAGCATATCCTATGTAATAAAAGGCTAATATGCAAATCGACAGAACAGCAGAATAACCAGTCTCTATGACATGCCCTGACCACCAGGGGCCAGACACTCAATGCAGGATCTGCCCCCTGGTAGTCAGTGCGCTCCCTCAGGGGGAGCATTACTCAGCCAGAAATCAGGCTCATAGCTGGCGAGCACAGCGGTGGTGGTGAGAGCCTCTCCTACCTCAGCAGCTCTAAGGATGCCTGACTAAGCCATCAGTCAGACATCCCCCAAGGCTCCCAGACTGCAAGAGGGCACAGGCAGGGCTGAGGGACCCCGACCCCCCCCCCCACCAAGTGCATGAATTTCGTGCAGCAGGCCTCTAGTAAAGATATAACTGCAAAAAAAAATACAATTGCAAAAAGAATATATCAATATCACCTGAGATGGGAAATATTTCCTAAGTTTTATTCCAAATTTGAAAGAGAGAGGGGGGAGGAAGAGACAGAGGGAAGAGGGAGAGAGGGGGAGAGAGAAATTATAATTGATAAGGAAGTAGGCTAAGTAGATATGTGTAGATATATGTAGATAGATAGATAGATAGATAGATAGATAGATAGATATAGATATGTGTAGATATATATATATACACACTAGAGGCCCAGTGCACAAAATTCATGCATGTGTAGGGTCCCTAGGCCTGGCTGGCAATCAGGGCCGATCGGGGTCTTCCTTCCCCTGGCTGCCAGCTGCTAGCTGGGACCTTCCTTTGTTCTGTGCCACCCCCTGGTGGTTAGCACACATCATAGTGGGCAATCAAACTCCTGGTTGGTCCAACTCCTGAGGGAACAATTTGCATGTTAGCCTTTTATTATATATATTTCCATTACTGTCCATAAAAGAGAAACAGAACTGTCCAAAAGTCAACTGAAAAAATATTGAACCTACTAGATTGAATGAATATCCTAAAATGTATATACAAAGATGTTTATAACAGGAAAAATTAGAAATAACTGAAAAACCAAACAGTAAGAAACAAACTATGATCATCCTTATAATGAAACACTCTGTAACAATTAAAAATAATACTTTAAAAGTAACTTTATTGCATTAAATAACAATATTAATTGCTAAAACTTCATTTTGAAAGTAAAGAACAAAGAAACCAGAGTCTTGGTAAACCATAGATAAAAATGCATTAATACACGCTTCGGCCAATAGGACGCGGTGGAGGCATGGCTCTACCAGGCCCAAGCCTCTCCTCCTTCCTGGAACTCAGCCCCCATATTGATAGGAAGCCCCAGTAGCCTCGTGGAGGAGGGTGATGGCCCAGCCCCATGAGTCAGCATATTCCAAAGTGGATCCACCTGCCCAGGTTGAGCCACCTAGGCGATGTCGCAGGCCCCAGATATGAGCTGCCTCTGCCAAATCCTGTCCACAGTGCAAAACCAAGAGCAAATAAATGTTGTTTTAAATGAGAAAAAAGTAAAAATTAAAAATGCAGTAGTACATTAGAATATCAAGCAAATAGTGGTGTAATGAGCAAAGAATATTGAAAGGAAGAAGAATTGGCTCTAGCTAAATATGCAGCTACCTGACAATAGTCTTGTCTGACACACCAGTCGATCAGTGAGTATGCAATTGGCAACTATAATAGGTGTGAATTGAATTTATTTGACCGACTTTTGAAAAAGTTGTAATCATGCAGAGGAGCAGTTGAAAGCTGCTCTGAAGAATTTGTTCCTAAAGTGTTTGGGTCCGGAGAGACTTTTTTTTAAAAAAAGGCTGCATTTTTCAGACAATGAAAGTAAGGACTAAAACAAGAGATAATGAGAAATGGCCATCTTGAACATGCATGCCAAAAACCAAGGCGGTTGAAGGAGTCTCATAAAGAAACCACCTCTGCTTAATCAATAGTGTCAACAGTTTCACAGCACCTACTACATGCAATAGGGTTGCAGCTGAAGAAGAGGATCAAAAACCAACAACTACCTAAACAATGTAATTGAACCAAGGCTGTCTTTAAATCCTACCCATTTCCAGGTAATTTCCTTACTATTCCTCTCTTATGACCAAGCCTGCCAAGTATCTTGTTCTGTCCTGACCCTTCACATACGAGATGCCCAGGCTGCCTTTTTATCTCACAGACAAGCTGATAGACATAACCTCTGGCCCTCCTCCTGAAAATCAAAATCTATCTGTATTTACAGCCATCCTTGTCACTGTCTCCAAGAGACATTCCTACAGCTTTTCCAAGGTACAGCTTCCACCTGTGTTTTTAAATTCCATCAGTTTTTACTTTGTTTATAAGACATCGCTTCATCTACTCTCCCCTGTCTTTCATATCTCTCCTGAGGTCATTTTCATGCTGTGCACCATCGTACTGCAATCCACCGGGACAAAACCAAAAAACCTTGTCTCATCGCTCCTCTCTCCTCCTCCAGTCCTCTCCCTTTCCTTTTGTTCTATTCTTCTTGAATCAAGAATTTGCAAATTTAACAGGATTCATTCAAAAGTAAAAAAAAAAGTGTGAATTCCTTCAGAGTAGGGATTATGTCATGAATTTTTTCAATGAAGTGAAGAGATGAATTATCACTGTAGGCAAATTTTAAGACATTATTGGAAGCTCACTTTTCTCATTTAAAGGGTGGGGGTTTAGGTGAAGGCAGAGCTGCTGTAAGAAAGCAGCTGACACAGTGGCTATGACTGTAATAAATAGCAGACGTTATCGCTACTAAATTCACTCTCCAAAATATAAATAAGTTGCTCATTCTCAAGTTCAATGGCCTTTTTATTTTTCCTACTACTTGACTTTTCTGGCTGCATTTGATGTGTGCGTGTTAAAGACTTGGGATTTTTAAATCCTTATATTTGGGTGTTTTTTTTCATCCTTATATTTTTGTTGTTTTTTTAATCCTTCATTTCTGTTCTTCACTGCCAACTCTACTCTGAGAATTCCTAACCTGATGCTCCTAAACCTGATCTGAGCTCCCTCAATTAATGCTGAAGACACAGGCACCAAAGTTCATCCTAAGCTCTGTATACTAGGAGTGTCCAACCCAGGGTCTGCTAGGTCTAAGCAAAACTGTTTATGGGGCAGTCCAAATGGGCATGTGTGTGTCACATAGTAACCCACCCAGCCACATTCCCTTGGGTAAGAGCACCTCTTCCTATAACATTCCAAGCACTTGCCTTTTGGTAGTGATATGACGTTGAACAAGACCCACATGGTTACTGCCCATTGGCACTCACCATCTAATAAAACATAGAGACAATTAGCACCAAATGCAATAAAAATGCATGCCTGAGAAATTTAACCAGCAGTGACCTAGTGTAAATGGATGAGCTATGTCAGTCTGCGCTGCTTGGTCACAATGTAATCCACAACAAACCCACCTCTCAGCAACACAAGAAAACAAGCATCTAAGATTTCTTCTCCACAGATCTAGACAGGTGCAACGGGAATATAAAGATAATTGAGAGCCCACCAGAGGCTCAGAGCACTGTGGGAAAGACAAACTTGTACACAAGCAAACCTAACGCAGGGTCTACTGCAATCTGTAGTATAACACAGGTAGCAGCAAATGCTATAGAGCAGTGGTTCTCAACCTGTGGGTCGCCAACCTTTGGGGTCGAACGACCCTTTCACAGGGGTCGCCTAAGACCATCGGAAAACACATATATAATTACATATTGTTTTTGTGATTAATCACTATGCTTTAATTATGTTCAATTTGTAACAATGAAAATACATCCTGCATGTCAGATATTTACATTACGATTCATAACAGTAGCAAAATTACAGTTATGAAGTAGCAATGAAAATAATTTTATGGTTGGGGGTCACCACAACATGAGGAACTGTATTAAAGGGTCGCGGCATTAGGAAGGTTGAGAACCACTGCTATAGAGGAACTGGGAAGGAAGAAACGAATGACGACTGGCGGATCTGAAATATGCTGTTGAAAGAGATGTTTTGTGCAAGGTCTTAGGGGTAAGAAATATCTCATCAAAAAGAGTAGAATCTTTTTTAAAATCTTTATTGTTGAAAGTATTACATATGTCCCCTTTTTCCCCCATTGATTCCTTCTAGCCCACACCCACTCCCCACCCCAGGCCTTCACCATACTATTGTCTGTGTCCACAGGTTATGTATATATGCAAAGAAGTTCTTTGCTTGATCTCTTACCACCCATCTCCCCCTTCCCTCTGAGATTTGACAGTCTGTTCCATACTTTTCTATGTCTCTGGATCTATTTTGTCCATCAGTTTATTTTGTTCATTGGATTGCACATATGAGTAAGAAAGGGAGAAAGAAAAGGAGTAGAATTTTGACAGATGGAAAAAAAATATATGATTTTTGGTTGTTCACTAAGGTTTTAAACTGTAAGGAAAACCAGTTTATGTTAGTGTCATTAATTACTGTTACCGTATCACCACCCAATGGCTCTATTTACAGACCAGGATAATAACTTCCCTTTCAAAAAAGTCTGCTTACTTGATTGCCAACAATGTGCTTCGCCATAGGTTTTGATTGACTTAAAATAGTGGTTTTCTTTTTTTTTTTTCTTAGAGACTTTTGTTCCAATCAAACTCTATTTGAAATGGCAGAGTCTCTTACCCAGCTTCTTCCTCATACCCCATCCCTCCCCACTTTAGCTCGCAGCACAATTTGAAAACCAGAAATATAAATAAAAACTTACTGCACAGCTAGCTGCTCAGGCACAAACACTAATATTGCCTTAGATGTAGATAGACACATTCCCCAGAGCTCATACCCTAATGCATTTCTAAAAACAGCATGTGTTACAGAAGGTGGCACACAGGTGGTGGGTGTTACTTGTCTCAGTAAAAATGAGCTCTTCCTTGAATGTGCATCTTGCATTCTGAGTAGGAGTTCTTACTTGGCCCAGGGGACTGAATTTTGAGATAATTAGGGTCCTGGTGTTGTACCCCTCCCAAGTTGATCAGCCAGGGTTGGCCAACATTCAACACCGGCAGCACTTCCCTTTGAGGCTGTCCTATCAGAGCGAAGGTCCTAGTTAGTTCTGACAGTGCAATTATTGAAAGCTCCAGTAAACACGGAAAAGAATACAGCCACTGGCAGCCATTATAAGGAAGTATCAAAGCACACTATCAGAAGTAGAGGGAATGGCAAAAAGGTTAAGCATGTTCTTGCCTACAA
The DNA here is from genome assembly GCF_000412655.1 of Myotis brandtii. NCBI lineage: Eukaryota > Metazoa > Chordata > Mammalia > Chiroptera > Vespertilionidae > Myotis > Myotis brandtii. The sequence goes on along the minus strand of NW_005363502.1, from coordinate 4,023,788 downwards.
AGATACCTTGCTAAAGTAAATACCTGGGCTGCCTCCTAGGCCTTTGCAAGTGAGCAGAAGCCTGAGGAAATGCAAACCGGCCCCTTTGCTTGCCCAGAGCCCCACAGGGGTCCTTTGTGCCACCGTGGAAAACAGCGGGGCTGCACCCATCCTCAATGGCTCAGTGGTTGAGCATGGAACTATGAACCAGGAGGTCACAACTCGGATTCCCAGTCAGGGCATAGTATACCCGGGTTGCAGGCTTGATCCCAAATTGATCCTGCAGGAGGCAGCCAATCAATGATTCTCTCTCATCATTGATGTTCCTATCTCTCTCTCCCTCTCCTTTCCCCTCTGAAATCAACAAAGGTACATTAAAAAACAACAACAACAGTGGGCTGCAAGTAACAGTTCAGTCTTTCTTTCTCCTCTAAAAACATTTCACTTCACATTTACTGAGAATTTACTAAGCATGTATGAATACCACAATAGATACTACTTCTATCACATCCATTCTTACCAGGCCTTCTCCAAATTTGATGACCACAGTGGCCCTTTCATGGCTTCTTAGACCATCTTTCTCTTCTCATTCCTGCTTCCTTTATTCTTTCTTTTCCTTAGTTTCATTTCCTTTTGCCGTCTCTGGAAATTTCTCCATTAAATTGCTCTATGTTGCATCTATGACCTTTCCCCGAGGCATAAGAGAATTATGCCTCTGTCTTCTTCTTTTAAAAGTTTCTTTTAACCCTAGCTGGTTTGGCTCAGTGGATAGGGCGTCAGCCTGTGGACTGAAAGGTCCCAGGTTCAATTCCCATTAAGGGCACATACCTGAGTTTCGGGCTTGACCTCCAGTAGGGGGCATGCAGGAGGCAGACAATCAGTGATCCTCTCTCATCATTGATGTTTCTTTCTTCCTCGCCTTTCCTCTCTGAAATCAATAAAAGTATTTTTTTTAAATGTCTCATTTTCTGTAGAAGTGTCTACACAGGCAGGTATTTGTTTGCTCTCCACATCTTTTTATTTTCTTTTTTAGAAAGAAGTGTGCTGGCATTTCTCATTAATCAGCTGCAATTGTTCTGAAGAATTCACTCACTATATTTACAAGTTTGCAGCTGCAGCAAAACTTGCATGCTTTGGGATTTTTCAGATTGCTTCCCATACTTAATTATTGTGCAAGATATAAAGGCTGCACCTGGTTTTAGAGTTGTAAATATCTTAGTGAATGTGATTTTATAAACAAGGAGAAAATATATTTGGGCTTAATGGAGGTCCCTAGATGATATCATTACCTTCAATAAAATTGTCCTCAGTAGAGCAGTCATAATTTCTCTAGGGTTCAAAGACCCTATAAAGCTCTCTGTGCCAGGAAAGGGTTTTCTGTGCCACTCTACAGTGTCATCTATATATATAAAAAGCCAGCGACGGGAACGCCAAAACGACCTGAACAACCAGTCGCTATGATGCCCACTGTGGCCAGCAAACTGGCCCGATCGGGGAGTGAAGCCGGCCAACCTCTCCTGTGGCCCTTCCCCCCAGTCAGCCCCACCCCTGATCCCCCCCCCCCACCCCAATAGGGGGCTGGGCCTGCCGCCAACCTCCTGCAGCCCTTCCCCCTGGCCAGCCCTGCTCC
>NW_005363502.1:4015120-4021971 GCF_000412655.1 Myotis brandtii | reverse complement strand
GCCCCCTCCCCACAGCCAGCTCTGATCTTGATTGGCCCCATCCTATTTGGGGGCTGGGACGACTGACCCACCACCCACAGCCCCTACCCATGGCCAGCCCTCCCCTATTCGGCCCCCCCCACTCCAATCAGGGGTGAGGCTTACCAGCCAATCGCCCTCAGCTCCTCCCCCCAGCTGGCCCGGCCCTGATCGGCCCCCGATCAGGATGGGCCAGCCAGCCAACCTCCCGCCGTCTCCTCCTCCCCCTGACAGGCCTGGCCCCAATCACCCAACTGGGGCCGGTTGGCCAGACCCCACCTGTGCACAAATTTGTGCACTGGGCCTCTAGTATCACTATAATTGTTGTATTTTATTATTAGTTGTTGTTAATCTCTTACTGTGCTGCCTAACTTATAAATTCAACTTTATCATAGGTCTGTATGTATAGGAGAAAACATAGTATATATAGGGTTCAGTACTATCTGCAGTTTCAGGCATCCACTGGGGGTCTTAGGACACATTTCCCATGGGTAAAGGGGGACTAATGTATTGAATTTAATCATTAAGGTTGGGAGGTAAAGGGATTAAAACTTGAATACATTTATAAGTGCATTTCCTTATTTATTCACTAAGAGATTTGAAATGTATGACTGAAAAAGACTTGCCCTTTACTTTAATATTATAAACAACGTTGCTGTTGCTGCAGAAATTTCTTCATATTTGTTCAATCTTGTTTCACCTACAAATGTTTGGTAGAGGTTAAATTTTGGAAGGGCCATATTTAGTTGAGGTAAAGGCCTTGACTGTTTCTTTAATAGTTTCACTGACTTTGTCCTTTGGGGACTTATCCAGCTGACAGTGACCATGAAAATGTTATAATAGCAGGGGCTGGGCAGGTCATTTTTCCTGTGGGAGGTCTATGGCAGTGAGGACAGCTATTTTTGTCACTAAATGTGTTAAAGTTACAATTAAGTAGGGAGTTGACGGGCTTACTTCGACCTTAGGTGATAGAATGACCAGTAATGATGATGAATCTACAACCTTCCAATACAGAAAATCATTCCTTAATAGGCATTTAATTCACCTTTGGTTGTATTATTACATTTTCTTGGGAAATTTTCTCCAGATTCTAGGACTATTACAAGACCATGTCTAGCTCTTATGATAATACACTACAAGAAACTTGTATGAAATGAAGGTATTGTTAAGTATCCTTAGTGAAATTCTGAGATTAAAATTAATTATTCAAATACCTTTGATCTAATTAGCTATGGATAACCTAAGATTAGGTGATCAAAAGAAAAATTCGTATCTATCTGCTTTGGATATTTTCTACACATTTTCTTTGTTGTTGTTGTTGTTAATCCACACCTGAGAATATTTTTCCATTGATTTTTAGACAGAGTGGAAAGGAGAGGAAGACAGAGAGAGAGAGAAGAGAGAAAGAGAGAGAGAGAGGCATTGATGTGAGAAAGACACATCAATGAGTTGCCTCCCACACATACCCTGACAAGGCCAAGGATTAAACTTTCACTAGACTCGAACCCCAGACCCTTCAGTCCGTGGTTCAATACTCTAACCACTGAGCCAAACGGAGTGAGGCTTTCCTATACATTTTCACTCCTCTTCCTGCATGTCTCAGGTGACACAACTGCATTTGTACACTCCTTGGGTGACAGTCCCCAGACCTTGATACATACAGTGAGGAAGAACCAAATGGACTGGAAGGAGCCATGGCAAATGAACAAAAACTATCCTTTTCAGGGAAGATTCTTAGCATTATCATGGAGTCATTATGAAACACTTCTGAGAGGACTCTCAGCACTGAACAGTAAGAGTCTCAGCAGATTTTCTGAAGTCAGATTATCTGTGTTCAAATCCTGGCTCTATCATTTCTTCTCTGCAACTTTCAGCAAGTTATTTAACATCTCTGACTCCTAGGTGTTATTCTTTCATCATCAGTTAATGGGGAGGTTAATAATCCTGACCTCACAGGGTGTTTGGGCTGAATTCTGTACCCCAAAATTTATATTTTGCAATCCTAACCCCCAGTGCTTCAGAATCTCTCTGACTATTTGGAGATAGGGCCTTCAACGAGGTGATAATTTAAAACGCAGCTATTAGTGTGAGCCCTAATCCAATCTGACTGGTATCCTCACCAGAAAAGGAAATGTGGACACACTGAGGGACACCAGCGATGAGCACACAGAGGAAAGGCCATTTGAGGACATTGCAAGAAGGCAATCGTCTGCAAGCCCAGGAGAGAGGCCTCAAAGACACCAACCCTGCTACCGCCATGACCTTGACCGCTAGCCTCTAGAATGGTGAGTAAATAAATCTCTGTTGTTTAAGTCACCTTGTTATGACAGCTCTAGTAAACTAATATACAAGGTATATTGAGGTATCATGAGGATTAATAAAGGTTCATGAATTTCACTATTATTATTCGGTTTATAAGATTTATATTTTTACTTCTTGCTTCAATGTTCTAAATCTGTCATAAACATGAGGTAAAATTCTGCTAATTAAATCATTCTACTCCACCAATGCTCATGTGTTCTCTGCAAGCCCTTTACCATCTCTGAGTTTCAGTTTCCATATCCATAAAAGAAGGAGACGGCATTCTTTAATCTCTAAGAAAATCACGTTCATCTAAAATTAGTGATTTGAATGAATTCAGGTTTGAGGAAAGAAGCTACGCTAAGGAGTATGATTTGGCTCCAGCAACAAGCAGTTAGGCCTTGGCTAGGAGAGGAACAGAAAGAGCGGTTGTCCCCCTGATGGGCCAGCTCAGGGAGGGGCCTCTGACACTCCCCTCAGAGCCTCCAGCTCGCCCAGGTCTAAGGAAGACAAATACAACATATTCTACTCAGCCAAAGAAAGAACAAAAACAATTTGGGGTTAAGCAGAGTGAATGACATTTCATTAGACAGTCCCCGAATGACACCAAATATCAAAAAGAAACAGTAGCTTAAATAAATAAAAAGACTTGAAAATTAATTTAGGAGTCATAGCTAGCATTTTAGGGACAGAAGGACATAGAATAAGAGACAAGAGAATGTGGAGAACAGATGACAAAAGCAGAGCATGCCCTGACTGGTTTGGCTCACTGGATAGAGAGTGTCGGCCTGCAGACTGAAAGGTCCCAGGTTCGATTCCGGTCAAGGGCATGTACCTTGGTTGTGGGCACATCCCCAGTAGGGGGTGTGTAGGAGGCAGCTGATCAATGTTTCTTTCTCATTGATGTTTCTAACTCTCTATTCCTCTCCCTTTCTCTCTGTAAAAAATCAATAAAATATATTTTTTAAAAAACAGAGCATTTAATAAATAGCCTTGATGTGCAGAGCATGGACTTAATATCCAATATACTTAACTCTGGCCACATATCTTCAATTTCTTCCTGGAATAAAATGAATTATTGGAAAATGGGACATAAAAAATGGCTTAAATGAAGGAAAGATATATGCATTTGGTTTACATTTCAGCACATTTTAAACTGCCTTTCACATAAATAAAAATAATTAGCACAGATACATATCATCCAAGTAATGAGGATTATTTCCTGATTATATGAGGATTAATTTTTTTATCCAAATTTAACCCTGGAAGAGCATCATGGGCCCTTTTAGAAGCTATCTCCTCTTAGCTGTCTGTAAATATCATTCTAATTTTTCCTGTACAGTGAGTATGCATTTGGGAAATCTTGTTCCCCAAGCAAACTCTCAGAGGGGTCCACTTGCAAACTTCTGCTCCATCACCGTAGAGAAAAATATAACATTATCGCAAGGCCTAGCAGTCATTAGCTGGGGAATCAATTACTCCAGAGACATCTCATTCTCCTTCCCTCACTGCCCAGAGCACAATTGCTGCTAAACGGAAATGAAGCCAAGCTCCAGCTCTCTCCAGATGGGTTAGGATATTCTATCAATGGAGAAAATGAAAAGTAGGGATAAAAATGTGTGTAACTCATATAAAACGTATGCGTTACCCTTCCTAATTCAGGTAAAGAAAAAACATTCTAGAGTGCCATTTTTATGCTTCAACTCTTGCTAACTTACTAAGTAGGCTTTAAATGAAAATGAAATCTCACAGAATTTCCTATCTGGTACATTTTCTTTTAGCAATTCTTTTTAATATGTTTTTATTGATTTCAGTAAGAGGAAGGGAAAGGAAGAGGGATAGAGAGATAGTAACATCAATGATGAAAGAGAATCACTGATCGGCTGCCTCCTGCACTCCCCACACTAGTAATCGGGCCCACAACCCCGGTATGTGCCCTGACCAGGAATCGAACTGTGACCTCCTGGTTCATAGGTCAATGCTCAACCACTGAGCCACACCAGCCAGGCACATTTTTCTTTAATATGAGCCTTTTGTGGAAACACTAAAGGGGAGGGACTGATGTCTCCCCACTCTTATTTCAAAAACAAAAACCCCTCCTAATGATTCTAGAGGCAGTGACACATTGTGGAGTAGAAAAAAGATTCAACTGAGGAACAGAAGACGAGGGCTTTCATTCTGATTTGTTACCAATTGTCTGATTTTAGCCGAGTCACTTAAATTCCAAAAACACTCAGTTTCCTCAACTATCAAGTGACAAGTTAGTCTCTAGGAGCCCTTCTGACTCTAATATTCTCGATTCTTGAGCACCTGTATATTGCTCTCTAACTATATTTATCTCCCTCCAAGTTTCCCCTTGGAAACTGAATCAGGTGCCCTGTTAACCAGGTGCCCTGAGCTTTGCACCAGACAGTGCAAAGCACAGCATCTTCTCTACCTACAAGCAAATTGGAGTTTAAAGGCAGCTCTTGAATCCTTGCATCCAGAAATCCCAGTGGAGTTATCAATGCATTTAATGTGCACACATGTATGTCATCTGTGTGAAGTTCGCTTTTAGGAAAGAATTGCAGGATAAACGTACAAAAATAAGGAAAATTCTGAAAATGAGAACAGTAGGGCCATCTAACCCTCCAACAAGTTATTAGTGGTACAAATAATTAACAGAACAGTACTGGGGTATGGATGGACAGGGAGACTGACATAGAAGATCGAGTCCAGAAATAAATCCCTATAGAGATGAGCATTTAGCTAGGAACAAGAGAGGCTCTGCATATTAGTATGGGTGTGTGGAGGGAGACAAGATGGACATCTCCATCAACAAGTAGCTATTGGGGGGGGAATAATTCAGATCTATAACTCTCCCTTGACACCAAAATAAACTCCAGATGTCCAACAGATTTCAACTTTTTTAAAAAAATGAAACCTTTATAAGAGGATTAGAAGGAATCTTGGGAGACCGTTTTATTATTGCAAAGTAGAAAAAGCCTTTGGAATAAAGACTCAAAATTTCAGAAGCCATTTAAAAAGCAGAGAAGGGGCCCTAGCCAGTTTAGCTCAGTGGATAGAGCCTCGGCCTGCAGACTGAAGGGTCCCAGGTTTGATTCTGGTCAAGGGCATGTGCCTTGGTTGCAGGCACATCCCCTCTGGGGGTGTGCAGGAGGCAGCTGGTCGATGTTTCTCTCTCATCGATGTTTCTAACTCTCTAACCCTCTCCCTTCCTCTCTGTAAAAAAATCAATAAAAAATACTTTAAAAAAATAAAAATAAGGGGAGAAGGGATTTGGCCACATTATTTTTTTTCAAATGTCTATACTGAAATAAAAAACCACCCTAAAGTTAAAAATATGTATTTCTAGATCTACTACCCTTGAGTAAGACAAAAGTCATCCTTGTTTTGTAATAGAACTGTGGCTCATGGAATTTAGCTCAAGAGGTAGATCTAGGACTCTGGTACCTCTGTGAAAAGGGGATGACAGTGGACCTCCTTCCGAGGTTGTTGTTGGGATAACATGCAATCATGCATGACACAGAGTGTTCGTGGCTGTGTGAAGTAACTAGTAGGAGCTCAGTACCCACAGGTTGTCTTTGCTCCACCTGCCAATGTCGATACAGCACAAGGAGAGGTGCTTTGAGGGTGGAGAAAAGAAGAAATAACACTCGGCTGGGAAATCAAGAAAGGCTCCTGAGCACAAAGCATGGGACCAACAATGAGAGAAGGAAACCACAGGGCACAGACCCACTGGAAAGCACATCACATCTGCAGACAGATGTCACGGGGCCCAGTGGGAGCCACGGCGGGTTAGCCGTCAGGACAGCCCAGACCCAGCCATTCGTCCTGCATCAGCCTGTCTCCCTCTGTAAGGGGGAAGTCTTTGCCTTTGCAGTGTATATTTGGTTTCTAAATTGTGCAAATGTGTGGGCTCATCACAGTAAAATCTGTGCCAACCGAATGTGAGCTATGCAATTAGTCAGTTTTATGTAATTCCAGGATATTAGAGCTGAAATACTAAAAAATAATCACTACCATTTATTCAGCACCTATTCTCTGTCAGGCACTATACCTGGCATTTTATATTCATATTCAATCAAATATTTATGGTGTATCCCTATGGCCCATTGGTATCACAAGCGCTGGGGATAGTCCCTGACTCTGTAGCTCTCAGAGCTCAGTGAGGTATGTGGACCAGTAAACAACTATAACACAGTGTGATGGGTGCTGAGTTGGGGACATCCCTTGGGCTCGGAGAGCACTTCCAACAGGAGGTGCTCCATGCTGAGGGCTGACGGAGGAAGAGCACCACGAGGAGGGCAAGAAGGTGCCCTCGGCAGAGCAAGATTGCAGCTGAAAGGGAGCCCAGGAGACCTAAGAAGTCAAAGAGCCTTCAGCTGGCAGGAACAGCGAGTTCAGGGTGGGGAGGAGAGAATGAGGCTGGAGAGGGCATAAAGGCCTAGGGCGTCCAGGTTTCATCTCAAGAGCAGTGGGAAGCTACCAAAACAGTGTTTAAAAAAATATTCCAAGTTGTGTTTTTGAAA
>NW_005363502.1:3994483-4014459 GCF_000412655.1 Myotis brandtii | reverse complement strand
CGAGGTCTGGGAGAAATGAGTCACTGAGACAGGTAAGGATGGGGTTAGGAATGGGGTTTGTGAGGAAGTGGAAAAAGCCAAGGATAAAGCCCCCGCCTCTGGCTTGAGCAAGTAGGTCTATGTAAGGACAGGATATACCAGGTGGGCAAGATTCCGTGAATCCTCGCCGTTACATTACAAAGTAAAAATGTTATTCCCATCTTACCCATGGAAAAAACCCAAGGCTCAGAGAGGTTAAGCTAAAAGTTCAAGATCACACAGCGGACAAACAGAGTTAACATCCCCTCTGCTTCACCCTGCTGAAAATACCATTCCAGGCTCCCTGGCTCAACCTCTTCCTCTGATTGGGAGGTAAGAGGCATGGGGGGAGAGGGCGTGCATATCACTTATCCAACTTTGCACTAAGCTGCTGGAAAGCAGACCTCCCTGGAGCCCGAGTCTCCCAGCTCCCAGAAGTACCACAGCATCCCTGAGATACCGTTTGTCACTGGTGCTTTCCCCTGAAACAGGAGAGATGGGGCAGCCGTGGGCAGCCTGGAGAGTCAAGGGCGTTCCCTGGAATGAGTCATCGTTACAGGTGCAGCATGAGGGGTGTCGGGATTCCCCAACCACATCTCTCTAGGCTCCCTCATATTCGAACATCCAATCAGTCACTGAGATGTACTGAGTATCTCTACTAAATGCCTGGTGCTGATTCCCGTCTCCTGGATCACCAGGACACAGTCACTCCAGCCAGGTTTCCTCTGAGCTTGCTTCTTTGCTGCATCACGCTAACAGCTAACCACAGGTCTGAGACCTAGTCTCCCCTGGGCTGTGAGGCAAATGACTGTACCCTTCCACTTACCCTTGACCATGAGGAGGGGTACGATTTAAGAACTAGAAGCTTTGGAAATGGACAGACTATGCTCATTTCCTGGTTTTGCCACCCCTCACCCAGTGACCTTATTTAAGCAAGTTCTTAAAATTAGGCAAGTTCCTAAAATGGAGTAATATTTTATATAATTTTTAAAACATCTCATAGTGCTTTTCACATAGCAAATGTTAACAAATGGTGGCTATTATAGTTATTAATCTACACTAAGTACATTTAAATACTCCAAATATTTACATCCCATCATTTTATATCATTACATGCTTTACGACTTGTATTAATCAAGATGGAATTGACAGCTTTGAAAGGAAAAAGGCAGTCACAAAGCGCCTGAGAGAAGAGGTGTGCCCCTCCCTTCCCCTGGCCTTGGTGTGGTGGGTGGAGAGGCTGAGGTTTGGTGTGGGGAAGGTCTAGTTGTTCTCCAGGCTATGACCTTCCAGAAACCTCTTCTGCTTCTGTTCCCACCTCCCAGGACTCACGACCCAGTGTTCTTCCCAATTCCACCCCCCAGCCAGTCACTCTGTGGGTAGATGCCTCCCCAGTCTTGCCTCTCCCTGGTAGGACCGAGTCCTGGGACTATAGAAACTCAGTTCTTGTCCTCTAGATCTCTCTCTGCAGGAAAGGTTAAGCAGTGGGCTACACGGACAAGCTCAGTAGGCAATCCCATGAACTTGTCAAGTTTCTACACTCTTTAAGCCTCTGTTTACCCATCTGTAAAAGGGGCTCATAATGAACTCACAAGATGGTGCTGAGTACTAAACACAAAAAATCCTAAGGCTGTTCTCCAGACCTAATGTGTATTCCTTGAACGTTATCTAATCTCCTTTAGCAGGTTTGTGTTGCAGAAGAGCGGAAGGCAGTAAAGTTTTTGTTTGTTTGTTTGTTTCTAAGTACTTTATTTTTTTATTTTTAAATGTATTTTATAGATTTTTACAGAGAGGAAGGGAGAGGAATAGAGAGTTAGACACATTGATGAGAGAGAAACATTGATCAGCTGCCTCCTGCACGCCCCCTACTGGGGATGTGCCCGCAACCAAGGTACATGCCCCTGACCGGAATCGAACCTGGGACCCTTCAGTCCGCAGGTCGATGCTCTATCCACTGAGCCAAACTGGTCAGGGCTAAGTAAGGTTTTATTATGCATTTTTAAAATGGAAAGAACTTCTTAATGCTGATATTCTTTTTCTACTAAATGAAGCCAAGGAACTTTCACTCCATGTTACTGGAACTTTCCACTTCTCGTAAAGCCTAACCAATGGAGCCTCCCCTTTGTGGGCTGCAGCAGTGCAGGGCGCAAAAGCCATGCCAGGTCATCCAGCCCTCGCACATAATGCGGGCTTCATAAAGACTTCCTGAATAAGGAAACAAACCAATGCATACATTTAAAACAGTGAGACACAGAGAAATGAAACGATTCAGCCAAGATCAAGGACCTCTCCTGTAACAAGGCCAGGACTAAAATTCATGATCTAATATATTTAGTTTGATATTTCGCCCTGTCTCTAAGTAGCTCATCAATTCTTGGCTCCAAAACCCACAGTCAGAAGAAAATGGAAATGGGACAATGCATTTCCTTTAGCATCAATTACTTTGTTATCTCTAAGCACTATTTAGTTGTTTCCATAGCTCCTGGAGAACATTGACTTTTTGATCTGAAGTAGATCTTAATTCTCTCTGTCCTTTTTCTAAAACAAATGTAAGTAACCATTTCCTTGTTCTAGTATTTCTCTTACAATCGGAAATAAGCCCTTGAAAATCACTTAGGTGAACACATGCTGTCATTTATCTGTGTTTTGTTCAGCGGTTTGAGAACTCCTTATGAAGACAGTTTTTGTAATATTCATTTTTTATTTCTTTGAGCTCTAACTTATTGCCTCCTCTGCCTCTGATCATTTTCATAACTGTCTCCGGCCTCCTTCATCAGTTCTTTTGTATTTTGCAAGCATCCCAGGTGTGTCCTCATCCCATGCGTGTCCCTGTCGCCGCCAGATGGGTTTCTACAGTTCCCTTATACCATTGTTTTAAATGTTAGTTTTATTTCTATAGTCAGTCTTTCTAACTCCTTTCGTATGTTTAGACAGATGTGGTTTCGCTCTGTCGCCCTGAAATGATGAATGGACCAGGATGAGTTGATATTTCCCTAACAAGACAACTTACTCTTTTTGTGGGATTAATTTGGAAATCCTTGAACCGCATCCATGAAACAATGAGCAAAATTGAATTAAGCAGTTCCACTGTTTTAGCAATTTTTTCCCCTCATTTATTCTCATCTTCAGAAAGTTAAAAATGAGGTATTTACCTGTTACTGAAACTAAATTATTTTCTTGATTATACCAGATTCTTCTTCATTTAATTATTTTGTTTTAAATCCTTGGGATCTCTCTGGAAATAAAAAGGTAGTGAGGTCCAAGCCTTGAAGCTGCAACTGCAAACATGGTGAACCAGTGGCTTCCGCTCCCCTCGCCACCTGGGCTCTCTACCAGGACTGAATGCTGCAAGAACTGGGTGTGGCCCAGGTTCATGGAGTTGTGATGGAGGCCAACAGCCTCTCTGAGAGACCAACCCGAGAGGAGTGGATTTGTCAAGAGTGGTCCCTAGCTTTTTAAGATGAGGAAAAACAAAAGAACTAGCAACTTTGGTTTGGCACATATTGAGATTGAGAGCTTGTGGGAAAGCCGAGTGTGGGAAATTGGACATAGGTGTGAAGCTCGGGATAGAGATGTGGTGGACATTTGGAATGCCAATCAATTATGACATAGAGAATGATTGAAACCAAAGGAGAGATGGAGAGAATGATTGAAACCAAAGGAGAGATGGAGAGAAAGAGAGAGAGAGAGAGAGAGAGAGAGAGAGAGAGCGAGCCTATAAAAGCCCTCTGAGGACCATCAATATTTCTTTAAGGGATTCATGTTCCAATGGAAATAAAAAAGGAACAATATGAAAAGTAGAGGTAAAATCAGAAGAATGTGCTATCACAGAGAAAAAGAGAAGAAAATGAATCAAGAAAGAGAGCATTGCTAAACCATTACAAAAGGAAGATAAAGTAAGATAAGGACCAAAAAGTATCCATTGGATTTTTATTAATGTATTTCACATGTCAAAAACCTCACCATTTTAAAGTTTACAATTCGGTGGTGTTTATTATATTCACAAGGTTGTGCAACCAACACCACACTCTAATTCCAAAACATTTTCATTGGGATGATCAGGCAACCCAGACCTGTTAGCATTCAGTTCCCGTTCCCCTGTCTCCTCAGTCCCTGGCAACTGCTTTCTATCTTGATGACTTGTCTTATTCTGGTTGTTTCGTATAAATAGAATCATACCCTATGTGGCCTTTTGTGTCAGGTTTTATCTACTGTATTTGGCATATTTTTAGGATTCATCCATGTAGCAATATATATCAGTACTTCACCTCTTTTTATGGCTGAATAATACTCCATTGTACACCAACTGACTATTAAAGCAAGGTTGTTCCCTTGCTCTCAAAAATATGTGAAAACACTTCCGAGGGGTAGAAAAGAGAGAAGTAAGGCAATGCCCTCCTCTTCCACGGACTCTATTTCAGCTAACTGTTGTGGGGAGCCCTGCCCTCTACTGCCTGTTAAAGTGGGGTCCACGAAGCCATGTTTATCGCCAGCCACATAAATAACAAAGATAGAAGACCATAAGAGGAATCAGAGACTTCAAGGGCATATATAATATGTATACATATTGTTTATGTTTTTATATATTGTACATTATCCTGTGGACAGATTTGTTTGGTTGCTTCTAATTTGGAGTTATTATGAATAAAACTGCTACTACAATGCAGATATAAGTCTTTTCATGAACATATGTTCTCATTTCCCTTGATTAATACCTAGCAGTAGAATCGTTGCATCATAGATAGTGGTACATTTAATTTTGAAAGAGATTGGCACAAGGTTTTCTAAAGTATTTGCATGAAGGCATCCTCCCACTGCAAAGTAAGATAGTTCTAGTTGTTCCACCTCTTTATTAACACAGAATGTGGCCTCTACCCACCCCACTCCACCCCACCAAACAAAGCCTGTTGAATTTTTTTTACTGGGACACCATGCATGCTTATTACAATATTATTGACTATATCCCCTACACTGAACTATATATCCTGTGATTATTTTTAACTACAAATTTGTACTTCTTAATGTACAAATTTGCCTTCACCTTTTCACCCATCCTCCCAACCTCCCTACCTTCTGGCAACCATCAGTCTGTTCTCTGCATCTATGAGTCTGTTTCTGTTTTGTTTGTTTGTTCTTTAGATTTCTCATATAAATGAAATCATATGGTATTTGTCTTTCTCTGTCTGACTTATTTCACTTAACATAATACCCTCCGGGTCCATCCATGTTTGTTTGTTTTTGGTGTTGATTTGTATGAGTTCTTTATAAATTTTGGATGTTAACCCCTTATGAGACGTATCATTGGTGAATATCTTCTTCCATTCAGTAGGTTGTCTTTTAGTTTTGCTGATGGTTCCCTTTGCTGTGCACAAACTTTTTAATTTGATGTAGTCTCATTTTTTTTCATTCTTTTTCTTTTGTTTCTCTTGCCTCAGAAGACATATCAGCTTTGCTGTGCAAAAACTTTTTAATTTGATGTAGTCTCGTTTTTTTCATTTTTTTCTTTTGTTTCTCTTGCCTCAGGAGACATATCAGAAAAAAAAAAGTATTGCCAAGAGAAATATCAAAAAGTTTACTGCCTATTCTTTCTTCTGAAAGTTTTATGGTTTCAAGTCCTACATTTAAGTTTTAATCCATTTTGAGTTTATTCTTGTATATGTTGTAGGGAGGTGTTCTAGTTTCACTTTTTGCATATATCTGTCTGATTTTTCCAACACCATTTATTAAAAAGACTAAGCACACCAACTGAAGAAATATTACAGTATTGTGGAAGGTCATGTTCTGCCTACTAATAGCATCAGGCTAGAAGATTTCCTGATGAGGGTAAAAGAAAAATAAATAAAGATGAGAGGTTTGTGAATTGTCTCTCTTCTGGAATGTGAGTACAATTGTCACTTAGTGATGAACTTGACTCCTCTGCTGCTGGGATGCTCCAAACAAAAAGTGATTACTGCGTGTCACTTGGCACTAAGTTTAAAGCAGAAACATAAACCCTTCTGAATTTTTTATAACTTATGACCTTGGGGGAAAACATGGATCATAAGAAAAGCAGATTATTTTAAGATTTATTTTTAAAAGAACTGTGCCGGTCATGCCCTGGGTTCAGTGCAGACTTGGCTGTATTTCCCATGGATTTTCCGGAAGAAACCGGGGCAGAGTCTGGATGTTATGGTGGCCTGAGGCACTGCAATAGCTTCAACCTTCAAAGAAACTTTCAATTTTGTTCAGAGTATTTCACTTAGTAAGTTGCTAAAGTAGAGAAGTTGAAATATACATTTTGGACAGACTTTACAGCAACAAAGAGAGTGTGTAGGTCTATAGGATAATCCAGTAACTGAGATCATTTCACCAAAACATCTCAGTTCTTCCACCTTCTGCCCATTATTTTTTTAGCAAAGGAAAGTAAAATGTCTACATGGATGAAAGATGAACAATCCTAAGTTGTGGTGGTCCTTATTTCATTGCGGACAGGCTCTGCTGAGCAAGGTTCTCTCCTCCTCCAGGTGTCATAGGGCATCGCGCTCTGCTATGATTACTGATGTGTAGCCAACATTTCCAATATTGCTTTGGTAGAGCGGTATTTATTATATATCATACATTTATTTATTTACTTACAGCAAACACCTTCTGAGCAGGCACTCTGGAGATAGCTAAATGAGCAAAACACAGATGGGCACACAGTCCAAGTGAGGACCTAGGACAGGTTTACAGTTAGAAACACTTCAGTTCGCAGGGATGGGCAACTACAAAGATCTGTGGGTGCCCAGAGACTGTGCAAACTAAAGGTGTTCCTCGGGGCTGTGAATGAGGAGTCATGAGGCAAAATGTCACCGAATGTTATTTGGGTTGGGTCTTGAACAACATCAGAAGTTCTTCAGGTTTACGGGAAAGGAGCGCCAGCCCATTCCCACCAGGAAAAGTCCTCCCATCTGTGTGTTCTTCTGCTTCTCCTGGGCAGGTGGTGAGAGGCTGTCCACATGCCTTGTCCGCTTAGTGCTCATTTCACCTCTTCTCAATGGCAACACCCTCTTGGAAAAGGAAGGGTGGTGATGACAACCACTGTGAGAGAGATGGCTGTGGCTCCTCACAGCCATGGGGATGCCTTGCGGGCCACAAGCTAAGAACAGCCATTAGCGTCCAGCCTTTTGTGCAGAACCCTGTAACCTGAACAGAATCCAAGGGGCTAGCAACATTTCAGAGACCTCCCAGTAGGGTACAAGCCAGGCAAAATAGCAACTCCTCCTCTTTGTATGTAACTTATGTTATTTAGGGAGACTTCCCAGGATGTTAAAACAGGGCATGTCTTCAGAAGTCTGCAAGTTTCTCTAATAAAACACAGACCCTGCCCCCATGAAGGTATCTTCTAGAAGAGCTTATATATTCTTATTTTTCATGTACCCAAATGTTAGTTCACATAATTTGTTAAGATCCCCGTCTTCTGGGTATTCAGTATAGCCGGCTCCTTGGGTCACTGAGAATGTCTAGCTAATAGGATCTTTGGTCAGTTTTATTTATTTATTTTTTAATGTATCTTTATTGATTTCAGAGAGGAAGGGAGAGGGAGATAGAAGCATCATTGATGAGAGAGAATCATTGATCGGCTGCCTCCTGCACACCCCACATTGGGATTGAGCCCACAACCTGGGCATATGCCCTGACTGGGAATTGAACCGTGATCTCCTGGTTCATAGGTCGATGCTCAACCACTGAGCCATGAATAGGACACAAAGCCCTGGGAGCTGTGGTGGCAGACAGGGAAGAGGGGATGGGTGGAGGGACAGAAATTAGCATTACTCAGTCCTCAGGGTCCTTGCACTTACGGTTCCCTCTGTCTGTGCTGCTCTTCCCTGCATCTTTTCGAAGCTGGCTCATTTTCACCCTTGGCTTCATCTTCAGGAAAGCCTTCCCTGACCACCAGCACTCCCACTGTGCCACCAAATTAGTCCTTTTCCCTAACCCTGTTTCAACCATAGCATCATGTTATAATGATCTTGGTTTTTATAGGTTAAACTACTTTCAGTCTGTGTCTCCCATTAGATTATAAATTCCTAGGGGCAGAAAAATTGTCTGTCTTCTTCACTGCTAAACATGGAGTTTCTAGGAAAGTGTCTGGCACATAGTAAGGGTACAGTTGATGCTTGATACACAGTGCAACTCAATGAAACAGGCAGGAGCCTGGGGAGGAGGAACGTCAGCCTCCCCCGCCACCACCACCACCACGCATGGTGAAGCTGGCCTTGCAGGGGAGGACAATTTCTATAAATGAATTTTTATTCCCAACGTAACTCACAACCTCTATGCTCTGATATCAAAATTACATAAATATTAACCAAGAGAAGTAACTGGAGGAAGAAGAAGAGAAGCCTGTTCTTTATAACACTTCCCATCTCCGCAGGATGGTTCCTGCTCTGTGGAGGTACCAGCTAACGTTTTATTTTCGTAGAACATTTGAAGATAACCTGACAAGTACAATATAATATGAAGTTAATCTAAGAGAGGGAGGATTACTATACTTTTAAGAACCAGGATAATATAACATGAGCATGGCATTAAGGTACCGTCACAGAAGTTTTTTGGAGAGAACACCACGGGGACTAATGAAGGTTAAACTTGAATTCTGATACAAGCACAACTTTTGATACCCTGAAGCAAATACTAATCTGTTAATGCACACATTGCCGAAGGGAATGAAATGTGAGTTAAAGGGACCTGACTCTAGGAAAATGCAAGTTTCACCCTCCTCTTGGAAATAAGAGCTTCTAAAGAGTTTCCTCTGATCAGCCTCCTCTCTGGTGTGAGCACTCAGCTCCTTCTTGGATAAACGAGAGTAATATACATTCATCGGAGGATGTCTGTGTCTCTGGGCATCACCATTCCAGACAGCCTGCTTTGAAGTTGCCTTTTCTGAATGTTCGCTTGTGGATGAAATTTGGCATGTTTAGAGGAGGGGAAGCATTATAATATAGTCAGCTGCTTCTTCAGCTTGGAAGTGATTAAGTAAACTGAAACTAATTCAGGGCTCCTATTTTACATTTTTGGCAAACGAGCAAATATGCAGATTCGCCCCCAAACAGATGTGCCTGCCAGTTACCCCAGCAGAAATTCCAGAAGCTGAGGTTCATTGAGCTAGTGCTCCAATTAGTGAGAACATCGTAACAAGTATATAATTATTCTGAAACCTGTTGAGCTTTCATCTGCTATCAATTTTAGTTCATTTACACCCAATTCAGGCTGAACTTGAAGTGAACTCTATTATTTTAAAAGGAGTTCTGAGATTGGCACAACTTTGGTGCCTCACACGTGCTTCGAGGTTGTCGTCAGGAAATTGAAATGGCCACGATTTGTAATCAGATGGCCCCTCTGTAAATTTCCCAATGAAAAATGTGAGTCCCAATGAAGAGGTGGGAGGTAGCTTGATAAATACTTTGTATTGTCATTCAGCCCATTCGCACAGTTAACTGGTCCTTCACAGTGTGCTGGGCACTGTACTGGGGATGGAGGTGCTAAAGTGTGGTTTCTGTGGTTGTGAAACTCAGACTGATAGAGGAAGCAGAGTAATCCAGACATTACAGCACAGTGCCCCTAGGTGCGCAGTAGACAGGGAAAGGAACTGGATATTGCGAGAGCTCTGAAGATCCAGCAACCAGTTACTCCTGGAGAGGCCCACGAATACTTACCAGAGGAAGGGATATCTGATCAGAGTCTTGAGGGGTAAAAGAAATTCTCCAGGGGAAAGAATGCTGAGAAAGGGAGAACTCCAAGTCAAAGAGACACATGCAAGGACAAGGCCTGTGAGTGGGCAGGACATGTTTCAGAGATAATGAGAATTCAATGGAAAAAGATTAAATACTTAGGAGATAGAAAAAAGACTAGAACAACAGTTCCCAAACTTCTTGGTTTATTGCAACCTCTGTATCTCAGTAATTATTTCATGCACCTATGAGCCCAAAAGAAATGACCAAAAAAGAAACCAAACAAAACGTGTTTTTATTTCATTCTTAAATAACTTTAATTACTTATTTGGGGAATGTGTATATCAGCTGGGTATCACACAACTTCTCAAACCTTTAAATCCGATTGAACAAGGCCACCCTCACTTCCTGTTCCACATTGATTTTCATGTAGTACTTGCTTTTTATCAGAGCTACTGCCAAAATCTCAGCTTCACAAAGGTATTATTTTAACAGAATGTATCACTACCTTATGCTGAAACTGTAACCTGTCCTTAACTAGTACTTCCTAGTTTTGAGTACCTTGAACTTGAATTATAAAATATTCCTGCAGCGCCCTCTGATTTTCTTACCATCCCCAACAGCACCTCAGAGCTCAATTTAAAAATCACTGGGCTAGTGATTAGGTTGAAATCAAACCACAAATGACCTTAGGAAACATTTCTGAAATACAATTGTGATATGACCATGACAATGAATAATCAACTGGCAATGCCTTTAACTAAATTTCTAAAGGTGATTTGAAAATATGTAGATGAGACAAGCAAACACTTTCTCTTCACATCCTGATGCATAATAAAGTAAATAGAGATTCTTTTTTATTTTTTTATATAATTTTTTATTGATTTCAGAGAGGAAGGGAGAGGGAGAGAGAGATAGAAACATCAATGTTGCGGGAGACTCATTGATCGGCTATCTCCTGCATATCCCCTCACTGGGGATCAAGCCTGCAACCAGAGCATGTGCTCTGACCAGGAATCAAAGCATAAACTCCTGGTTCATAGGTCAACGCTCAACCACTGAGCCATGCCAGTCGGGGTAGAGATTCTTTTATTTCTTACTCCCAAGCTTGAGTACCTTGAACTTGAATTATAAAATATTCCTGCAGTGCCTTCTGGTTTTCTTACCATACCCAACAGCACCTCAGAGCTCAGTTTAAAAATCACTGGGCTAGTGATTAGGTTGAAGTGAAACCATTAAATGACCTTAGGAAACATTTCTGAAATACAATTGTGATATGGCCATGACAATGAATAATCAACTGGCAATGCCTTTAACTAAATTTCTAAAGGTGATTTGAAAATACGTAGATGAGACAAGCAAACACTTTCTCTTCACATCCTGATGCATAATAAAGTAAATAGAGATTCTTTTTTATTTTTTTATATAATTTTTTATTGATTTCAGAGAGGAAGGGAGAGGGAGAGAGATAGAAACATCAATGATGAGGGAGAATCATTGATCGGCTATCTCCTGCACATCCCCTCACTGGGGATCGAGCCTGCAACCAGGACATGTGCTCTGACCAGGAATCAAAGCGTAACCTCCTGGTTCATAGATCAACGCTCAACCACTGAGCCACGCCAGTCGGGGTAGAGATTCTTTTATTTCTTACTCCCAAGCCTCAATGGCTTCTGGACTAGCCAGAAAAATGTTAAGGTCCAGCATAATTGGATCTTAACTAGCCTAGCCATCAGCATTTGGTCAACTAAAATGAACTCTCAATAATATGCACTTTAAAAAATAGCAATTTTGCCCTAGCTGGTTTGGCTCAGTGGACAGAGCATTGGCCTACAGACTAAAAGGTTCCAGGTTCAATTCTGGTCAAGAGCACGTACCTTGGTTGCAGGCTCCAGCCCCAGCCCCAAGGCTGTGTATGGGAGGCAACCAGTTGATGGGTCTCTCTCACATCGATTTTTTTTCTCTCTCTCTCTGTTTCTATCCTTCCCTTCCACTCTCTCTAAAAAAAATCAATGGAAAAAAAATATCCTCAGGTAAGGATTAACAAATTTATAACTTGTTCACTAGCAGCATTGTTCATGATAGCCAAAAAGTGAAAACAACTCAAATGTCTAGCAACTGATGAATGGATAAACAAAATATGACATAAAGGTACAGTGGGATATTATTTATCAATTAAAAGGAATTAAATACATGCTACCACATGGAAGAACCTTTAAAACATTTATGTTGAGTGAAAGAATCCAGACACAAAGGACCACATGTTGTAGGATTCCATTCACATAAAAGGTTTGTAATAGACAAATTAGATTAATCCATAGAGACAGAAATGATTATCAGGGGCTGAAAGGCAGAAGGAATGTGAGTGACTGCTAGTGAGCATAAGGTTTCTTTTTAAGGCAGCGGTTCTCAACCTGTGGGTCGAGACCCCTTTGGCGGTCGAACAACCCTTTCACAGGGGTCGCCTAAGACCATCCTGCATATCAGATATTTACATTACGATTCATAACAGTAGCAACGTTACAGTTATGAAGTAGCAACGAAAATAATTTTATGGTTGGGTCACAACATGAGGAACTGTATTTAAAGGGCCAGAAGGTTGAGAACCACTGTTTTAAGGTGATAAAGATATTCTGGCCTGGCTGTGGTGGCTCAGTGGTTGAGCATTTACCTATGAACCAGGAGGTCACAGTTCGATTCCCAGTCAGAGCACATAAGCAGGTTGCAGGCTCAATCCCCAGTGGGAGGCATGCAGGAGACAGCCAATTGATGATTCTCTCATCATTGATGTTTCTATGTCTCTTTCCCTCTCCCTTCCTTTCTGAAATCAATAAAAAAAAATACATTTTTAAAAAGATATTCTAGAATTATATAGTGGTAATGGTTGACTGACTCTGAGAATATACTAAAAAAAAACCTCTGAATTGTATACTTCAAAAGAGTCAACTTTATGGCATGTGAATTATATCTCTAGAGCAGTGGTTCTCAACCTTGGCTGCACATTAGAATCACCTGGGAATGTTTTTAAAATCCTGATTTCTGGGCCTCATTCCGGATGAGGATTTTAAAAAGATTCCCAGATGATTCTAACGTGCAGCCAAGGTTGAGAACCACTGCTCTAGAGGGAAAATCAGAGTGGCATCAGTTGCCCCCATTCTCCACTCCAACCTTCTCAAAGTCAAGGATTCACTCCTGTCTCTAAAGGGCAGTGGTTCTCAACCTTCCTAATGCCTCGACCCTTTAATACAGTTCCTCATGTTGTGGTGACCCCCAACCATAAAATTATTTTCGTTGCTACTTCATAACTGTAATGTTGCTACTGTTATGAATCGTAATGTAAATATCTGATATGCAGGATGTATTTTCATTGTTACAAATTGAACATAATTAAAGCATAGTGATTAATCACAAAAACAATATGTAATTATATATTCAATATGTGTTTTCCGATGGTCTTAGGCGACCCCTGTGAAAGGGCCGTTCGACCCCCAAAGGGGTCGCGACCCACAGGTTGAGAACCACTGCTATAGGGCCACAGTGGAGGTGTTGTTAACTGTTCCTCTTGGACAGGACAGCTACTGACCCCTAAATTTACAGGTGATTATATTCTGGCAGACAATAAGGGGCTATAGACAGGATTAAGGCCTTATCTGAATCAACAACCCGTGTCCACGATCACACTGCTCCCCCTTCCTGCCACACCCCCTGCAGTTTCCCTGACTTTCTCTGTCGTGTGGGCAAGCTCACCTCACTTGAGCTCCATGCAGTAGGGAGTAACCAACACAACTAATTAAAATCTCTATTTTTTAGGCATGTGCCCCTGTCAGAATCCTGACTTCAATATTGTTCTATAGTCTGTACCCTGTTGCCATGGAGGGAACGGTGAGACCTAGCAAGGGTAAATTTCATCGGGCCTATTTCAAAATGTCAAAAGAAAGAGCTTGTTATTCAGCAGGACTGTTATAACAAGTGACACTAACCCATAACGCTAAAATCTTCACCTCACACCTTTAGTCACAAATTACAACCTAATAACCCATAATGAGGACTCAAGGACCCTATTCCTCTTTCTTCCAATTACTTTCAATATTTCAGAAAAGTTCCATGATATTTTTAGACCTTTATTGCACCATCTGGGGAGAAGAGATAACATTGTTTTTATTGGTTAGTATTCATAAAGCATTTTCATTTTTCAGTGAAGAGTAACTATATTGAAAAAAGAAAAACTAAGTAATAACTACAAGGTCAACGTACATGAAACACCCAGCCCGTGGCATGACTTGTGCAGGATTCTGATCATGTATCATCCTCACTTCATCCCTTCCTCTAGCACACGGAGGAGATGCACCTTCCCACTGAATTATGGCAGGACCCTCCAGAGGGACTTGGGTACATTTGCACTAGGGGGCAAGGTGATCTCTTGAGGTGCATCAGGAAAATGCTAGAACATCATTTCTTGTGATACTTACCTTTATCTTATCCTTTGTTAATGTTTATATTTTATCCTTAAACTTATATTTCCATTCTATTTCTGCCATCAGATTTTATTCAAATTTAATATATATTTTATGTTTGAAAGCTTTTTTATTGATTACCCTAAATGAATGAAAATTAAAATTTCAAGCTGGTTATTTCCTCAAATCAAAAAGCCTACAATTTTTTAAAAATTGTGTAATTGAATTATCATTACAATTGTTAGTAGCACACCACTGAGAAAAATGAACAAATCCTATATAATAAAAGCCTAGTATGCTAAGTGCCTGGTTGTCCGGTCGGCCATTCAACCAACCAAAGTGTAATATGCTAATGATATGCTAAGGTTGCTCAACCGCTCGCTATGATGTGCACTGACCACCAGAGGGCAAATGGTCTGACCAGTAGGTTAGCTTGCTGCTGGGATCCAGCTGATCAGGACAGAGTGAGATGGGCTGGACACGCTTGAGTCCTCCCATTGTCCCTCCCTGGTTGGCCAACCTCCCGTGTCCCTCCCTGGCCCTGATCGTGCACTGGTGGGGTCCCTTGGCCTGACTTGCACCCTCTCGCAATCCGGGCTGAGGGACCCCCCAAGTGCACGAATAAAATACTAAAAGAGAAATTGGAAATGTTCATCTTAAAAGATATTGCAGTTCTTTTTCTGATGAGTTTCTACAACTTTATTTTTTTTAATATATTTCTATTGATTTCAGAGAGGAAGGAAGAGGGAGAGAGATAGATAGAAACATAAATGATGAGAGAGACTCATTTATCGGCTGCCTCCTGCACACTCCCTACTGGGAATTGAGCCCACAACCAGGGCATGTGCCCTTGACTGGAATCGAACCTGGGACCTTTCAGTCCACAGGCCAAACCAGCTAGGGCAGAGTTTCTATATCTTTAGATAACTATAACTTATTGATAAAATGACACAGGGCACACCATTAATTCTATCCTGATTTTTCTTTTTAATAGATGAAAATGCTGAAAGCCTTACCTAAATAAGTAGATGGGAATAAAGGCATTTTAGTATAGCATCATCACTCAACTGCTGGATTCTCTCTGCATTACATTTACCAAAATAGAGCATGGTTATGAATTCTCAAAATTTATTTTTAAATGACAACTCAATCACATCCTCCTTCAATTTTGTTGTAAGCCATGAATTAGAAACCACCCAGCTTAAAATGAGATAGCTACATAATCACTAGAGTCTATCACTTTCTTAGACCCATATCAGTATTTCAAATGATCCCTTTGCATGAAGGTTTTAACACACCTGAGCAATATACTACACTAAAATTTAGGATGAGGGAGAGATGTCACTTTTCTGGGATGGTGGGAAAGAAGAGCAGAAAATCGCCCCCATAGGCAGATCAATTGGTCTGCAAGTTGGGGTTTACCTTTAAATTTAAACTCTCTATACTCACATAACATGAAATGCCTTCTGCACTCCCATACCTACAACTCCCCCAACACTCTGGCTCATGTAGCCACTGGCTGGGGAGAAGAGAGAGGTGCTGAGCCACTACCTGACAACTGTTGGAGAGAGTGGCCCATGAACAATATCCGGTGGCAAGGTAGCCAAAGGTCATTTAAGTACAGGTGTGTCTAGTGATCACCGTTAAGTGGTTTGGCATTCGGCCTGTAAATACTCCCTGTCTCCCCCAACTCTTCCTAATATCTGCCACACACAGTGCATCCCAAGAGAGAACTTGTAGAAATCAGCTCCCCTTGGGTCAGCACAAAGCAGAGAGAAGAGACCAGCTGAAGAAGAGAGACAGGGAGAAGTTCAAGAACCACATGAAGGAGAAACTTCAAACCAAAATTGACTGTGGGAGCAAACGCCTCCAAGAATCTGCAGAGACCTTGGGGAAAACATTGTTTTTCACCCAGGGTGTAAAACAAGAGCTTGAATTAATGTTGTCTTTATCACAGAGAACAGGACACCTTCGGCTAAAAGCTTAGTTAGTCGGGGTAAATTAACACCTGGAACAAGAGTGCAGAAGCCAATCAAAGTCCCATAGCCACTGGGATCTTACCAATGCCTGAACCAAGGGTTTGGTTATGAGACGTGTACCCAAAGCTTCTTACTCTGCACCTACCCTCTGATGACCTGGTGAAGTCATTGCCATCTCTATGGCTCAGTGTCCTTGACTGTATTAGTACACCTTGCTCATTCATTCCTTGTGAAGATTAAGTAAGATCATGTCTGCAGCACATTGTTCACAATCGCTGCCAGCTATCATTACTATTGGTTCTGTTCTTGTATTCTCTGTTTAAAGAGTGCATGTCCAGATTTTCTTTATACACCTTCTAGAATTCACCACTCATTCATTCAGCAAATATTTATCAGGTGCCTTTTACATGCAGAGCACAAGGAAAAGAATTAACTTTATGTATTATTGTTTTATTTATTCGTTATTGAATTTATAAATTCACTCCTAACGTATTTAAAGAATCAGAAGTGTATGCTGAATACTTTACATGTTTTACCCCAAAGACTAAAAAAATGATGGCAAAGGGAGAATTGGTGTCATATAAGGAGATTAAAACAAGGAAAAGTCACATCTAGAAATACATGCCATAATGACATGCACAGTTAGTTATTAAAAGTGGACCACGCCGCCCTGACCAGTGTGGTTCAGTTGGTTGGCCATCCTCCCATGTACTGGGGGGTTGCTGCTGGTTGGATCCTAGTCAGGGGGCCTAGGCCCAGGTATGGCTGGATCCCCAGTAGGGGGCGTGAGGAGGCAGCCAATTGATGTTTTGCTCTTGGACGGATGTTTCTCTCTTCCTCTCCCTTCCTTTCTCTCTAAAAATAAATAAAAAAAAAATTTTTTTTTAAAGGGCCACGCATTTAATGCTGAATTGCCAAGTTACCAAAGCAAAGCCAAAAACATGCTCAGTTACAGCATTAGCATTGCCCATATGGAATAATGTTTACTTCCTTGAGAGGCTACAGCTGTCAGTAGCAGCAAGCAGAACTAAGGAACATTATGTATCCCAGGTGACACTGAATGATGCACTATGAATTGAGTGACACAGTGGATGACATCTCAAGGAGTCATTCTACAATAGCTACAACAATATAGCATTTCTATTTTTTAATTTTATTTTTTATCACCTTTTACCTCCTCTATGCCCTCTTCTACCTTCACCCATCCCCTCCACCTCTGCAATCACCACACCATTGTCTATGTCCATGAGTTCTCTCTTTTTTAAAAAAGATATTTTTTATTGATTTTTTTAAGAAAGAGAGGAAGAAAGAGAGAGAGAGAGAGAGAAACATCGATGTGAGAGCAAACATTGATCAGCTGCCTACTGCATGCCCCTTACTGGAGAGCAAGCCTGAAACCCGGGCATGTTCCGAGAATGGGAATCCAACCAGCGACCTCTTGGTGCACGGGCCGATGCCTAACCAACTGAGCCCCACCGGCAAGGACTCTTTCTTTTTCTTTTTTGCTCAATCCCTTTCGCCTTTCCCTCCCCCACTCTCCTCCCCCAATCATAAAGCTGTCTGCCTCCTCTCTCTGAGTGTGTCTCTATTTTTATAGCATTTCTATTTAAAGATTAAAATAATGGTAAAGTCAAAATGTAACTGGAAACTTCTCCTGCGACACAATGGAGAATAAAAGGGGGTCCGTCCTGGCCTAAGAGGGGAGTTAAGAATTCCTGTTGCTCCCGCTCCAGGCAGGGAGCATCCACAGTGAGAGTGGAGAGCAGCCACACTGCTCCGTCCACCGGCATTCGCAGTGATGATGGAGAACAGATGGGGGCTGTACAACAGCTGTGGCTCCTCAGAAAATCTGATGATTTCTCTGCACATCTGTTTCTTCCAAGGTCTCTGAAGGCCTTGCGCCAGAACACAATTTAGTAAAAATGACTCTGCGATCTGGCTTGGCCCCAGGTAGATCCACAATGTAGAGAGCATGGCATCTCAGTTCAGAGAGTAACACTGCTCATTTAATTGCAGGCTTCTTTGCCCCATTCCAGAGATTCCGCTTTCAGAGTTGCACAGTAGGGCCAGGCAGGGCCTTAGCATTTTTAGGGAACTCCTCAGTGATTCCATGCTGATGGCTCATGGGCCATATTTTGTGAAACACAAATCTAGGAAGGATGTATGAACTATGCATCCTTCAGTGAAACCGAGCTCTACAGACAAGCAGGTTATGTTCAAGGTTATATTTGCTGACAAGAGCCAGAGTACATAGTCTTGCTGCGGGTTTTTAATAGATTCGAACCATCTCATAAAAGTCCAGAACATAATCAGACTTATGTCAGACTAGAACAGTGGTTCTCAACCTTCTGGCCCTTTAAATACAGTTCCTCATGTTGTGACCCAACCATAAAATTATTTTCGTTGCTACTTCATAACTGTAATGTTGCTACTGTTTTGAATCGTAATGTAAATATCTGATATGCAGGATGGTCTTAGGCGACCCCTGTGAAAGGGTCGTTCGACCGCCAAAGGGGTCGCAACCCACAGGTTGAGAACCGCTGGACTAGAAGATGGATAAGGAGGAATATTCCTAAGTTAAAGTCAACATTCCTTCAAAACAGAGTTCTGTGTGTACTTCAAAGCTGGGTCCCAAAAGTCCACACTGGAAGACACCATTGATAGCATTTTGGCCTGGAAAAAAATAAAAGGCACTTATAAATGCCTCACCTTTGCCTTAAATAATAAAAATCTCAATAATAAAACTTCCATGAAACAATTCATTTTAGGCAGTGTTCTGGTAAAACTTCCAGGCCACAATTCATTGGAAAATGTGCCCTTGAGTATATAAATGAGTTAATACAACTGCACATAACTGTTGACTATCAGCCAATTGAACATTGAAGGGCATTTCCCGTAAATGTTGCTCTAAAATATGTTAAAGTAGTTGGCTCTAAACCATTGTTTCTGACAGTATTCACAAAGCCCAAGCACTCCGGTGACTACTTCTACTGGTGACTATAAACCCGCATCTTTAGCAAACAGAGCCATAGGAGGTGATCCTAATTCACCTAAAAGCAGTTTAAATCACGAATGCCCATTTTTTATGGGAGGTATGAAAGGAAAGCAAAATATATTCTTCTTTGAAAATATTTATACTTAGCTCATCTCTCAGCAGACTGTCTTTCCTGCTGCTTTTGAACCTCACAGTAGTATTGATTTACAAGTTTTGTGTACACATGAGAACTGGGATATATACTCAGTTCATGTGACTTAATTCTGACAAGTGTTTAGCCAAAATTAAAGGCGACAAAGACTGTGAGCAATCTCACACCTCACCGACTTCTCCATAACAATTAACAGTGGAATGAACAAAGCCCACCTATTAGCCTGAGAAACACAACTGGCAATTTGTCAAGGAACAACTGCTATATTTAGATGGAATGCCTCACATGGGCCAGTCATTTAGGGGAAGAAAGAATTTTCCTGTTTAAATATGGGACAGACCAGTGTGTTCATAAGTCGAATCAGATGAAAGAAAAGGGCCAGAACATTGGGGTCCAGAACTCCCCCACTGCTCTAGTCACAGTAGTTCTTATTTTATCTGTTTTCTTTGGCTGTTCTTCCAGGGAAGAGTCCATCTAGGAAAAAAGTTTTCTTATCAAGAGTTTAAACATAACTTAGAAGAATTATCCTGTGTTCAAGCAGAGAGAACACTCCAACAGAGTTGATACGAATATACAAATTAACCATTTCCTATCTAATAATAAAGAAACATGGTAATTAGCCGTACCTCCACTACCCTTCCCATTGGCTAATCAGGGCGATATGCAAATTAACTGCCAACCAGCTTG
>NW_005363502.1:3946898-3993421 GCF_000412655.1 Myotis brandtii | reverse complement strand
TGACAGGGGGTGGCGCCGCAACCTCCCCATCGACCCTGCCTTGAGTGTGACAGGGGGCGGTGCTTCAACCCCCCAATCGTCCCTACCTTGAGCGTGACTGAGGGTGGCATCGCAACCTCCCGATCCGGCCTGCTCTGTGCTTGACAGGGGGCGGCGCCCCAACTCCCCAATCAGCCCTGCTCTGAGCCCAACCAGGGGCTGCACCTAGGGATTGGGCCTGCCCTCTGCCACCCGGGAGCAGGCCTAAGCCAGCAGGTCATTATCTCCCGAGGGGTCCCAGACTGCGAGAGGGCACAGGCCAGGCTGAGGGACCCCCTCTCCTCCCCAAGTGCACAAATTTTTGTGCACCGGGCCTCTAGTATATATATAAAAGGCTAAGTGACTATCGGACCATCTGACCACTGCTATGACATGCAGTGACAACCAGGAGGCAGACGCTCAATGCAGGAGCTGCTGAGCTGCAGTGACTTGGCAGCAGTGGTTCTCAGGTGATGCACCCTGGAACCAGAGAGGAGGGAGCCCAATTCCAGGTTGCGTCACCCAAGAACCGCCCTCTCGCAATCCAGGACCCCTCGGGGGATGTCAGAGAGCTGGTTTTGGCCCGATCCCCACAGACCAGGCCAAGGGACCCAACCTGCCAAAGGGACCCCGCTCACTCCGCAGACACCCTTCAAGCCCCAGCGCTGCCCCAGGTGCGGCCGGCCTGGGAAGGACCTCGGGAGGTTGGCTCCAGGGTATGTCTGGCCTGTCTCGCCCAGTCCTGCCCTGCCAGCCACCTTCTAATTAATTTCCTTTCAATGTGCACGAACCCATGCACCAGGGCACTAGTCCATTATAACAGACCATGAGGAATGTGGGTGGCTGGAAGTATTCTTCAGCTGTTTTAATTACTTTTAGTGTCTAAATATATTAACGAGGAAGCATTATCAGACCAAATAAAGGAGGTGTGTGCAAAGTCCGGGGCACTTCATTCCCTGGGTTATAAAACTGCTTGAACCCCTGCTGAGACGCCAGTTTCTCTTCCCACAAACCCTTCCAGCTGGGTGGACGTCTCTGCAAAAACACAGCCACTGGCAATAAAGAATGGAGCTCAGATTGTCTGAGTAAATCCCCTAAAATCTGGGAAAACAGAAAACAATAGCCAGAATCAACACCATGAGCATCCCCATTTGAAAGCTTCCTTTATTTAGACCCACCCCGTGGTTTCCTGGCCACTGGCAGAGAGGCAGGCAGGGCTGGACGACATGCTAGTGGTACAGTACGGCTTCTGGGACAGCCTTGTTGGTGTTTCCTGCCTCCCTCACCTCCCACCTAAAATTCTGGTGGCATGGAGGCTCCCTGTAATATGCTGCCAGTGTTTATTTTTTTCTTCGTAAACTCATAAACCTAGGGGTCGGGGTGAGGGATGCTCACTGGACAGTCCTCATGAGACTCCCCTGCCCTCTCTGCTACCCCAAGTCCACGGAGCCAAATTGGGAGCAGGGTGCTTCAAATTGCAAAAGGTATTGAAATGTGTTCCATGGTTTGGGGAAGGGGTGGGGTGGAGGAGATAAAAAGGCATAAATGTATTTATTTACTAAATCAACTCCTTTGCTTCCTCAGAGCCAGGTAAGCAGCTCACCAGGAAACCATCACATCTTTGCCTGGAAGCTAAGCTCTAGCTTTGAACTCGGACAGGCTGAGTCCAAATTCCACCTGATCGACTAGTTGTGTGACCTTGGGCAAGTTACTCGTCTCTCTCTTTTTATTAATTTTTTTATTTTTAGATATATTTTTATTGATTTCAGAGAGGAAGGGAGAGGGAGAGAGAGCTAGAAGCATCAAGGATGAGAGAGAATCATCGATTGGCTGCCTCCTGCGCACCCCACACTGGGGATCGAGCCCGCAACCCGGAACAGAACCATGACCTCCTGGTTCATAGGCAACACTCAACCACTGGCCACCCCGGCGGGACTCTCTTTCTTTATTTTCAATCATTTCTTTTTTTATTGAATTCATTGGAGTGACATTGGTGAATAAATATCTTGACATCTACATTTTCACATCCAAGGAGCTGGAGCAAATATAACAGCCACCTCAGAGGGTGAGTGTGAGGTCTCTGTGACAGTAGGTGTGTTAATGCACTTAGCCAAGTGTCTGGCACACACATGGTCCTCTCATCTCAGATGGGACAAAGGAGACCTCCATGGCCTGCCCTATGGAAAGCGGGTCATCTCTCTTTCATGCACTCATCCTACAAAACACCTTGTGAAAATATTGGAGATAAATCTGCAGTAAGAGAAACCAAGAGGTGTGTGCCCAGCAGCTCCGCTGCACGAGAGCAGGTGCCTTGCCTTTCGTGCCAACAATGCCACCCAGTGTTTCGGTGTAGGAGATGCTGTTCGTCACTAGTCGTGAGCCTGACTCTGTGCTAGTGCTTTGAGCGTGGCTTTTATTTGCCGTCTTCTGATGCTTTGACATCTGGCATCTTCCGGAATCTAGAGGGACTGCCCCTCCCAACTCACCTGCCAGTGCACTTTTCAAATGCAAACCAACCAATTTAGAGCCCTGTACGCCAGCTGCCTCCTTAGTCATGTTCTCACACTCTGAGCCATTCTCTGTGAGCCCTAATCACCCCAGGTCCAGATACCAGACAACCAAGAACAGCCCCAAGGCCCCCAAGCACCCTGAAATTATCAAACCAGCCAGTCCTAGGCCTGTTTTCCCTGCCTAGCCTGTTCCCCCCACTTGGAAACCATATTAAAGGCTCTTGTCCACTGTTCCCTTCCTGCTCCCTCTGCCCCCTGGCTGAGCCCATTGCTTCCTGTGCTCCCATGTGGCCCTGAGTGGCATGGAGTGTTCCCTCCTCATGGGAACTGTGACAAATTATCTTTTCAATGGTGACCATCTCCGGGTCTGTTGGCCTCACCATACCTAAATAATAATAAAACCTATATGAAGACGGCTGAGCACTGGGAATTTAAATGAGAAAAAGACAGCTCCTCGGGACATTCTGCACCCAGCCAACCAGTCAGCTACCCTGAGCTGGTTCCCAGAGGGCACAACAGCATCGATAGACTGACTCTCAAGTGTACTGTGGGTCATCTCAGGATTCCCTACCTGGCAGAATGTAAACCTGCCCCACTTCCTCCACTGTAGTGGAATCTTGCAGTGGAGATGAGAGCTGGTCCACACTCACTGAGGCTCCTTGCCAGGTGCACATGCTCACCACACAAGGCATCATGGTTGTGAGGAGACCCTGAGGCTGGTCTCCTTAGAGAGGCCAAAGCTCAGCAAAGACTCAGAAAATGTGAATCAATCACACATGGCCTGGTGCTTTCTACTCGGACTTCTTTTTTATCTAATACTAGAGGCCCAATGCATGAAATTCATGCAAGAGTAGGCCTTCCTTCCTTCGGCTGCCGGCACCGGCTTCCCTCTGGCACCCGGAACCCAGGCTTCCCTCCCAACCCAGGCTTCCCTCCCAACATGACTAAGGAGGCAGCTGGCGTACAGGGCTCTAAATTGGTTGGTTTGCATTTGAAAAGTGCACTGGCAGGTGAGTTGGGAGGGGCAGTCCCTCTAGATTCCGGAAGATGCCAGATGTCAAAGCATCATTTTCCACATCCGTAAAAATGAAGATAATAGTATCTACCTTATAGAGACTTTTATGAGGATAAAAAAGGCATGTAGAGCTCTGGCTGGTATGGGTCTGTTGGTGAGTGTCATCTGTGTACCAGAAGGACGTCTGGTCTAATTAGCATGTTACGCTTTTATTAGTATAGATTTAAGTCCTTTAATATGATGATCAATAAGTCTTCTGGTTCAGAGAAATTGCAGAATGAGGAGAGAGTCAAGGAGAGATGGAGAGAGTCAAAGAGAGACAGCGAAGAGGAGGAGGAGGAAAAGGGAGAGAGTGTAGCAAGGAGGGAGGGAGGGCAAAGGAAAAAAGAAGGGAGGAAAGACGGCTAAAAGAATTACAGAAGAGTAGGAAATAGTTTGATAGGGGAGAGAATTTTTAAAGCTTACTTTGAAGAAAATTAATGTGTTAGTTTGGCAGGGCTGCCAGAACAAAATACCACACACTTGGTGGCTTAAACAACAGAAATGCGTTTTCTCCCAATTCTAGAGGCTAGAAGTCCCAGATGAAGGTGTCGCAGCTTTGGTTTCTCCTGAGGCCTCCCTCTTTGTGCAGATAGCCTCGTTGTCGCTGCTGTGTCCTCAATGCTCTTCTCTCAGCGGGTGCGCATCCCTGGTGACTCCTATAGGAAGAGGAAATGTTTGTGTCCAGATCTCCTCTTCTTATAAGGACAGCAGTTACATTGGATTAAGGCCCACCTTAATGTCTTATTTTAACATAATCACCTCTTTAAAGACCCTACTCCAAATATGGTAACATTCTGATGTACTGGGGGTTAGAGCTTCAAGACATGAATTTTGAGGGAACACAATTTAGCCCATAGCAATTAGTAACTTTAACCATGAGGCAGGTCAGTATAATGACAGATGTCCTGGGTTCGGTTCCAGCTTCAGCCATTTACAAGTTGTGTGAACTTTTGGCAAATGTCTTACCTTCTCAGTGCCTCATTTTCCACATCCGTAAAAATGGAGATAATAGTATCTACCTTATAGAGACTTTTATGAGGATAAAAAAGGCATGTAGAGCTCTGGCTGGTATGGGTCTGTTGGTGAGTGTCATCTGTGTACCAAAGGGCTGCCAGTTAGATTCCTGTTCAGGGCACATGCCTGGGTTTCAGGTTCGATCCCCAGTAGGGGGCGTGCAGGAGACAGCTGATCGGTGTTTTGCTCTCACATTGATGTTCCTCCTTCTCTCTCCCTCTCCCTTCCGCTCTCTCTAAAAACCATTTTTCAAACTATTTTAAAACAAAGGCATGTAAAGCAGAGACAGGCACTTGTTCAGATCAGAAAATGTTACTATCATTAAAAGAATTATGTCAATGGAATTCACTCTGCACTCAGTGAGTCGAATCACTTACACTGTGCAGCTGAGTAAAAGCAACATTGTGAAATAGAAGAAAACTCCAAATAAGCTAAAATGTCAGTTTATATCAGAAATACATTTATCTTATTTGGGATATACAGAAAGGTACAATTTTAAGTAATAAAAATCATTTTGTCTTGCATTCATTTAATAAATGTTGAACAACAGCCCGGCCAGTGTGGGTCAGTGGTTGAGGCATCAACCTATGAACCAGAAGGTCACGGTACGATTCCCGGTCGGGGTACCTGCCCAGGTTGTGGACTCGATCCCCAGTAGGGGGCATGCAGGAGGCAGCCAATCAATGATTCTCTCTCATCATTGATGTTTCTCAAGAAGGCGGCAGTTAGCATGGAGCCTAGATAATAAGGCATTTGAGAAAGAGAATTTGCAGGCCTTTATCCGGCACCATCAAATGTGCAGACATTGCATCTGTGGACAGAAGTCTCCCTATCACTAGAGAGCTCTGCCAAGACGCGTTCATCGGATCTCCCTCCAGCCCGAAAAGTGGCTCCAGTGTTTCCGGGATTTATAAATCTTCAAAAAGATATTTAAATTCTCTGTGTTTTCAATTTCTTCAGCTGTCAAACAGAAATGATAATATCTTCTTTGCAAGGCCGTTGTGAAAATTAACAAAAATAGGAATCACTCAGCAATGGCAGGTCTTTTTACTGTTATTGCAATTACTATTCATCTCTCTCTGCCCTGTTTCCGTACCGGGAAACAACTTGTGGATTATGAAGTTAGCTTGCAGAGACACAGACTCCATGACCATCAGACACAAACATTCTGGTCTCTGTTGCAAACTAGTAAATTAGCTTACTGGTGTACATGCTCGACTCTTGTGGGTTTGGTTAGGTCAGTGAGTCTGATCAGTCTGAAACAGTAAAACTAAAGAAATGTAAAATGGAGGGTCCCACTCTAGAACGTCATCTTATGGTACCGGCATCGTCCTAAGGCCGGCCACCAGATGCCCTGATGGTACTGCCCTATCCCGGTCCTTAACTTGCAACATACGAAGGCTGGAAAGTCAAGGGTTTGAGGTAAAGCCATTAATTTTCCATAAAACTCAGATTATTTGGTGAGACCAGGAAAGGAAAACTGTTATAATGCTTTTATTTTAAAATACTTTTAAGCGTAACATGTAATTTGATTCTGATATCAACTTCATGGATGGAGAGAGGACAGTGAACCACTGTCTTTGTTTATTAAAATAAAAACTAAAATTTTGAGAAGTTAAAAAGTCTTGCCCTAAAAGATACAGACTTCCAGTAATAAAATAAATTAAGTCGTGAGGATATAAAGTACAGACAGCATGGTGAATATAGTTAATAATACTGTATTGCAAAATAAAGTTGCTAAGAGAGATCTTAAAAGTTCTCATTAGCCCTGACCAGTTTGGCTCAGTGGATAGAGCGTCGGCCTGCAGACTGAAGGGTCCCAGGTTCGATTCCAGTCAAGGGCATGTACCTTGGTTGCGGGCCCATCCAGTGGGGGGGGTGCAGGAGGCAGCTGATCGATGTTTCTCTCTCATTGATGTTTCTAACTCTCTCTCTCTCCCTTCCTCTCTGTAAAAAATCAATAAAATATATTTAAAAAAACAACAAAAAAAACAACTACCTGAAGACACTAAAGAACAAACAAAGCAGGAAGACAGATCCTGGAAGGGGATGGAAACAAGGGAGAAGGGAGGACCCTGTGTGTTTCTCATTTTTATGGTTTTTGAATTGAGGGGCGGTCCCAGTCTGTATCATGGGGCTAAACCTGGGATTTTAAAAGTTTGTTGTTTTGTTTTGTTATGTTTTATTTCATTTTCAAGTCTTATTGGCTTAAAGAATTTGAGAACTGGGATTGGGCAGAACTAGCAACTGAAAAATGAGGAGAAACCACAGAAAAGAGAGCCAGAGAATCAAGTTCTGTGTTATAAACATGGCCCAAGACTCTTCGCCAACTTCTGAGTCATACTTGCACAGCCAATCCAGGCTGGAGTGAAACAAGGAAGAAAGACTCTGTAGTTGAGGTTCAACAAGTTAATGGCCAGCCAAAACAAAGTGTCAATGCTTTTTATAGTAACATAGCAGAATGCACAATCTGTATACTATCTTACTCACAATATGCAGGACACATTCCAAAATTACTTGACATAAAAAAAGCAGAAAACCATTTAAACTTTAAAATACGTTGCATACTGAAAAGACCATCAGCAAATACTAACTCTGAGATGACCCAGAGGTTAGAATTTATAGATAAAGATTTTAGTTCTTGAAACTTCATGTATTTCCAAGAAATTATATATGTTCCTTTCACTTGGCCTGCAAGATAAGCTTGATAATGCAGGCCAAGTGAAAGGAACATATATAATTTCTTGGAAATACATGAAGCTTCAAGAACTAAAAGCCCCCTGAAAGGCGTGGACTGGAAAGTCTCATTGATGTAGAAGAAACACTTAGTTATGAAAAGAGGCTCAGCCTTTTCATAGAGGCTCAGATTTAAAACTTTGGGTGGCACAATAGAGAACTGCTTTCTTGACAACCAGGCTCCGCAACCTCGGCTGGTCTGAGGAGGTATTCTTTCCCTGTCGGGTCTTGTGAAACTGCAACTCTAGAAAGACAATCCTAGAAAAATATAAGAAATCAATCAACCTACAGCTTTGGCTCATTTATAATCAGTCCTGAAATCATTGCTGTGCTCTGCGCACGTCTTCTGCTTTCTTTTTTTTTTTTAAATATATTTTATTGATTTTTTTACAGAGAGGAAGGGAGAGGGATACAGAGCTAGAAACATCGATGAGAGAGAAACATTGATCAGCTGCCTCCTGCACACCTCCCACTGGGGGTGTGCCCACAACCAAGGTACATGCCCTTGACCGGAATCAAACCTGGGACCCTTCAGTTCGCAGGCCAACACTCTATCCACTGAGCCAAACCGGACAGGGCACGTCTTCTGCTTTTTAAGGTGTTTGAAGCATTAGATGAATGAGATTTGTGATTGTATTTAATGTTTAAAAGAGTTTGATTAAATAAGTTTGCAACTGATGCTTAAGCATTGGAGTCATTTAATTTGTTGAATGTGTAAGTTTTGATTTATTGATCTAAGTAGCATGTAAATACTTATAGGAATATTAATCATTTATGCTTAATGTTTGAAGGAATTTTAATCATTTAAATAAATTACAATATTAACAAAATGAACATTAAACAAAATAATTGCTAGTGTTATTTACTGTTTGAGGTACTTTTATTCATGGAGAAGAAACCAGCCAACAATTTTTTATAAAGTTCTATAGCAATTGTGGACAAAACCTAGAAGGAAATTGATATTTTTTATGTTCATTTCCATAATATCACATTGTATATTTCTCAAATTCCAACTAAAGAGATTTCTGACTTCAGTGTTCTAACTTCCATTTTCAAAAGATCTGATTTAATCTAGTTCTGACCAAAAAATAATATATTGTCTCAACAAGTAGAGCTACAGAATCAGGAAAAAGATCATTTTTGCATTCCTGGCTGTGACTCATATCCCACAAGAAATATGCTTGATATTCTATCTTTTATTTTTTAATGTCCATATCTAAGCTCATCTGTCAGACTGGCAAGGGGCCCACACACAAAGTAATCACTAAGTTTTAGCGAAAATAGATACCAAAACAAGAGTCCAAAAAGACAAATCCTTCAAACTGGCTGCAAATGTTATTTCTCCCTGCACCAACCATTTTTTTTCATAATTCTTTTATATATATTTATCCATTTTAAGAATACTGTAATTAATTAATTGATGCCCTATCAGTATCCAAAAGTGACTGATAAGTGAGAAATTCTTTTAGCATTAGAAAATTATAAATATTAAGATGACTTATTTACATATATGAATTTACTAGGATCACTATTCCTTTTTATGGTCAAATTGCCCTCTGTAGATGCTCCCTGTGTTTTTTTGCAGATTGACAATGTTTTCAATTGTGGTAAAATATACAGAGCATGAAATGTACCCTTTTAGCCATTTTTAAGTGTACAGTTCAGAGGCATTTAGCACATTCATGATGTTGTGCAAGCATCACCACCCTCTGTTTCCAGAACCCTTTTCGACTTCCCAAACGGAAACGCTACACCCATTAAACATGAACTCCCAACTCTCTACCCCCACCCCAACCCATGCCCAGCTCCTTGCAACCACCATTCTACTTTCTGTTGCTGAATTTGACACTCTGGTACCTCACATAAGTAGAATTATAGAGTATTTGTTTTTTGGGGACTGGGTTATTTTACTTGACATAATGTCTTCAAAGTTATGTTGCAGCATATATCAGAATTCCATTGCTTTTTGAGGACAAATAATGTTTTATTTGTAGTATACACCACATTTTTTTTAATCCATTCATTCATCAATGCACACTTGGGTTGCTTCCACCTTTTAGTGGTTGTGAATGATGCTGCTATGAATATGAGTGTGCTAATATCTGTTTGCATTCTAGACTTATGGGGGGGGAGGCATCATTTTGTAATTTATATAAATAACTAACCACTGTGATATATGCTTGAAACTAACATAAAATAATATTGACTGTCAAAAAACACCACCAACTTTAAGTCCTTACAGCCAATTCTTCTAAGTATAAATTCAGAAATGGGTTTGCTGAATCATACAGTAATTCTGTTTATTTTTCAAGGAACCATCATACTGTTTTCCATAGCAGCTGCACCATTTTACATTCACACTGAGGTGAGGGAGATAGAAAGGGATAAATAACTGCTTCAAGATCCTTCCAAATTTCTCTCAATCTAACTTTAGATATTTGGGACTAAAAGGGAAACCAAAAATCAAAACAGCCAGTAACTTAACTGTATACACCCAAAAGCAAAGTGTTAAAAAATAATAATTATCAGCAGGATGTCATTGTAGCCTTTATCAGATCCAGGTCACTTGTTTTGTGGGACTGAAGCCTAGTGGCTTTCATGGCTTAAATAAAATTTTCTCACTCAGAATTTGATCAGTGCTTCCCCTATCAAGGAATCAAAGTGATTAATCAACAATAAGTATCATTTTTGCCTAACGGTTTGGCAAAATGTTAAGATTACTAATAGCTGGCATTGGTAATGTGTGAAGCAGCATCCTCTCATGCTGAGATGGTAGTGGTACAAATAAGATACAAATATCTAGGGAGTAATCTGGCAATATGTAATCAAGTTTTTAATAGGCATGCCGTTTACCCAGCAATCTGACTTCTGTGAATTTATCCTAAGGAAATACCTGGAAAGGCATACAAAGTTACATGTACAAATATGTTCATTATGGTGTTATTAATAATAGTGAAAGACTGGAAAGCGTATTTTTTCAATTTTCAGTAGAGAATTCATTAAATAAATTACAGCACAGCCACGCACTAGATTGCTGCTATGCAGATTTAAAAATAATCATGAAGATCAATATTCATTATAAGGAAAAATATTCATATATCCATATGTTACATTTAATAAAAGAGATTACAAGACAGCATTTTTTAATATATACATAAAAAAACATAGCAAGGCATCCATCGAAATGTTAATAAGATTTCTCTCTGGGTGGGGGCAATTTTCATTTTTACTTTACACCTTTTTATATTGTCTGGATTTATTTCTATTAATGTGTTATTTTTATTACAATAAAAAATAACGTTATGAAAAGAAGACCTATGTAAAACTTTAGACAATAATAAAATAAATAAATAAATATAATCATAAAAATATAAAGTTATGTTTATTTTCAGAAGCAGTCTAGGAAAGAAAATATATGAGTGAAAAATGATTTTTAACAACATAAAAAACCTTCCAGGACAAAGACACTGGTGGGCTTGGCTTGGGTTGGATGTCCAAGCTGAACCAATGGGTCCCGGCCACTGGATGCCTCCACTGTCAATCAAGACTCCTCTCAAAATGGAGGCTTACTCATCATGAGCCAGGTAGCCACCCCAATTTTTGTCTATTGTGCAACTTCAGCAAGTTTATCAACACCCTGAAGGCAATTCTTATACCTCTAGGTTTAGACAAGGAACTCTAATTGAGGATACACATTAAAAATACTTAGAAGTGCCCTGGTTGGTGTTGCTCAGTGGTTAGAGCGTCAGCATGCACACCAAAGGGTCATGGGTTCAATTTCCGGACAAGGGCAGGCATATGAGTTTCAGGTTCAATCCTGGCCCAGTTGGGGCACATGCTGGAGGCAACCAATATATGTGTCTCTCTCACATTGATGTTTCCCTCTCTCTTTCACCCCCTCTCTCTCTCCCCTCTACTCTCTATAAAAATCAATGGGGAAAAAAAATCCTTGGATGAAGATTAACAAAAACAAAACAGAAAACACTCACAAGCTTTAAAAGAAAATCTTACCGCCACCAAAACCCCCACATTCTGATTTAATTAGTTGAGGGTAAGGCCCAGGAATAAGCACTTCTTGTGATTCTAATATGCAACCAGCACGGAGAACCAATGGTTTAGGCCCAGAGTGAGAAATTTTTGCTCTGGAATTAGCCTCTCTATAATCTAGAACAGAGATTCTCAAACATGGGGGAGAAGTTAGAAATGCAAATTCCCTGGCATCGACCCAGATACTCTGATTTAGTAGGTTTGGGGTGGGGCCAGGAATTTGAATTTCTAACAAGCACAATGCAGGTGATTCTGACTTTGGAGTGGAAAAAGCAGGCAGACCGCCTTAACCAAGTGACCAAGTTGGCCTCACCAGTGTTAGGAGGAAGGGACCTCGGTGGCTCCTGCTTGCTGCACCGAAAAGAATGAAGCAGCGCTTCACTTTAGCAGAACTCCTGCCATAAAAGCATTGCCTAAATTAATTACGAGGAAATATCAAGATAAAGCAAATCACATTTTACGAATGAAAAAGAAAATTCCAATTCAACAGGCTCTCAACAAAGGAAGATCCCTTTAACCGTGAGGTCGGACAGGTTCCGGTTTATCCAATTTACCATTTCATCATCTGTTTCTGTTTCTGCACATTTTCATTCAGCCGCCCTGAGCCTGCCAGTTTAGCTTCCCTGTGGTTGTGAGACAGTGGCCATGACTCCTGTTGTATGTTCCAGATACAACAATGGGCAAGGGAGATAAGGAGCTATTTCTTCTGCTATTTATCACTCTTAAGCAGGGAGGAGAGTGTTTTAACTAAAAGGCCCCAATAGAGTTAGCCTCCAGGGTTTTGGGCCCAAACTGGGTCACATGCCAACTCCTAAACAAATCTCTGACAAGGAGAAGGGGATGTCCCAGACTATTCAGCAACTCTCTGGGCACCATGTGGTCACCCAACCAAAATGTGACTCTTCAGCCAAAAAAGAAACAGGAAAGGATGTTTCAAGATAGTCAGTG
The DNA here is from genome assembly GCF_000412655.1 of Myotis brandtii. Classification (NCBI taxonomy): domain Eukaryota; kingdom Metazoa; phylum Chordata; class Mammalia; order Chiroptera; family Vespertilionidae; genus Myotis; species Myotis brandtii. Next base: position 3,981,091 of record NW_005363502.1, on the reverse strand, counting down.
GACCTCCAAGGTCAAGGCCAGAAGGTTAGATGCAACTTGGAAGGTTAGATGATTCATTTAAAGGACACTGTAGGGGAACTAGGATCACCATGGGGGAAAGTTTGGGGCATGAGATTATAAATTGTGCATCTGGAAGTCAGTAGACAGCAGCAGTTAAGACACGTGAATGATGCTCTACGCACAAGAAAGGAATCTGAAAATAAGCTTTTGTTTGGTTAAAATGGAAAGATAATGGCCTTGAAGTGGTAACAGGCATGGCAATGTGAAGTGCATAAAAAACCTTCTAACCCATCTTTTTCATAAAAGCTAACAACATCCTCAATGGTAGTAAGTAGGAAAGGGAGATGAGAGAATACATGCTTAAATAATGTAGATGAGGGAAAATGAAGTTTTTCCGGGAGAAAATGGATGGAATGTATCTTTTATGTAGTATTACCTTTTTTTTTTTTTTTTTAAACACTCTCTGGATTCACAACGTCCCTGTTAGTCTATTACAGTGCTTTGTCACCTTGAAGATCAAGAAACTTAGTCAATACCATGCTCACCTAATTTAAGGCCAATTATTCTTTTCAGTCCTAAACACGCATGCAATACAATTGTTCATCTCCAAACGTTATTCTGCACAGATTTCATAAAATCTATTTAATTGTATCCTGGAACATTTAAAAGACACCTCTTTATAGCATTTCATAATGGCAGTATCAATCAATAAAAGTAAACAATTCCTGGATTCGATTTGCAGAGTGCTCAGTACGATAATTTTTACAGAGAAAATCTCTTCGTTTTGTCTACATTCCAGGCTCAGCGTGGTCCCGAGCATCAATCTTTAGGGAAATCAAGTTCTTTTGATTTATCAATAAAGAAAAACATTTTAGAACTGATGCTGATTTTTTAGCTAGTAGAACATGTTGCTTGGGATTCAAGGACGTTGGTGCATTTTTAAGAACAACCTTCTTGGGCTTCTTAGATGCTGGTGCCCACATTGGACTGTCTGTCCCTCTTCCAGCCAGTGAACAGTCACTTACATAATTTTTTATCTAGTGTGCACCCTCAACCACCTCATCTATTTAGCTCTCACACTCAGGGCCACCATCCACCTGCCTTAATCACCAGACCCGGGTACTAAGCACCATGAGTATCCCCAAAGACCCCAAAGCTATTCAAACCTGCTTACCCTGCCTTGTCTGTTCCTTCCCAAAGAAACCACAATGAAAACAAACAAACAAACAAACAAAAAACTCTTGCCCAAATTTCTGATAGATCCGCCCCCAAACCTTGACTGATCCTGGTGCTTCCCCTGGTAGCCCTGCCTGGTGTGGTGTCCTCTCCCCCTTGAGATCTGTGAGTTACAACCTATCTTTTTGATGGCAATTGTCTTCTGATCTCTTCTGGTTGGCCTCACCATACCTGAATAATAATAAAGCTACAAGCTAATAAAAGTTAACCTCATTGACATATATATAACACTTCATTCAAGACTGAGTTAAAATTCTTTACGAGTGTTCATGGAATGTTTAGCCAATATTGACCATATTCTGGACCATAAAGCAAATTTCAAATGATTGAAATCAAGCATGTTCACTGACCATGGTGAAATTAAGCTTAGAAATCAACTAAAAAGAACAAAAAAGAGAAAATCCTTAAACCTTGGGAAAGTAAACAATATATATTTAAGCTACCAAGCAATATACTTCTAAGTTATCCTAGTATCAAAGAAGAAAATTAAAAAAGATAAGAAAGCATATACAATTAAATATATTTTAATTTAATGATAAAAGAATGACATTAAAATATATGAGATGCACTTAGAAAGTAGCATTTAGTAAGACATTTATGACTTTTTATTGAGGTATAATTGGCAGGTGATATTTTATTAGTTTCAGGTATACAATATAATGATTTGATATTTGTATACAATTCAAAATGATTACCACAAAAAGTCTAGTTACTATTTATCATTATACAAAATTACAAATTTTTTATTGTGATAAGAACTTTATTTTTTGTGATAAGAACTTTTAAGATTTATTCTTAGCAACATTCAAATATAAATGCATAAGGTAGAAAATTAAAAAGGCCAAAAAAATCAACAATTTAGGTATCCAGTTCAAGAAGTTATAAAAACAATAAGTTAAACCTTAAAAAGTAGAAAAAAGGAAATAACATTTGAGCAGAAAATGTTGAAAAAGAAGGTAAACATAAAAGAAGAAAATCAACAACAAAAAGAATCCTGCAGGTGTTGGCAAACTACAGCTCTCCGGCCCAATCCAGCCAACACCTCTTTTAATGTGGGCCATGAACTAAAAATTGTTTTCACATTTTTAAATATTTGGAGGGAAAAAAATCAAAAGAAAAATTATATTTGGTGACACATGAAATTCAAATTGTAGTGCCCATAAATATAGTTTTACTTGAACATAGCAATGCTCATATATTTACATGTCGCTTATGGCTGCTTTCAGAATACAATGGTAGAGTTGAGTAGCAGCAGCAGAGACTGTATAGCCTGCAAAGCCTAAAGTATTTCCGATCTGGCTCTTTACAGAAAAAGTTTTCTGACCCCTGGCATATAACAATGCATGGGCATGTAATAGGTACTTAAAATATACCTGCTGATTAAAAACTTGTCAAATGAATGAACAAGCAACCAATCAATTTGAAAACTTTGAAACTTCATTGTATTAGTGAAGGCAGTCTGTAGTCTACAACATCAAAATTAGTTATTATAAAAGGGCCACCTTTACACAAGAATCTTGATAAGCCTATTCTATAATACCAAGTCAAAAAGAGAGAAACAAAAAGATTAGGGAGACAAAGAGATTTAGAGACACAAAAAGAGAGTGAAAAAGTACAAACTATCGCCCTAACCGGTTTGGCTCAGTGGATAGAGTGCCGGCCTGCGGACTGAAGGGTCCCAGGTTCGATTCTGGTCAAGGGCATGTACCTTGGTTGCGGGCACATCCCCAGTGGGGAGTGTGCAGGACGCAGCTGATCGATGTTTCTAACTCTCTAACCCTCTCCCTTCCTCTCTGTAAAAAAACAATAAAATGTTTGAAGAAAAAAAAAAGTACAAACTATCAATAGCAAGTGTGAAAAGGAGGAAAATCCTACACATCTTACAAGATATTATGAACAACTTCATGACAATAATTTGAAATTTTAGAGAAATGGAAAATTTTCTATAAAAAAATAACATCAAAATTTACCAAGAAGAAATAGAAAATCTCACCAAGAAGAGAAACCATATCTCTTACAGTAAATAAATTTATAAGTAAAAACCTTTTCACAAAGAAAACTCTAAGACCAGATGGCCTAATTGGTAAGTTTTTCCATTTGCTTCAGAAATAACAATAATATAGAAATTCTTGCAGAGTCTAAAAAAGCTCATTTTTATAAGTTTTATGAGTCAGTACTTAATGAGCCCTTGATATGAACATTGACTAAAACATTACAAGAAAAGAAAAAAATTACAGAAAAATTTATTTATACATTTGTTACTTTTGGATAAATGATATATTTTACAAGTAAAATTTAAAAGACCTGAAGACAAAAACAGAAAAATAATTTCTGTTGTTGTTAATCCTCACTGAGGACACTTTTTCATTGATTTTTAGAGAGAGTGGAAAGGAGGGGACAAAGAGAGAAACATCGATGTGAGAGAGACACATTGATTGGTTGTCTCCTGCACGTATCCCAACCAGGGCCAGAAATCAAACCTGCAACCTAGGTACGTGCCCTTGACCAGAATGGAACCCGGGACTCTTCAGTCTGCAAGCCTGAGCCAAACGGGCTAGGGAAGAAAAATAATTTCTTAAAAATAAAATATATAAATTTTCAAATTAAAATAATCCATCAAATACCTAGCTCAAAGAATAAAAAACTAAACAAGTATCAAAAAAATTTCAGGAGATGCGTAAAATGACACTACCAAAGAGAAAAACAGATGCATGTAAAGCACTCAGAACCAAAATGGCATCAAATATCTTATATGAGAAAAAATAAGTACTCTTAACTAGAAGATAATATAACATGATTTAAAAATTCTGAGAATGAACTTCATTATAGAATTCCATGTCCAGGTAATTTACTAAACAAGTATGAAGCTGCTCAAAAGCTTAAAAATGTACCTCTCATGCAACCTTTCTCAGGAAATTACTAGAGGACCTGTCTCACCAAAAGTGGGCAAAAGCCAAGAAAAAGGAAGAATGGGATCCAGGAAGCAGGGATCCAAAGGAGAAGAGTAAAAGGAATTCCTAAGAATTCCGAAGAGACACAGCAGGGTTAGAGAAACTATGCCAGATTGCAACAGATGTACAGAAGGCTCCAGAGAGTTAACACAAGGATAAGAGTGGAGCAAATAAAAATTGGCTGATGTGCTCGACTATAAACGCTTTCCTGGCTGGTTTTACAGCTTTGTAGAAAATTTTGGTGAAGAATTATTAGGACCCAAATAAAAGTAACCAAATGAAAAATTACCCGGGACAGGGGAATGGAGAAGTCTGTTCAGGAAGGAAATGTAATCACAGTACACTAAATGGCTCAGCTGCAAGCATATTTGCATAGTTGTAATAACACTGAATACTAATTTAACCCCAAATGGCGATGAAACATTGGGAAGAATAGGGATAGAGAGGTATGGGGAATAGTGGATGTAAATGAACTAAATGGCTAGCTTTCTTAGTAGGAAATCAGTAGATAAATCTGGAAGTAGTGGTATATAAGCATGTTAGAGGTAAATGCCAGAAGCAGCTAGAATGGAAAGTTTGTCTGGAGTGGGCGGTATGGCGTGGGGAGGACAGAGGACTGCTACTTTTTATTATAAGTTTTATTCAGCACAGGTTCTACTTTGATTTTTATGAAAATTAGATTTAAAAAAGAATGAGTGTACTTTTACTTCCACAGTTAATAGATACCCAATTTCAAAGGCAAAGAATTATGGAGTTTATACTAGTATATATACTAGAGGCCTGATGCACGAAATTTATGCAAGAGTAGGCCTTCTTTTCCCCAGCTGCTGGCACCAGCTTCCCTCTGGCACCCGGGACCCGGGCTTCCTTCACAGCCCTGGCTTTGTCCAGAAGGTCGTCCTGTCTAATTAGCATATTAAGCTTTTATTATTATAGATATTGTTGAGAATCCTTTTTCTTCCCTTATTGAACAAGAAGCCAAAGACAGCTTTGTGTTAGAGAACTTTTTTGAGGAGAGACAGAGTAACATGTAGCTTTTTGAAATGGTGAGATTATGGTAAGTAAATAGCTGCTGTCAGGTAAATTAAATGAGATGACCAAACAGAAAAATGTTTCACAAATACTGATTTATGATTTAAGACAGTACCACAAAGCCACCCATAATGCCAAATAACCCTACTACCACAAACCCAATGTGTAGAAGTCAACATGTGCAACATGGAAGAGATGTGTAAATTCACATCTATTCTCTTGGTTACATTCACATAAACAGGCAACATCTCTGAACATGAAAAATAATACAAACAACGGACACTTGCCACGTCCACTTACATAGTGTCAGAAGATCTACCCACGGATCAAGAATAGAAATTGATATACAGGACATTATTGAAACAACGGAAATTTGAATCCAGTCTTTGGATCAGATGATACTATTATATGAAAGATAAATTTCCTGATTTTGGCCATTGTTCTGTGGTGCTATTAATGAATGGCCTATAGTTTAGGAGCACGTTGTCTGCAATTTACTAATAGATGATTCAGAAGAAAAAGATTATAGAAATATATGTGGAGAGAGATAAGACAAGGGAAATGCGAAGAGAATAAAACAAATGTGAGGCAACAATTGCTGAAACTGGGTGCAGAATATATGGGAGTGATATGCAACTTTTCTGTAAATCTGAAATCGTTTCAAAATGAAATATTTTTTAAAAGAGTATGAAAGATTTCCCATAAAAGTGTGCCATGTTCATGCTTCTGGAGAGAGTCCTGGGTTTCATCAGATTCTAACTTGTAAACACTCCCTTCAAAAAGGGTCAAGAACACCCCTTTTCCATTATTATTTATATTTCTATATTTAGTCATATTCCCTCATTCTTCTAACTAGGGTATAAATTCAAATAGCCATGAAAAATCTTATATTAGTCTGAGTACCAGAGAACAAAGTAAGGTTTTAAATAAGCAATAAAACTTAACTAGTGTAAAAACAAACAAAAAGCGTTTGCTGCATTATCAATGAATGTTGTTCATTCTTGTTAAAACCCAATAGTTACCCAAAAACAGTATCTCATTCATTTTATGATCATTTATTCTGGAAATGTGTACCAATTTTAAACAAACACTGTTCACTGTTACAAGAAAAAAAAACACTTCAAAGAATCATTAATTGATTCTTTTCACTGAAAATGAAATTAAAATATATTTTTACATTAAAAGTAAGGTTTATTCATTCTGGCTGAGATATATCAATTTGACTGTGGGTGAGAAATAAATCAGTTTAAAATAAGAAAATGTCACATATACAATTTCATAAGGAAATGAATTGCAATTCAACTTTATATTTTTATGTTGCTTAATTTTATATATATTACACATATCATACATACATACTTGTTATACAAAAATATACACAAAAATTCAAGTACATAGTTTAATATCTAAAAAAAGGGAAAGGGAGATATTGCATTGGATTTCTGGTACTATTTTGTTTAAATACTTTTATAATTCAGATTTCAAGGGAACAACAAATCAAAAGCCACTAATTTTTCAGAAAGCTTTGTGTTCACATAAATTCATCATTCAAGTATAGTTTTATTGAAAGAATAAACTATTTGACTGGTTGCAAAGTCAAATGAATAAGTCATATTAAGCAAAAGCAGAGCTTTCTCTAACTCTGCTTTCATCAGCCTAGCATCCTTCTGACATAAAATGCAGAGCATCACAGTGACTTTTAACCTGCAAGCAATTTTAAGCTGGACACTATTAATGCCATATTATAGGGCTGACAATGTTATAGATTCTTATTAAAAACAGTTAGAAATTTTACTTTTACTTTTTTATTCAATTTGAAAAACAGTACATCTTTTTCACTGTGGTTGGCAACTTGACGTTATACCTGAAGGAATAATTTAAACATCCTATGACAAAATATATACATGAACTTTTGAAAGATCTTGGTCTTAATTCAATTATAATTTCAATTCTACAGTTATCAAGCAAATACAAAGAATTTTTTATTAACCATAGCATTAACATGTTTTTTAAAAAGTAAATTATTTTTTTGTTTCTTAATTACATTTTTTTAATGTTGACACTATTGCAGATGTCCCCAATTTCCCCCCCCTTTGCCCACCTCCACTCATGCCCCGCTATTGTCTGTGTCCTGGGGTATGCATAAATGTTCTTTAGCTAACATCTTCACCTTCTTCATCCAATCATCCTCCCTTTCCCCTCTAGCATTGTTGAGGCACAAAAACATTATGTGACTTGCCCAAGGTCATGAAAGGAATGAAAGGCAGATAAAAGCATTCTTTTTCTAGCTTAAGCATCTGCACTAACCTTAGGTTATACCATCTTGCAAAATTAGCTCAGTACAACAGATACAGAAATTAGATACATTATTTAGGAATGTTTGTTTAACCTAAATTGCTGTTAATAAACTTAATTCTAATAATCTATATGTTTATCATACATTATTAGGATTTATAAGAAACAAGATCATTTTCTTAATTGTTATGCATGTAATGAGTTATTGTTTAAATATGACACACTGAATAAAACAAAATGTATGTTACAATTTTAAACAAGTTCAACAAAAGATGCTTTTAATATGATTTTTACAAAAATACTAATTATGAAACCTACAAAATTTAAAAGACAGTACCATAGACACAAACATAATAATATAAATATATTAAATCGTCTTCTAGTGGCTGTTTTGACTTTTATGAAAACGTTCTAACAAAGCACTCATAATGTTTCCCGGTATTCTTTGGTGCTTATCAATCAAAGCTTGAACAGCATTCTTTGTCTATTAAGAAAACAAAAGAAAAGCCATTATTCTTTTAGTTCTCAATATAGATCATCTATTTTGTAAAGATTTTAATGTACTACTACTTTCAAGAAGTCTTCCCTAATTTAGCACCCATCTCTCTTCAGAATTAATGGTTTCTGTCTTAGTACAACCATAGTATATTTCTTATACTTATTATGCTTGAATTACATTATTGTCCAAATGGATATTTTCTACACAGCATTTCTCCAGCATTGAGCACAGCAATGCCTTGCACTCAACACTTTTTTAAATAACTAAGGGAAAAAAAAAATCAGAAAAAAAAGTAGCAAGAAATTTTCTAATAGCCAAATGAAGTTTTATTCCTTTCCATCCATTAATAAACTGTTGTACATTTTTCCTTTATTACCATACACACCAAAAAATTATATCAGGCAATGAAAAATGAAAAAGTGAGGAAAACGAATCAATGCACTAATATACTTTGGTTCGATACCTAAATTTCTAGACAGTTTAACAGGAATTTAAATTAAGTCATAACAATTGAAAAGTCAATTAGAATATAAGAAGAAATCTAAAACTATTTGTTTCCCATTCGTGACAAATTTCAACAATTTTCACTTTCAAATTAGTTACGGCTATCTAAAAAATTGTTTTATGCACACTCACACCTTTCAATGAGCCTTTATACAAATTCTGAAACTTCCTCTTTTCTTAACTATAACTAATACACCCTATCCCAAAGATGTATTTTAAAAATATGCCTCTCTAAACCAAAATTTTTCATAACTCAGTAAAATGAGAACTATTTCATACAATTATTATAAGGATGAAATGAAATTGAAACTGTCTTCAGGTATTTGGCACAGTGACTAACACACAGATTATGTTCTGTGAAGTATATTTTAAATTTTTATACACTTATTCAAAAAATATTAGGTGCTTTGGAAGCTATAACATCAATGAAACAAGTCCCACATCTCAAGGAGCTCATACGTTAACAAGCATAATCAAATACCAAGTAATTAAAATGTAAGATCATTTGTGACATGTGTCATCTGAGATGAGAAGAAAAAGTATTTGTTTGGGTTTTTTTAAATGTTTTTATTGATTTTAGAGAGAGAGAGAGAGAGAGAGAGAGAGAGAGGGAGAGGGAAACATCGATTGGCTGCCTACTGCATGCCCCCTACTGGGGATCGAGCACACAACCTGAGTGGGAACGGAACCTGCAACCTCTCAGTGCAAGGGATGACACCCAACCCACTGAGCCACACCGGCCAGGGTGAAGGATAGTATTTGGAAGTTCAGACTTGTTAGCCCGTTTGGTGGGCAACAACCAGAAAAAGACGCACTAATGAGGTACTGTTTGGTCTGAGTGTCCAAGGACCAGTAACATTTCAATAACAGTGAAGGGAAAAGCATGAGGAAAAGGACCACAGGAAAGCATTTGCTGAAGGAATGACAAGTTAGTGGGTTTGGCTAGAATTCTGCAAGAGGGAAAGGTTCTAGAGATCAGTTGCACAACTCTACTGAACCATACACTTAAATTAAAAATGGTTAAGTTGATAAATTTTATGTTATGTATTTACCACAAATTTAAAAACTTTAAAAAAATCAAGCTATGTATACAATAGGTTGATATGATATAAAAGTCATAACACATTCATCCCATTTTCTAGGTGATTCAATAATATGACATTTATTGCTTCTTATGATATGTCATACTCTCTGAAAAGTATAATAGCAAACTGAGTGGTCTTATCTAATCTTCCTTGATCTCTCTGCAGGAATGGGTGTGACTGATCTTTCCTGTTTTTTTACAAAGCCACCTGCTGACTTCTCTCACACAAATTTACTTGTTCTACCTCTCTGCTACTTCTCTTTCAGCCAGCTTTGGTTGTTTTCCACGACCTGTTCCTTAAATGTTACATCATCCTCTACAGTCTGTCCTCAGTCCTCTTCCTTCTCTCTCTAAACTATTCTGTAAAGCTCATGGCTTCAGTAATTATCTCAGTGCAAATGACTTCTAAATCTTCATCACCAATTCTGACTTCTTTCCCAAACCTCAGTAAAATAGTTACAAAAACCTACATATGTAAAAATATGCACAGATATCCGGCAAGTAACTACACAGAATTAGCTTTCAGGCCTGATGCATTCTATCTCTGTAAAGTCCCTCAAATCTGTATCTTGCTCTACCTTTCAAGTAGATAAGATCTTTATCTAACTCATTCATTCATCAAACTTTTATTGAGATCAATTAAATACCTATCACTGTACTAGGAACTAGAGAAACAAAAATTCATAGCATAACCTCTGCTCTTAAAAAGGGCCCTTTAACTTTTATACATCTAAGTCATCACAATTGCTAGCATCATCACAAACCATTGTAGAGGAAGAGATTACATATCTGCTGGCTTTGGCCAAAAACAATTTAAGTGGAACTGATATGAACCACTTCCAAGCAGAGGCCTATTCCAATTGAAATGTTTTTAATAGACAAATCCCCTAGTCTGTATTTAAGGGCCTAAAAATGTCGCTCCTACTTGCTTTTCCAGTTTCATTGATCAAACTGTATCCACTGAGCTGGTGACGCCAAGTCTATTCTACAGCTGTTATTAAGTGCTCTTCAAGGAAAAACAGGGATAGGGTTTTGATAGAATGAGAGCTGAAAATGATCTTTGAAACAAAGCTAAATAGACCACTTATTGCAAGCCTTCTTAGAATCTCTAATATGTTAATGTGCTTTGCAAAATTCCTAGAAGGGAACTAGGCAGTCACTCCCCACCTGCTGTTCTAATCACATTGGACGTTGGACACTTGTACATGCAGTCAGCTTAGCTCCTACCACTGCCGCTTTGTTCATACTCTGCCTCCTGCCCCATGTCTGCATGTCTAGGACATGCCCACTTTCACGACCCACTTCAAATGCCCTCATTCTAGAAAGTTTTCCCATTTTTTCCCTCACAAAGCAGTCTCTTTACCCTTTGAGCTTCATACTGGTATCACTGAAATTTAGCCTCCATATTGCTTCTAGGAATCTTTCTAAATGCAAACCTATTATAACACTCATCTGCCTTAAACAGCTCTCCAGCTTTCCGTGAACAAATCAATGATAAGCCATCATAGCCCAGAACCTTCCTAAATTTCTAGCCTCATCTCCTACAATATTCCTTCTAGCTATACCAGACTACCTTCAACTCCCCAGAGAGTTCAGGCCATTTCATGTTGTCATCCTTTTATACATTCCATTTCCTCTACTTCATTACTCCTTGTCCAGTTAATCCCTCATGTCTTTCCAAATAGAATTCAAGCACCATCTCCGTTGAAGTGTTCCTGATCTCATTCAGATACTTTTCCTTTGTGCTTCCATAATACCTTAGCACAGTACTTATCAACCAGGATCGATTTTATGCCCCAGGCGACATATGGCAATGTCTATAGACCTTTTCTTAATTGTCACATTTTAGAATAGAAAGCTCTTTGTAGTGGGGGACTGTCCCGGGAAGTGCAGGATGGTCATCACCATCCTCGACCTCTACTCACTAGATGCCAGTAGCACCACCACTTCCCAAGTCTGGCCCGTTGTGACAATGAAAAATGTCTCCAGATTGGCAAATGCGCCCTGGGGAGGAAATCACCACTGATCTAGAGCATACTTGTAAAATCAATTAATGAATTAATGAATTAATTTTAATATAATAATTGAAAGTCAAAAAAATCTATACAAGGACTAAGAAAGAATAATTTACCTTTTCGGCTAATTCTTCTGCTGTTAACTTTGGATCATATGGAATGGGATCACCTAAGTAGGTACGAAACTTCACTGGAAAACCTCCATATATTGGAGCAAATGGATAGCGGAATTTTTCATAAAGCCACCTAAATAACCCTGTTTTAAAGTAAACAAAATCATTTTAATTGGTTACAAATTCTGAGCATGTAACTGCAAACTCTCAATTATGTAAGGTTTAGAGGAAAGTGCCAAATAGTATCATCTCTTGGCAATTAATATTTTTTTAAAGACGAGCTTTTCATCAGTTGTAACAAATGTGCAAGATGTTAATAGAAAAATCTGGATGAGGGGGTTTATTGGTACACTCTGTACTTTCTGTTCGATTTTTCTGTAAACTTAAAAATTCTCAAAAAAACAAGGTCTATTAATATTTTTAAATGAGCTTTTAAAAATATGAGGATTTTAAAGGCAAACCAAGTATTATTATTGCAAAATAAAGGGTAAAGACTGAACCCAAAACTAGAAGCTAAAAAGTCTAGAGACTCAAAATATGTGATTTAAATGAAAAAAGAAGAAAAAATGGAAGCATAAAATAAATTCACATAAACATGAGACTAAAAATGCATCAATAAACTAGGTAAAGACTAAAACATTATTGTAAATTAGGAAAAAATGTAACAAAGCAAAGAATTACTAATGGTAATGATCAATATAAAATTTAGCAAGATAAAAGTGGCAATAATGCAAAATAAACTGACAAAATTTAAGGCGAAGTTTAAAGATAAACAAATCCAAGAAAGTCAAGCGACATGTAATACATAATCATAAGTTGTACTGGAATTTGAAAACACTGTTTATATATATTAAAAAAAACAGAATACACCATAAGATGCAAAATAATACTAAAAATAAAATCACTAGACACTAATGTTTGAGATATTCAACTATTAAAGTAAAAAACGTTAAAAAGTAGTAAGAAAGAATTTTAAAACCACTTTGCATTTAAAGAAGTAAAATTAGGGATAATTTCTGCTATGCAACTTAAATTCTGAAGAAATGATCTGAGAGAAAATTAGAAGAAATAATTCCACAACAAAAATTAAACATCTCATCAACCTGCCTTTCCACTTTAAATTTGAAAAAAAAAAAAAAAAGACCTATAAAATGTAATGGAATACCAACAATACGTCAATATTGGACATAAAAGAAACAACAGAAGTTTAAAGTTCTTCAGGAGGGGATTTGTATGTGGATATAAACACTAACAATATAGTGCTAGGGATTTAAAATAACAATCAACCAAATGTAATACATAAAACATAGGGTATAAAAACAAACTGAAATTTTCAAAATAAAAAGAAAACGAGACACTGCAGGAAAAAGCATATCTAATTATCACTCCCATAACTAGATTCAGAGCTTATTTTGCTACCAATAAGTTGAAGGCGGGCAAAAAGAAGTAAATGTATCGTGGTTCAAAATATTTAAAAAACAAACAAATTTAAAACGTAACAGAAAAGTAACAACTGGTGTGGCTTAGTGATTGAGTGTTGACCCATGAACCAAGAGGTCACTGGTTCAATCCCCGGGTCAGGGCACATGCCTGGGTTGTGAGCTCGATCCCCAGTGGGGGAGGCAGCCAATAGATGTCTCACATCGATGCTTCTATCTCTCTATCCCTCTCCCTTTCTCTCTCTCTAAAAATCAATAAAAACATATTTTTTAAAAAGTAACAGAAATAAACCAAGGCAAATTATATCTTCTTTGATTGTTCATCTTACTTCAATATTATTGTCTTTCATTTTTAAAGCTATAACTTCTTCAGGGGTGAGGTAAGAAGATAGTCTAAGTTATATGTAAATTTCTCCTAACCTTAACCAACATGTTTTAACAAAAGTAAATAGGTAATTTACTGGGTAATTTTAAAAAGTCAATGACAAATAAGCTTCAGTATGGACATAAGATAAAAACCTAACATCTAAGAGCTGCCATTACTTAGAACTTTATCATTTAGTCTTTAAATAGAAAAACATCTAAATAGAAAAAAATCTAAATTTTGAAACTACATAGAGTTCAAAGCCCAAATATTTAAAATATTATATTATAAAAGTAAAAAACAAAAAATAAAATATTATGTTATAAATATTATGTTATAAAATATTATGTCATTAGAAAAACCAAATGAACCAGAACTTACTTGTTCCTCCAAGTGATCTAAATCCTTCTCGAATATTTTGTGTAAACATAGGAATAATGGGCTAAAGAGAAAATTTGGATTAAAAAGTAAATATATTAATCTATTCAATGTCTCCATTGAGTAACTAATGAAAACGTTTGAGGACCTGCTTAAGATTATTAAAAAAGGTACTTTTAAAATAAAGGTTTACTTTTATCACTAGTGTGATTTATCAGACTAAACTTGGTCATTTGTAGAAATATAAATTAGAAACACTACCCTCTAGTGGTAATATATAATATTTAGTTTACCAACTTTCCTATTCATTCCACATAAATCCTTAATACTCAAAGATTATAATAATCATTGATTTAATTAAATAAAATAAATGTGGGAGATCAAATTGATTCCAGGTGGCTACTGAATAGTATGTTCGCTGAGGAAAGTTACAAGACAGAGATTACCTCTACTGGAAAATTTATATAAATTTAAATGACAGAAATTAGTAAAACACCATTTATTTTTGTGAGTGTATTAAATATAAAAATGTTCAACATCAATGAAAAGTAAGTATAATACCACAAAAAAAGGAAAAGCATATATATGAAAGAATTCTTCACATCATTAATTTTAGAGAACTTCTTCTTACAAGTTCAAGGTTTTCATTTTTTCTATGAATATCAATAATTAAGTATAATTTTTAAAATGAAGACCTTAACTAAATGTCATAAAACAATGGGTGAAGTAGCAAAGGAGCATATGAGAAGGGTATGCCACCGTAGAACTAAAGTAGATAAAAAATTGAACACTTTTAAACAAACACAAAATATAGCAAGTTAAAGGTTTTTAGAATAGATAAAACTAGGGGAAGGAGGGAGTGATACTTCACTTACAGTCTACCATCAGTATTTGATTAATACAGAAATACCTGTCGTGGTGAGCAGGATTTGAGATATTTAAATAAGCTGATATTTAAAAAGCCATTCCTATTCAGCTTTGGAAAGTGGTGAAATATGGTGGATGGACTGCAGGAAAGAGACTAGGTATAGCTTTCTTCATAGAACTTATTACCTCACATATAACTAACTGATCTTTTATTTACTATATCTCTCCCCTCTCCCAGAACTCCTAATAGCACAGACATTGTTTTGTTCATTCCTGTATCCCCAGCACCTAGAACATAAAGGTCAGATATAGGCAGCAGGAATATTAAAAGTTAGGAAAGAGTGAAGTCAGGTAAAGAAAAGAAGTCAGGTGAAGGTTTTAAAATTCAATGGAGTTAATTCACAAAGCAAGCACGTAAGACAAAGCACACTGACGCTTTTGTAAAAAATTCAGATTTCAATCTAGGAAACCATCACTAGTGTAAAATAAAATGATAGCTGAAATCTTGATGTTTTAAATAGCTATGACTCTAGAATTGAGAACTTAAAATGCCCAAGGAACAGAAAACTTTCGGCCCATATATTCACCACTGTGCCTTGTCTGCTGGATTCATGTCTACTGACTGACATGAACCCCAAAGTTTGTATTGAAGTATGCATTATTTAAACACACTTCAGGGGACACATCATCCTTTAAATACCTAACTCTCCAGAAGCTGAACATTTCCAGAACTTACTGGACAGAGAAAACTTGCCTAGAAGGCTCAGTATTCCAAGCTATATTTTGGACATGTTGTTCCTAAATTTGCCTGCAAGCTAAAGCCTTTAAGCTACAAACATCACTTTATTACAACCTGATGTTGTAGTACAATTATTCATTCCTTTTCTTGTGCACACTTTATATACAACATAGTTGCAAAAGTAACCCAGCATAACATTCTGTTTACATGTATACATGTGTCTCTGTATGTATGTGTATGCATACATGAGCAAGAGAAAGAGAATGTGTATTTTGTTAAAACTATTCTTGAAGAATCAGCTTTACATTGTCTTGGAGTCCTAACTTTGCCACTAAAAAAGTGGGAAACACTGAACAAGTTACTTACCATGTCAAAGTCTGTTTTTTTATGTTAAAATGGGGCTAATTATTATCATATCTCAAAGATTTTTTAGTAGGTTGAAATAATACATATAAATAATTTTATTAGAACAAATGCTATTTTCTTTTATATCTGTTATTTGTCTTCCAACTAAAGTAAATGGGCTAATTTTTCCCAGCTTATTTAGATATGAAGTTACCTAAAAAGTCTTACCAAAGTCATAATTCTCAGGAATCCACAAAATAAGAGTGATTTATATTACATAAAAAGCTGCAACTTTCAGATGAACCTTAAATATTTTCTAACCAATATTTTGTGAGCTTGCATTGATGATTAACTTTTTAACTTTAATTTCTGTTCCTATGTCACAATTGAAATGTATTTAATCCTGCACCAACAGTCTTAAATCTTTGGTCACAGTTTATGATAAATCTGTGAAGCTATGAAGGGGTTTTCCAGAAGGGATACTTGTAACATTTACAATGATATGACTGAAAGGTTTTCCTCAGGTATGGGGAAGTGCCCTCTAATCTCAAGGTCAGAAGGCTCACTGTGAAATGCCATCAGTAACGGCAACAGCACCAGTTGCCTGCAGTCCAGAACTGTGTGCTCTGCTCTGCTTTGCCCTGCTGTGTGACCTGGTCCCTCCATCCCAGCGGTTCTCAACCTGTGGGTCGTTACCCCTTTGGGGGTCGAACGACCCTTTCACAGGGGTCGCCTAAGACCATCAGAAAACACATATATAATTACATATTGTTTTTGTGATTAATCACCATGCTTTAATTATGTTCAATTTGTAACAATGAAATTGGGGGTCACCACAACATGAGGAACTGTATTAAAGGGTCGCGGCATTAGGAAGGTTGAGAACCACTGCTCCATCCCTTCATCTCTCTGTGCCTGAGTTTCCTCAGCTGCAACACTGGAATAATCACACGTGTCACCTACTTACTACAGAGGAGTGCCACCATAAAGCCTTTAAAAGCACTGCAAAAGGCTGGGGTGGTACAAGATTTATCAAACCTATAATGCTCTTTTGTAAATCAGCAATGTTAAACATTTTTGTTTATTTATAAACTTGTAAAAGGCTATTTATTAAAATTTCTCAAATTTCATATAAAATCCTTAACTAAATTATCTAGACTATCTTAATTAATTATTTAGAAACTCAAGGATTGGAATCCGAGTTCCTTTCTCTATATAATTTCTTTCTTTTGGGCCTTCTTCCAGGCAATGTCCTTTAAAACTGTAAACTTAAGGATGAGAAATTAGAATCCCATGATCAATGTCATTTTTACCTTAAACCTTAGAAGAAATCATTCTTTTAGAATATAAACTTAAAAATTAAACTGTTTGATTAGATTTTAGCTCTTATTATTGCTTAAAAATATACTATATATCCTTAAATTTTGTACAACTGTGCATATTCCTTTTGTATTCTATATTATTCATATAGTCTAAGGTTTTGTTTTCTACATCAGTACTTAAGACTTTTTGGAAAATGAAATTGCTATAAATTAATTTTCTACATTACTAATACAATTAATATAAAATAAAATTCAAAAGGCTCCCCTCTAGTGTTGATTAAGAATGTTTTAAAAATCAATTTAACAAATACAAGTAGCCTACTAAGTGCCTGTCAGTGTACTAGGAACTCAGAATATAAAAAGATGGCCTTGTCCTCAGAGAGTTTATAATCTACTGTAGGACAACAGTATTTAAATTTGTACGTTGTGTATTATTAAACACTTGGGCAAGTACATTAACTGTTATACTGGGACCACATTATTAAAGTACTATACAGCAATAACTTACTTCTAGAAGTTATATATACATACGTACAAGAGAGAATAGAGCTCACTGCATTGTATTTATTACAATCCTGAAATTAAAAAATATAGAGAAAATTTCCACTCTTTTTCAAATACTGGTCTTGGGTTAGAATTAATTATCCATTAGCTTTTTCTTTTTATTCAGTATTTGCAAGATGAATAGGCAAGCTAAAGGTGTACACTGGTCTTTGATGTGGCAAAATGGGTACACAAAAAACTAAAATGTGAAGTACTGGCAGCTGTCTCTAGCTAATCGATTGGCCTAAAAAGAGCACACCTTGTCCAAGATACTACTACTTGTTTTTCTCATAGACAATCTAAAATTAAAACAGAAAACAAAGAAGAAACCATTCCATGAGTAATAAATGTTTCATAGGACCAAGTACAATATGGAGACCAAAAGGCTGAGAAATACTTTCTAAGGCAAAAGAAAAAAATAAAATGGTATTCACATTCTTCAGTCTAGTAAGTAGAATAATTACAGCGAAACCCAGAAGAACATCTAACTTTGACAAATTCATTTGTAAAGTCTTTTAAAAAGATCTAAATATCACCAACACCTATTTGTCATTTTTATTCATACTACTAGATAGCTGATCACATTTCTTGATAAAAAATGATTAGTCATTTATTATTTTTGAGTCCTTTTGTAATAAAAATTGATCACAGATAAAAGAATTGCAATAAAACCAACCAACAACCATCACTGACATGTGCCAACTCAATCGTACAAAAGGATTAAAATACATAGAAGTGGACTGATTATTACTTATGAAAATAAGTATAACTAAAGAAATAAAAGAATTTTACAAATCTGATTAAAAGATGCTGGATTTTGAAATGTGAAATAAAATTTTGCTGAATATTTGCCAAATTTCCAGATTGAATTTTTCAGATGGTTTCCCATCCACAGGAACATTTCTCTACTGTTACACTAAGAGTTATATACACGAACTTAAAGTACTGCAATGACAGTATCTAAATTCTTATATACTTTGGCTCACTATTTAAGCATCTATTATAAATACAACCTAGCTTTGCTTTAATAATTAGCTTTACACAACTCACCACTTCTGCATCAATTGCAACCTGAGCGAAGCCTTTACGATTACCCCATATGATGTTGTAGGTTTCATCACTAATCAGGGCTTCTCGAACTCCACCTGGTGAAATAGCTAACAAGTGACCACTCCTCAGAATTTCAACACATTTTTCTCTTGGTCCATGTAGAGCACAAAATACATCAAGTAATAAACTAAACCCTGTAAGAAACATTAGCATGAATATGTATCTTAAGTATTTCTTGTCCAATTCTTCAAGAGCAAGTATCTTCACAACCTATAAAATGTGCTATCTATACTTAAATCAGTACATTCTTTTTAACTTTTTAAAAATCAACAAGAACTCTCAAGGTTAACATAAGATTAATATTGCTGGTAAAATAATAGCTTCATCTTATACATCACCTACTATTGATGACCTCTTAGTGATCACCTTCTACTCTGGCTACTTTACATATTCAAATTTTTAATTAAAACTCACAAAAACCTTGGAAAACAGTGATTCTTATTCTTATTTTACAGAAGAGGAAAAGTTGGCTCAGAGTGTAAGTGGATTGCTCAACGTCACACACCAAGCAAATGGCAGGGCAGAGATTCTGTTCCAGGTATATCTAACCCAAAGTTCCTTCCACTAGCATCTCATGGCTAAACACTGTCTACAGCATTTATTAAAGCAATCAGAAATAATATCCTATCAGCAGTCACAAATCTAATCTTCCATTAAACCTATAAGAAAGACTCACTCAAGAGCATGTGAATCTGACTATGCTTAGCCCTACCAAAATTGGCAAGCCATAATAAAATCTACTGAAATTAAAAGTTAGATGATGCTAATTCCAAGAAAATTTTATGTCAATAATAATAGCAAAATCATTAAGAGTTTTTACTAAAGTGAGTGTTTGACTTAGGAACAGCTAATTGGAGGTCCTAATAGTATATAATTTAAAAAATTACAACTATTTTAGAAGAAAATATAATCCTGTCAAGTAATTAAATATTTTAAGCAAATCCTAAACTGAAACTTTAGAGTACTGATGATAGTATACTTTATTCCTTAAAACTGGAAAATGAAATGAGTAGTAAAAACTATGCAGACTAATCAACCTTCTCATAGGTTTAAGGATCTAAAACAAGATTATAAATATTATTAAAATTGAAATAATTTTCATGTTACATTACATTAAAAGCCCACTGATTTAATTAGAGCAGTATCATAGTAAATGAATGAACAAGGGAGGTTTCCTGAATGATAAGATCATAAAGGGGGAAAGTACTTTAAAAGCCAAAGGCTAAATAAAAATATTCACTTTCTATTATGTATAAGAAGAAAAAAATGGAAGTACCCTAATGTTTCATAAGAGAAAACTAAGTAATTAAATATTTTAGTCATCCATTGAAACTATTCTTTACTTAAGCATAATACATGAATATGTGAATTAAAAATGAAACAAAATAAATTAAAAGGCTAACTGGTTATATTAGAGTAACAAGATTACTAGTATAATGATGTTTTTCCTCTAATTTTCAAATTTTACTATAAAGTGATCATATTACTTTCTAAAGAAAAACCTTTGATAGTCTATTTAGTTTATACACAAAATACAAATGACTGCCCTAGCTTGTTTGGCTCAGTGGATAAAGCATCGACCTGCAGACTGAAGGGTCCCAGGTTCTGAAGGGTCCCAGGTTCTGAAGGGTCCCAGGTTCGATTCCGGTCAAAGGCACATGCCCGGGGTTGCGGGCTCAATCCCCTAGGAGGCATGCAGGAGGCAGCCAATCAATGACTCTCTCTCATCACTGATGTTTCTATCTCTCTCTCCCTCTCCCTTCCTCTCTGAAATCAACAAAAATATATTTTTAAAAATACAAATGTCTTTTTAGTGACGTAAGGATACCCAAAACATTAACCATGTCTATGAAAGGCACTGAGTAGACTGTTATTTAATTCTCTGTTTGGTGTTTGTCTGGTTGATAGGTCGCTTTTTTTTTTTATTCCAGAGCACAAACTACAAACTTTCTGGCTTGTTTCTGGTAATTTAATAACAGATGAAAATAAGATTAAATCTCAATGAGTTTACAGAGATTTTTAAAAGAGAATTCTATTGTGTTTGAAAACATTTGGTTAATTAATCTTTTTTAAAAGGTACAAAGCTTTTATGAACAGATTAAAAAGAATGTGGTCCTCAATCTTAAGTTATAAGTCTACCAAGTATTAAGTCAAGAAATATGATCAAAAAAACATAATAGACTCTCTGTACCAAAATATACATTACTTGGCAAAAGTTATAATTTAATTTTTAAAAGTAAAAGTTCAGGATTTAACTTTGAAAAATAAGTTCTAACTACCTGATAATAAAGAAAGAGATCAAATAAGCTTTTGGCTATAATGAGGATAACTAGATGCTCCCAAATTGGAGTTCCAAGTGTGTAAACTAAAAAGGCAAAAAGTTTTTCCAAATGATACCAGAAAGCTCAAAGATACAGACTATCCCATAATTTGATTGTGTTAATTAACATTATGTACAGTGAAAGTTTACCTGGAATTTTAAAGACAAAGTGATCAGCTACTACTCGGCAAGTTCTGCCTTTTTGGATAAAAATTTTAGCCATGAAGTAATAAAAATCTATGGGAATAGCTCCATGATAAAAAATTATAAGCGCTGGTCCTTCTGGTATTTTTTCCATTCCATGAACTTCATAACCTGTTAGAAAGACAAAATGCAAATACTTAAAATATGCTTATTATTAAGAATACATTAGGGGAAAAACAAAGCAAAACAGTGATCAGAAATTTGAACTGGCTGTCAAGAACCCATCTCTCCAATAATACAAGTAAAATTAGAGAACAAGGGTTTCAGCAAGGGAAGCAAATGACAGGTTGTAAAGGGCAGTGGACATGAGAAGAGGAATGAGACTCTTCTAATTTAATCTGTTCTCCTCCACCAGCTAAGTTAATCTGCCTACTGTCCTTCACACTGTTACCAAACACCAATACATTTTTTATAGCAATCCTGTACTGTTGGTGGATTGTGAGGAAAATTAAGGTAAGCTCCACCTATGTTTCAGAGGAAAATACTCTTGAGTATTTTATCATAGGAGTTGGGAACTGATACTCCAAGGAGCACGTGAAATGTGATCATGGCTCTAGTTACAAGATCTGCTTTTTCTTCCCCTCTCACCAGTCAGGTCACAGGCTCAGCAGGTCCCAGCAAAAAGAAAAAAGCCTACTGAACAAATGGGTCAATGAAGGCATCAAACGAGAAATAGAAAACAATATCTTGAGACAATTGAAAATGAAAATGCAACATATTTGTCTTGGCCCATGTGGCTCCGTTGGTTGGAGCATCATCCAGTAAACTAAAAGGAGGCGGGTTCAATTTCCAGTCAGGGTACATACTGGTCAGGTTGTGGGTTTGATCTCTGATAGGGGCATGTATGGAAGGCAACTGATCAATGTTTCATTCTCACAGCTATGTTTCTCTCTCTCCCTCTCCCTTATTCTCTCTCTCTCTCTCTCTCTCTCTCTCTCTCTAAAGAAAAAAAAAAATCAATGAAAACATGTCCTCAGGAGAGGATTAAAAAAAAGAGAAATGCAACGTACTAAAACTTAATAAGATGCAGCAAAGGCAGTTCTAAGATGTTTTTGTTATTATTTTTCATGTAATAAAGGAACACCATTTTGGTTGATAATCCATCCAATTAAATAAAATTGCTTTGGAAGACTTTCTGGAAAGAAGGAAGGGAGGGAGGGAGGGAGGGAGGGAGGGAGGGAAAAAGCAAGCATCCAGAGGCCAAGAGCATTATTAAGCTCAAAGAAAAAGGAAAGGTAAAAAGGAAATTTCCTTGACTATAGCAGAAAAGGGAAGGAAGTTCCTACAGCCATACACTGCCCCACACAGAACAGCTCTCCCAAGGATTGCTGCTCACATGTCAGAGACAAAAGAAGAATCCAGAATATGGAAATCTGAAACTTTTAGTCTGTTTCTTTCCCTTAAGGTTTTATCCATTTGCTTTGCTAAGAAACAAGCGTTCAAATAAAGATTTCAGTATAAATTTTAGTGCAGGAAATTTATTTTTATGGTAGTTTCTAAGGTCTTCACCAAACAGATTAAATTAAGAGTGGTGACTGTGATTCTAGTATTGAAAGCATGAACTACTTGATAGTAATTCAAGTGGACTCAAGATAATGATTAAGAATTTAAAAAAATTTTTAAATTATAGTTGACATTTAATATGTTAGTTTCAGGTCAAAAGAATGAAAGCTTGTAAAAATTAAATTTAGTGATATTTCAAGATTTCATGTTTTTGTTTTTTAACATTTCTTTCCAATTACCTAATACTAATTCAAGTCAATTCAATTTACTTTAAGCTTGACAGAACAATTACTAAAGTTATCTGAAGTTACCAAATGGATCAACTGTCTCATCAGATACATTTTCTGAGAAATAAAGAATACTTCTTTGAGGGATTCTAAACAAAATATTTTTGGGGTTCTTTCTTGCTTTCAGAATATTTAAAAAAAATATTTAAGAAATAATTGAACTACTTACATATACCAAATCATCTGGTTGAAAGCAGAAAAGTTTAGCTAATCAATTAAATTCTTGACAGAAACTATAGTTTACCATAGTGCCAATAAACATAAAGTCCAAATACTGTTTAACTGTGTCACTCTTAAAGCACAAATAGCTGAAACCGGTTTAGCTCAGTGGATAGAGCGTCGGCCTGCGGACTGAAAGGTCCCAGGTTCGATTCCGTTAAAGCACAAATAGATCATACCACTCCTGGCTCGGAAAGCATCAGTGGATTATCACTTTAGTCCAACAAGTGATAATTGCCCATCTAGTGATATTATTCAGATTCTTTCATGCATCATATGGACCAATGATGGCTCCCTAACTACTAGTATGCTTTCCCACCTTTGTGCTTCTGTTCATCTAAATAGAGCACTTCTGGTCCAATGTTTTCCTGTGCTGCAGAAGTAGAAATCTTAGAGCACTTTAACTCCTCCTCTCTCAGACTCTATT
This sequence comes from Myotis brandtii, assembly GCF_000412655.1. Lineage (NCBI taxonomy): Eukaryota > Metazoa > Chordata > Mammalia > Chiroptera > Vespertilionidae > Myotis > Myotis brandtii. The sequence continues at coordinate 3,957,295 of NW_005363502.1, read as the reverse complement.
CACCTGGTCACCAACTTCAATGCAAAAACTCTCTTAAATGTACCACTTTCTTCCCAATGTTAGTTTCTAAGTGTGGCCCATCGTCTCCTGCCTATACTACACCAATCCTGAGGGGATCTGATGAGCAAGAGCTCAGAGAAAGCAATCACAAAGGCAATTATGGTCAATGTCCATCCAACCACTGTCCAGGGAGGAGGAGCCTCAATATGCAGATTTTGAGTAGTCTGGGCTCCATTAATAAGAACATACTATTCTGGGATGAATATGGCTCTTATTTGATGCCGTTAAATACAAATTTATTACCTCCCCTGCAGTGACCCAATGCTCACTAAGCACGCTCCTGAGTTTTTGGCTTTCCATGTAGCTTAGCCCACAGAGAGAGGATCTGATGGCTATACTGGAGCTGAAGTAGTCTCATCTCCATAGCAGTATTTATTAGGTAAAGGTGTTAACCTGCTACTGGCTTAGACATCAGCAGCATGAATTCAGATAAGAATAATCTCCTCCTGAGATAGATTCCTTCTAAATTTGTCATAAAAAAAAACCCCTACACACTGCTCGGCCAGGTGGCTCAGTTGGTTGAGCATTGTCCCACCCACCAAAAAGTTTCAGGTTCGATTCCTGGTTGGGCACATAACTATTTGATACCTAGTCAGGGTTCATCAGGAGGCAACCAGTTGTCACACATTCAAATTCATTCTCTCTTTCTCTCTCTCTCTCTCTCTCCCTCCCCCGCTCCTTCCCTCCCTCTTTTTCTCTAGAATCAATGAATCCTTGGGTGAAGATTAATAAAATAAATTATACACATTATGGTAAATTTTAGGTGACTATTATTTTATTTTTATTTTTTGACACATTTTTTACAATGAACATTTATATTAGTTAAAAATTCCTTTGAAGATTCTTTAAAAAGCATGATTAAAACTGACTTGACAATACAAAATCCAAATATGCACACAAATGCCTTTTATATATGTCACTAAAGAACAGGATAAAGAAAATCATTTTAAATGTATTATTTATCACCCTAGCTGGTTTGGCTCAGTGGATAGAGTATCAGCCTGTGGACTGAGGAGTCCCAGATTTGATTCTGGTCAAGGGCACATGCCCAGATTTCCGATTCATCCCCAGTAGGGGGCGTGCAGGAGGCAGCCAATCAATGATTCTCTCTCATCATTGTCTCTCTCCCTCTTCCTTCCTCTCTGAAAGCAATAAAATGTTTTTAAAGTATCATTTATCTAATAAAAATAATGTTATCATAATAAAACATTGAAACAGTAAGAAATATATATATATATATACACATTTTTTTGGCATCCCTGGGTGGGCTTGAAAGGTATATACATTTTAACTTCCTCTGAGTCATAAGTGCATATTTTAAAATACCTCAATAATTAAATAAGACACTTCAAAATTAGATATTCTGCTACAAAATAAGTTCAGCACTTGAAGTTATCCAAATTAAACCATGTCTCCTAAAATATAAATAAATTTCAACTATTCCTTACAAAGCATGTTATCCTGAGCTACGGGGGAAGGGAGTACAAGGGGGGGGCGTGGGGGCATGTATATATGTGGGAGGGAGTATTGTAAATGACACCACTGAATTTTTGTATCACTGTTTTAAAGAGAATGAATAATAGCAGTCTACCTAGATGCAGTCTCTGCAGGCACACACACACGGAATGCTGAAGTATTGCCTTGCCTCATGTTAAACAACCATCAGAGAGTGTGAGAGTTGTACTGACTAACAAGAGCATTAGTATAAATGAGTAAATATTAGAAATTTAATTCATCAAAGACATATGGTTCCTGTTTGCAAACCTGCTGAATACCACTACTTTTGACCCTGAGTCCCCAATCTGGGACAAACTTACCACACAGCACAGATCGTAAAAGCACACATCTTAGAGCTTGATATCTGAGGTTGCATTCTGGCTCTTCCTCCTAGCTTCCTAGGGTGCCTTGGGCAAATAACAAACTCTCTGCTTCCTCAAGGCAAAACTATAAAATGGAGGTAACAGAACCTATCTATTATATTATCCTATATAATAAAAGGCTAATATGCAAATCAACCGAACCACGGACTGGTCACTACCTATATAATAAAAGGCTAATATGCAAATCAACCCAACCATGGACTGGTCACTATGACGTGCACTGACTACCAGGGGGCAGACGCTCAACGCAGGAGCTGCTCCCTGGTGGTCAGTGCACTCCCACAGGGGGAGCACCACTCAGCTGAAGCCGGGCTCACGGCTCACCTCTGCATCAGCACTAAGGATGTCCAACTGCCAGCTTAGGCCTGCCATCAGTTGGACATCCCCTGAGGTCTCCCGGACTGCAAGAGGTTGCAGGTCGGGCTGAGGGACTCCCCTCCCCACACCGCCCAAGTGCACGAATTTCGTGTACCAGGCCTCTGGTAAGGTATAAAAGAATTAATGCATGTTAAGCATTTTACAGTATATGGCAGTGGTTCTCAACCTTCTGGTCCTTTAAATACAGTTCCTCATGTTGTGACCCAACCATAAAATTATTTTCATTGCTACTTCATAACTGTAATGTTGCTGCTGTTATGAATCGTAATGTAAATATCTGATATGCAGGATGGTCTTAGGCGACCCCTGTGAAAGGGTTGTTCGACTGCCAAAGGGGTCGCAATCCACAGGTTGAGAACCGCTTGATATGGCATAGTTACGTGCTCAAAAAAAATTTGTAAGAATGTATATAGTATTAAATTGACAACACATTAACCTAATAAGCATGTCACTGGTGATCTTTGGTAAGAGCAGCTTTATACTTACATATAATTTTAAGTGTCTATTTTTTAAATTAAAGTATAATTGACATATAATATATTAGCTTCAGGTGTACAAAACAATGACCTGACATTTATATTCCTTAGAATGATCACCACCTCAGATGTCTATTTCAAAATCTGTGCTTCCTTCTATGACTTTCTGTGAAAACACTTTTGATGCTCACCAACATGATATACAGGCACATCTTTGTTACCAGCCTATTGAACTTCTGTATTTTTGTATAGTCCAAAACAAAAGAGACCAACAAATAAGGTAAAAACTGATAGAGAAAAACACCAAGTTCTTGAAAATAGGCCACTAGAGGGCAAGTTTCATGACAGCCAAATGAAGAACCACCAACCATTAAATGCACATTACATTTTCTGAAATAACAAAGAAAAAAAATGAATATCCTGGAGATAAACGCACTGCTATCTCATTTATTGAGAAAGATATAATAACCTCTGAAATGAATCATACCTAAAAAGGTAACTTTTGGTATACAAATTATATTTAGTATTCATTTTTAAAATATCTCTACACTGGGAAAGTCAAACCTATTTTAAACAATAGGAATTAAATGGAACTAAATACTAAATAATTAAAGTATTTTCAAAACAGTTTTCTATAATGTTTTAAATAGTCTCTTACTCTTTTAGCTGTCTTAAATATAAATTTTTATATTTTAGCTTATAGTAATAGTCTAACTGCTGTGTAGTTCTTTAATGGACACTAATGTATTTGGGAAAAATCATTTTAAAACGTATACATGCACAATGCATGCAAATAGATAAAAAATAGTAAATATCCCATTATATTTTTCAGTATCTTCTCCATCAGTGAAATGGAATGATATCGTTTCCATGCCACAAACACAAACAGCAACACATAGAAATCAATGCGATCTTGCTTACCATGCCAAACTGCTGCATGTCCATCCCACAGTGTTGCTACTGTCTTCCTTGCGCCATCCCATAAATTATGAGAATAGGCTTCTTTTAATACATTCTTCCTCTTATAAATGTGTAAGAAAACAATAGTAAGGTAGAGAAGAAAAATAGTAAAGTAAGGAAGTATTAAAAGTATTAGTGGTGTAAAAACCCATACGAGATAGTTTGCAAAATTCAAATAGTCCTCCAATTGTTCCACGCCAAACCATTCTTCAAATATGTGAATCAGACAACTCATATAGGGCATAGAGTCCTGTCCTGTACAGGTTTGATTTTTGTCTATCATTTTTCTTTAGGTGAAAATGACAAATTCAGTTTCTTTCTTCATTATCATGACAAGTCTTTAATTTTGCCACTAGAATGGAAAAATAATCCAATGTTACTCTTTTCATAGCTAAAAAGTTAAATATTTTAGTCTATATAAATACTATATACAGTCATTTCTACCAAAAATGAGTAGATTGTTGCAGATTTAAATGTGAAAATTGTAAGATTTCATTTGTCCACTCAGAAAGTGTATCAGGTTTAGCTTTTGAAATTACTCACAAGTTATAACTGAGAGAGGGAAATAAGGCTGATGAATAAAACTTCAGATTGATCTTAATAATTTGACTTTTACTTTAAGTAGAGCATACTGAATGTTATGTTGAGATAACATAACAGGTTATGTTGAGATAACTCTATTCTTCACAAAAGATAACATTAATATCTGATTCAATAAAAGTAACTCATGTCTTTAGGAAATTATGACATACATTTTTGGATATTATCTTTTATAAGCAGGTTTATAGAAAAACTGTCTTTTCCTTTGGCATTATGTAATAGTAAAATTCTATCAGTATCATTTTTATCTTCTAAAAATTATCTTAAATCTTAAATGACTGAAAATATAGCCATACAATTATTTTATGTTACTCTCTAAACCTGTTAGTTAACTTACCAGAAATTAGATAAATATCTTGTCCCAAGCTTCTATGTATGTATTCTGGAAAACAGTATATAAATGGGAAAAAATATGATTTTTAAAAAGATAATCATCAATACTAGAGTTAAATTTTCCATACAATAGCAAGAAACATGCAAAAACGTGTGACAAATATGAATACAGCCCACCCTAGTGTATCACAATTAAAAATTATACTCACTCAATTATGCTTCAGTGAGGACACCTCTATATACTGTCTACATGTTGTTTACTTCCCACCTGAGACTTTTTTGTGTGTTTTTTTAATTCAGAGCTCAGAGCTATGAAAAACTTTGCTTCTTCGGAAAAAAAGAGCATGAAGTTTAGATTTGTAACTGATCGTGTTGTTGTTGTTTTTTCAGTAAATTTGCCAGATAATAAGCTGGTCAAACAGGATGTTCAATGATACATTTATATTAGCCCTTATGATCATGTTCTCCTATTTGTGAAAAATCTGGACCTATCATGGTAACAGAAGTAAACACAGCACACATTAAGACTGGGCTCATCCTGGCCAGGTAGCTCAGTTGATTAGAGAATCATCCCAATACACCAAGGTTGTGGGTTCGATACCCGGTCAGGGCACATACAGGAAACAACTAGCCCTAGCTGGTTTTGCTCAGTGGATAGAGCATAGGCCTGAAACTGAAGGGTTACAGGTTCAATTCCGGTCAAGGGCATGTACCTCAGTTGCATGATCAATGATCCTCGGCCCCATGGCATGTACGGGAGGCAACCAATCAATGTGTCTCTCTCACACGGATGTTTTCTTCTCTCTCCCTCCCTTCCTCTCTCTCTAAATATCAATGGAAAAATATCCTCAGGTGAGTTTTAACAAAACAAAAAAAAAGAAAGAAAAGTAACAACTAACGAATGCATAAATAAGCGGAACAACAAATCAATATGTTTCTCTCTCAAAATAAGTAAAACATTTTAAAAAATACAGTGGGCTTTATTTACATCAGATTCTAATAAATCTAAAGACTTAAATCACTATAATCTACCAGTGTTTGATCATTTAGAATGTTAACATAGAAAAGCATTTTTTTAAAAATTAGAGTTTTCCCCATTAGGATGGCTATAATTTTTAAAAAATGGAAAAGAACAAGTGTTGGTGATGATGTGAAGAAATTAGAACTTTCACACATTGCTGGTGGAATGTACATGTTGCAACCACTGTGGAAATCGGTTTGACAGCTCCTCAAAAACCTATTACCCCAGAGTTACCAAACGACCCAGCAATTCTACTCTTAGGTATATATCCAAGAGGACTGAAAACATATTCACGTAAAAATCTGTATACGAATGTTGACAGCAGCATCATTCATAACAGCTAAAAAGTGGAAATAAATCAAGTGTCGTCCATCAACTGATGAACAGATAAAGAAAGTGTGCTATACCAGTAAGAGAATACTATTCAGGTATGAAAAAGTAATGAATTACTGGCTCATGCTACAATATGCATGAACCTTGATAACATTATAATAAGTAAAAAACAGTCACACACTAAGGGCCACATTTTGTATGATTACATTTATATAAAACTAGAGGCCTTGTGCACAAATTGGTGCACGGAGGGGCGGGGCGGGGGGGAGGAACGCAGGAGGTTGGCCGCCAGCCCTCGGCCTCCCTGGGAAAGGGACTGCATCCACCGCCACCCGAAGGCCCCAGCAGGGTCAGGAGAGGAGGGGACAGTCGCTGGCTGGGCATGGAAAGAACAGATGCCAGATACCGACGCCTCCCTCGGTGCCCCACCACCGCGTGGTTCCCCACCTCTCCCCCTCCTCCTTCCCTCACTGCTGCGCCACCACCATGGCAGGCGGCCGGCCCTGGGGAAGGGAGAGAACGGGAGCAAGACAAACCCTTGTGTCGAGGGCTGACTTTCAATAGATGGCAGCGAGGGAGCTGCTCTGCTACATACGAAACCCCGACCCAGAATCAGGTCTCTCTGAATGGTTTAGCACCAGGGGCCGATGGAGGCCAGCCGGCCGGGGGGAGAGGCTGCGGGAGGTTGGCTGTGGGAGCGTACTGGCCACCAGGGGGCAGCTCCTGCATTGAGCATCTGCCCTGGTGGTGTCAGTGCGCATCACAGCAACTGGTGGACCGGTCTTCGTGGTCGTTCGGTCATAACAATCGCTTAGGCTTGTGTATATATAGATACCTAAAACAGGCTAATCCACAGAGACAGAAAGATTAGTGGTTGGTTGCCAGGTGCTGGGGGAGGGAGCAATGAGAACTGACTGCTAATGGAGACAGAGGTGTCTTCTGGAGATAATGAAAATGTTCCGATAGTAGTGATGGTTGTACAACCTTGTGAATTTACTAAAAACCACTGAGGTGTATACATTTTATAATGATGAATGTTACGGTGAATTATACCTCAATAGAAAAATAACTTTTAAATATCCTATATAATAAAAGGCTAATATGCAAATTGTCCCCTCGGGAGTTCAACCGCCCGCTATGACGTGTGCTGACCACCAGGGGGCGGCACAGAATGAAGGAAGGCCCTGGCCAGCAGCTGGCAGCCAGGGAAAGGAAGGCCCCAGCCAGCAACCAGAAGGCCCCCATCAGCCCTGATCACCAGCCAGGCCTGGGGACCCTACCCGTGTACAAATTTTGTGCACCGGGCCTCTAGTTATTAATAAATTAAAATTTATGATAGCCTCTCAAATGTTAGAAGCTTTTCTAATACCTAAAAACCAATCATTTTGATGCTCTAAAATACAATTAATACAATTGCTCCTAAAAACCTAGTCTCATTTCTGATTTTTAATAGGATTGCAAATCTTATAATTTTAAAGCCTCTCCCAACCCAAATTGGTAATCGAACTACACCTCTTATCCTCAATCACATTCTGATTTATTACACATACTAACACATACAGTAAAAGAAAGAGGGACAGTGCATAGGCAGACATCCAGTGAGAGTTTACAGGGAGACCTGCATGAGGTACAGCAGTGCTTTAACAGTGCCCCAGGGCTGGGTGCAAGAACCTCCACAAAGGGTTGTCCTTGATTCCAATTTAAACCCTTCCAGAACAGAAAACTCAAAAGGTGTCCCATTCCTTCTTCAAAACCACCCATTGAAGTACTAAAAAGATCTTCCTTATACATCCCTCACTGTAACTTTTCCCTACTGGACCTAGTTCTGTACTGTAGAACCTCTTCCATTAGACAACCTCTTAAGTTTCAGGACAGCTATCATGAGCTGTGAAATCCCCTTTCTAGTCAGAATCCTTAATTCTTTCAACCACATTTCAGATGTTCCTTTCATAGCCTTTCACCCCTCAGGCTACTTCCTGATAGTGAGAGGAGCATGTAACCCACCTGTGCCAGAGAGAAAAATATACAGCAGGGCAAGAAGAATATGGAGATCTATAGTAGGCAAGACGACGGTACAAAGGGTAGAGGGGCACTACGTAACATGGGTAGTCTGGGAAGGCCTCTATAAAAGCACATTTAAGCAGAAACCTCAGGAAGTGAGGAAACATACCATGTGGGTATTAGAAAGAGAATTCCTGACAAAATGAACAGTAAGTACAAAGGATGTACACTTGGTGTGGTCTGCTGAGCAGCAAGGTAGGCTAAAGAAGCATGATAGGGAGAGCGGTCAGAAATGGGCAGAGAGAACTTGTAGAACTTTATCTAAGGGAGATGAAGAAGACATCAGAAGAGGGAGATTGCCTGATGGGTTTTAAATGACTGCTGAGTTAAGAATATACTATACAGGGAGCAAATAGGAAGTTATTGCAATAACTGAGATGAGTGATGAAAGTGGCTTAGACAGTGTGGCAGAGTGAAGGTCATACAAGATAATCCAGTTCTGGATATATTTTGAAGATACAGTCAAGAGGATTTGCTGATGAATAGATATAGAATATGAGTGAGAAACAGAAGCCTGGGAGGAAAATACAGTTTTGGGGCAACATGGATTTGTGTCCTGGGAGGGACTGCTACCCCGTGTGACATAGACAAGTTACTTAATATCCCTGCCTCAGTTTCTCCATTTGTAAAATGGGGGGTAATAACAGTACCTACCTAATAAGACTGTTATGAAGACTGTATATTAAAAAGCTGAGAAGAGTGCCTTCCAACATATAAATAAGCACTAAATAAATATTGCCATCATCATCAGCTTACTTGTGAAAGATGGGATTGCAGAAAGAACAGGTTTGGGGGTGGGATGAAGATCCGGAATTCAGTTTTGAACATGTTAAGATTCTTCTGGACATCCGAGCGAAGAGTGAAGGCATTAAATAGGCAGCTGGATATACGCAGAGTGCAGCAGGGAGATAGGGACTCCAGAGCTATATCTAGGAATTGGCAACATATAGACAGTATTGAAAACCATGAAACTAAATATCCCTCTAGGGAATAAATATAAAATAAAAAAGAATTTCCATGACTGAGCCATGAGGCACTCAACAATTTAGAATTTGGCAAGACAATGAGGAACCAGCATCCTATCCGCCTTCCAGGAGTGGCATCTTGAATGTCAAAGGCAGTGTTTCAAGAAGAAAGGAGTACTCGGCTGTTCCCAATGATGCGGAGAAGTCTAAGAATAACGGATCAATGGATTCTACAACAAAGAGGCACTGGGAAGTCCCGATAAGAAACGTTTTTGATACAGTGGGGATGAAAGTTAGCTGGAATAAGTTCAAGAAAAAATGGGAGTGAATAAATTGGGAAGACAGCAAATACGGTCAACTCTTCAGAGGAATACTGTTACAGGAAGGGACAGAGAAACAAGTGGACATCAAGAGAGTGATGCGGATCAAGTCTGTTGTTTCAAGATGAAAGAAAATACAGCAGTTTTTAACACCAATGGCAATGCATCAGTGAGAGAGTGAGGAGTGGGTGATGCCCCTGACTAAACAGTCAGGTGTTGTATGTTTTAAAAATGCCTGCAGCGCACCGGTTGCACGGAGCTGTGCTGAAGGAATACCAGTGCCACCTGGGCATCAGTAGCACAGACCAAGCCCCCACATGCTTCCCCGGGGAAGCTGCCTGGGCCGTGCCAACCAATGCCCCACGCCACACACCGACCGCTGTGGGCACCTTTGGCGACGGTGCTCCGGATTTTTTTACATCCTGATTATGCGAACGTGCATTTTTTTCATGGTCATCAGCAGCATGAGCGCAGAGACTTGGTTTACAGTCTGCAAACCCGAGGGGGACCCAGACAAGTGCCGGGCGCGTACAAAGCATGTACCCACTCGCACTATTAACACCACACGTGTGAGGTCTGATTTCGTCCTTTCATGTATGTTCTCACGAGTCCAAAAGGAAGGAGGCACTACTCATCGGATGATCACAATAAGGATCCAAAAAAAGGTGACGTCGCTTGCTCGGGTCACACACGTCGTAAAAGGGACATCAGCCAGGACGCCAAGCCGGACACTGTCGAAGGCGAGCACTCCTAACCACTCCCTACCCCCGCGCCCTCGCCACTCCACTCTGATCACCGCGAGCGCCGACGCACAGTAGGGCCGATTCCGATCCCAGAATCGGGGCAGTCACGGGGCAAGTGCAGAGGCCTCCAGCGAGGCTGCAGACGCCTCGCCCCATCGCTACGAAGCGGAGCACGCCGAGCTGGGGGGTTTGGGCGCTGGGGGAGCTGCGGAGCGGGGTGCACGAGTTTGTCGTGGCCCGCACGGGGCCTCCCCTCCCCGTCACTCC
>NW_005363502.1:3916357-3946423 GCF_000412655.1 Myotis brandtii | reverse complement strand
AGGCCTCCTTCCGGTCTGCAGGACCCTGCCGAGGCCCGGGCGCTGGTCCCGCTCCGTGTACCGCAGGGCTGCCTCCTCCGAGCGGTACAATGTGCTGCGAGAAGTGGAGCCACGTGGCCGAAATGTTTCTCTTTATTGAAGACCTGGAGGAGGATTATAAGATCCTTTGCCTCTGCTCCCGGGCATTTGTAGAGTAAGTACAAACTTCGCTCTCCCTTTGCACGATTATTGCCCAGAAATGGAGGTGATGCAGATCAGTTGCAATGGGTCCCTGGAACCACGGCCAGAGAGAGTATTTGACTCTTGGGCAAGCTGATGTTGTAGAAAAAGGGGAGCCCTGCCTGGTGTGCTCGGTGGTGGAACATGACCTATGAACCAGGTGGTCTCGGTTCCGTTCGGTCAGGTCACATGTCCCGGTTGTGGGCTCGATCGCCAGTAGGGGGCGTGTAGAAGGCAGCCCATCCATCATGATTCTCATCATTGATGTTTCTCTCTCTCTCTCCCTCTCCTTTCCTCTCTCTGAAGTTAATAAAAACATGAAAAAAAAAAAGAAAAGAAAAAGGGGGGGAAAATCCTCAGACTTTAGAGTGGTGGCCTCTGCCATTAAGTGTATGAGTAAATCTGTGTGGGCTGTAATGAAAAAATGTGGTAGTTGATATATGTCATTTTATATTTATAAACTGAGGGGACATTTTAAAATTGGGGGAAAGTGAAATGTAAAATGAAATCCAGTTAGTGGATATGACATCACAAGGTAAAGGTTTAAAGATAAGTAACTTACTTTGGATAACGTCTTTTTTAAAACCTTAAGATTTATTAAAGCACCAATTCACATAAACATAACTTGTGAGGTAAAAGGTTTAACTACAATTACATTCGTTTTTGAGCTGTCTTCTATTTTGGGAAAATATTTGTTTTGGGTAAAAACTGCTGTACCTGTAAGATAGCTAGTGGGGGGAGGGGGAAATGCCTAAAGAATTGGATTCTGGAGATGGTTTTCTTTATATTAGACTAGAAGCCTGGTGCACAAAATTCGTGCACCAGGGAGGTCCCTCAGCCTGGCCTGTGCCCTCTCGCATTCCGGGAGCCCTCAGGGGATGTCCAACTGATGGTTTAGGCTCACCCTCCACAAGGAATGGGCCTAAGCCATCAGTCGGACATCCTTAACGCTGCGCAGAGGTGGGAGAGGCTCCCACCACTGCCGCTGTGCTCACCAGCCATGAGATGAGCCTGGCTTCTGGCTGAGCGGGGCTCCCCCTGTGGGAGCACACTGACCACCAGGGGGCAGCTCTTGCGTTGAGTGCGTCTGCCCCCTGGTGGTCAGAGTGCGTCATAGCGACCAGCCATTCTGCCGTTAGGTTGATTTGCATATTAGCTTTTTATTATATAGGAGGATGTGTGAGTTCATATCTAAAACAGGTATATTCACCATAATCATCTCACAGGCTTACTGCTAGATTCAACTTGTGGAAGTGAATTTTATGTGAGAGACTTTTAATAGAGTTTAATGTAGTAGAGTTTTAGTTTGAAGTTATTCTTACTATTCATCATGTGTTTTTGTGAAGTAATCTGCAAATTCAAAAAGAAATGGAAAACTATGTTAAATTTAATGTGAAAAGTATTTCTGTTTTTGTAGTTATATGTGCATATATTCATTCAATGAATGATTGTTGTGCTCCTTTGTATTAGGTACTAGTAGGCACTGGGGTACAAGACACAGCCCTTCCTTAACACATTTTGACTTTACTTACTGGCAAAGGAGATCAATATTAAGACAACTGTTACATAAACCTTTGGTTAGTTAAAGTTATAAGTGCTTTGAAGATCACCCTGGGTAATCAGCAGCACCTGGGGGATGGTTCAAAGGAGGGGAACCACATAATCATTTTTCAGGCTACAAGTTCTAGGTGACTTGGATAAAGATTGGTGGCAGTGGAAATGGAGAGAAACTGTTGAGATTAAGGAGTTGGAATGAATGTGAGGGAATAAAGGAAAGAAATAGGATGAGAAAGAATAGGTCAAGGCTAACTTTCTTGCTGAAATGATGGCATGGTAGAAAGTTGCTTGTGCTATAAAAAAGCAGGCTTTGATTATTGATTCTTTAAGTGATGAATTTTGAAATAATTTTAAACTTACAAAAATAATTCAAAGAACTTCCATATTCCCACCACCCAGATTCACCAATTCTTCATAACACACACACGCCATCATTAGTGTTTTTCTGGACCATTTGAGAACATGCTGCAGATGTGACTATCACTACTAAATACTTCATTGTGTATTTCCCCAAAACAAGTATATCCTACACAACTACTGTAGTCATTGAGACTAAATTGTTTTATCTTGATTTATGTTTCAGTTTGCTAAAATATTTAAATAAGTACTTCATTTTATGTTAGTCTGCAAAACAACCTTTGCTTGGACCATGAATATCTTGTCTACTAGGCAATGAATATTTTGGCCTATTTGCAGATGGACTGTGGTTTGCATGTAGATTTTATATATGTGTCAGATAAATCTTTCCATATTTATGCTTCCCTTTTATAGCAAATTTAGAGAGCATTTCATTGTTTGTGCATCATAAGGAGGATTGGGTTCTTCCCCCAATATCCTGAATACCACTTATTTTAATAATTAGTTATGCCCTGGCTGGTGGGCTAAGTGGTTAGAGCATCGACCCACACTCCACAGGGCCTTGGATTTGATTCCCAGTCAAGGGCACATACCTGGGTTGCATGTTCGGTCCCTGGCCCTGCGGGAGGCAACTAATGAATGTGTCTCTCTCACCTGGTTATCTCTTTTATTCTCATCCTCTTCTCACCCTCTCTCCCTCCCTTCCACTCTCTCTAAAAATCAATGGAAAAAATATCTTCAGGTGAGGATTAACAAAAATAGTAATTAGTAGTTATAAATGCTTGCCACAATACTAAATGTTTTACAGATACTGCCAATCCTTATAACAACCCCATGAGATAGGCATTATTATTTCTGTATTACAAATTAGGAAAATATATTAGCATATTATTTTTCTATCTTTAACCTTTGTATTAATTAACCTATGTTGCTTTGAATTTATTTCTTCTCTAAATTTGTAATTTAATTTTTTTCAATACTGACTTTGATTTGCTTCACAGAGATCGAAAATTGTGCAATTTGGGATTAAAAGGCTACTATGTTAAAGGCAACGGCAACAGTGCAGGTAATAATACAGTGTAAACTATATCATCCTTTTTTGCTAAAATTAACCATAACACTATATTCATTATAATTCGTTATAAATACTGTATTAATTTCTTAGCATAACATATCATGTGGCAAAAATATTCTGTAATCATAGTCATTTTTTTTTTTATAGCATGGTTCTAGAATCCCTATCAAAGCAGAAATTTTCTGTTCTTATAGCAAACTCCTATATGGAGTTGAGGTAGCCTCTTTTGCCTCATGTAGCATTCCTTCCTGAGTTGTCGCCATTAGATAAAAGCAACTTGAAATTTGAGGCTTTGAAAAGTAGAGAACATTAGTTTCTAATGCAGAATTTTATTGTTTTAAAACAGTGATGGCAAACCTATGACACAAGTGTCAGAGGTGACATGCGAAATCATTTTTTTGGTTGATTTTTCTTTGTTAAATGGCATTTAAATATATAAAATAAATATCAAAAATATAAGTCTTTGTTTTACTATGGTTGCAGATATCAAAAAATTTCTATATGTGACATGGCACCAGAGTTAAGTTAGGGTTTTTCAAAACGCTGACACGCCGAGCTCAAAAGGTTCTCCATCACTGTTTTAAAAGCTAAACTGAGGCATATCAAAAATTTTCCAGATTTTATTTGAGCGTACGTTCATTCAAATTGAGCAGCACCTAACCAAAGGTAGTTAGGAGCACTCTGAAGATGAAGTAGAAGCGTATTTACAGAGGAGATGCAGAAACAAAACAATCCAGTTGTGATTGAAGTACCCGTAAGGGGCCTGAACACATAACCTCTCACCTCTCTTATTAGCAGCTCCTAAAATAACTTAACAAATCATCCTTTTAAATCCACTGATCTAGTGCAGTAATACTGCAGAGAAGGAATATCAAAATGTAAAAATTTGCCTCATGGTTACTCTACTGTGTTCCTTCTTATAGCCTCAGTGCTTTGCACAATGCCCAGCACAAAGGAGATGCTCAAGAAGTATAAGTTGAATGGGAAGCTAGATGGATAGTGATAGGCAGAGCCAGACTAGAAATTGTCTCTTTATTCTTAGTTGGCTGTTTTTTACTAGTCCATATTGCCATCAATTCCCTTTTTTCCCCCTTAAAAATTGTAACAATTATACACCTTTGGGCAAGGCATGTAATAACTCTGGGTCTCAGGTTTTCTTCATTAAAATGATGATCAAACCTGCATCTAAATTTTTTCTAAAGTTAACAAATGCTATCTATAGGAGACCAAGCTACAGAAGAGGAGGAAAGTTGTAATTTCCATGGCAATAAAGAATCATGTAATAGCAAAGGCATAGACCTAGATGAAAGTGAACTTGATTCTGAGACTGAACTCATGAAAAGTATGGGACTGCCACTTCAATTTGGTGGGATGTCTGCACATAAGAATTTTGAGGTAAGTATTCACTTACTTTTATTTATTAGTTTTCTCTGTAAAATCTAGTGGGATTTTTTTAATCCCACATCTAATGCATTTATTAATTAGAGCACTCCGTCTCTTTTTTAATGTACAGATTTATAAATTAACCAAAACTAAGTTGTGATGTGTCCCCCATGTGATTTTCTTCTCTTGGGATCTTGTGTAGTAAGATTCACTTGTTTGTGTAACTAAAAGCCCAGGGTGAAGGTAGTGGGGAGCGGGGCAGAGGAGCACAAAGATTGAGGCTATTTTGTTTAACTTAATGTCAAAATAGATTTGGGTTCTACTTTCTCTTTTAGTTTATGAAGTGGATTTTGTATTCAAGTTATTTATCTTATGCAGGTGTCTATGAATACTAGAAATAAAATTAAAATAAAAAAGAAAAAGAAAAAACATCAAAAGAAGTACTTAGATGAGATGATAAAAGAATCTTGGAGAGAAGAATATGAAGAAGATGACATTTTGGCCTCAGATGATCCATCTTCAGTTGAACAGTATGAGAACACCAGAACACGTAAACTAAAACCCAAAAAAGACACTGAAACTGAAAGCCTTTCTACTGAAAGTACATTATCTCCAAAGCTAGAAATTACAGAAAAATGGGAAAAGTACTGGAATGAATACGGTGGAGAACTACTATGGCAAAGCTGGCAAGAAAAACATTCAGATCAAACACTGTGTTCTGAACCTTGGAACGTTCCTGATACCAAGGAAGAATGGGAGCAACATTATAGTCAACTTTATTGGTATTATTTGGAACAATTTAAGTATTGGGAAGCTCAGGGTTGGACTTTTGATGCCTCACAAAGCTGTGGTGCAAGTATGTGTGGGCCTAAAACAGAAGTTGACAACGAGAAAGATGAAAATTGCATGAAAGCAGACTTACTTTCTTTTCCATCTTCATCAATAGGTTGTAAAAGCTCTAATTCAAGTGAAAAAGATCAGAATGAACTACTTGATGGAATTAGTAATATAAGTCTGAATTCAGGGAAACCAGAAGAGAGCCAGTTAGAGTCATCTGTAAGTTCTGACGGACATCAGTGGCTAAATGAAGTTAACAGTAGAAGAGAATGCCCTTCTGGCCAAAGTGAGTCGTGTAATGGAGGAGCCAAGGAAAGCAACTTGTCAGGGAACAGCGCAAATCAACCAGCTCAGGGTAAGACTGACCAAGATTTACTAGTATCCTACTAAGTAACAGTTAACTAAATGAACCTGTTAAGAAAAAGAATACTAATCCTTTATGGTAGAGTTAAGTAGTGCAAACTACGTTTTATAGTGTACAGAAATTATTCAGTCCATCTTATTTTTATATCACAAGTTGTTTATTACCCTTTTATATAAATTAAAAAGAATATTTTCACAAAGTACTCAAAAGTACCATTCCTTTCTCTTATACCTAGGTGGCCAGTGAATTAAAACTTGGAAATCCCTTTCTAATTAAATTAGAACTTTAATTTAGAGTGAGCTTGGAATGTCCAAGTTTCTCTAGAACAGCAGTAACCCTTTCACAGGGGTCGCATAAGACCATCGGAAAACACATATATAATTACATATTGTTTTTGTGATTAATCACTATGCTTTAATTATGTTCAATTTGTAACAATGAAATTGGGGGTCACCACAACATGAGGAACTGTATTAAAGGGTCGCGGCATTGGAAAGATTGAGAACCACTTCTCTAGAACAAATGAGTTTATAAGAGGCATGTTAAAGAGTGGTGGAGAGCACATATTCGACAGTAGGCCAATCTGAATGAGAGTCATATCTGGAATTGAGTTGGGACAATGAAGTCTTGCTATAAAGAGAATTTAAACAGGGCATGATGTTCATTTATACCTAGAAGGGTTGATTTCAGGACTTTCATAAAATACTCAGGATAAGAAACTTGGTTGACTCCTGCCCAAGTGATTATAAAAAAATTCATCATCATGCAGCCTGGTGCTACTGTAAGGACTAAAGAAAGCCAGTAAGAGGAGTGTGTTTAAAAAAAAGTTAGAATAAGGTGGATTAGAGTGCTCTTGCTAGGGAGAAGGGTACTACCAATTGATAGCACCAGGAAAATGGAAATTTTTATAACTTTTGGGTTATCTTGGCATCCTTGATGTTTGGTACTAAGAAAGTATGGTTCATAGGGATTTCCTTCTCATACTTATTCCTATATGACCTGCTTTGTTCATCCCAGGTCACTGATCTTCATCTAGTTGAGAGTTACTAAAGAACCCTATCTATTTTTTTACTTCTTTTCTCTGTACTCTTGAAATGGAGCTTAACTTTAGTGCAATATTCTCATTCCTTTCGATTTTGCTGTTGTTATCCCTTTTATGTGATTATCTTATATTAATCTTTGATATTCTTCAAACCTCACAGATTCTGCCTTCTCTTGCCTGTTTGCTAAACTGTGTGTATAAATTGACCATTTCTATTGCCTGTTTCCTATGTATATAATTCCCCATGTCTGTAATTAGCTCCAGTGTGACTGCCATCAGGATCAAATTAAGAATTCTAGATTTTAATTTGTTTTAGATACTCACTTGAGATCAAAACATAAGGTAAACAGGGTGAGGCAAAAGTAGGCTTATAGTCATTCATATGGAAAATAATACAATAATGAATAAATAATAATAAAAGGATCAAAACATAAGGTAAACAGGGTGAGGCAAAAGTAGGTTTACAGTCGTTCATATGGAAAATAATAAAATAATTAATAAATAAAAATAAAAGGATAAACTATGTTTTGTGTACTCACAATTGTAAACCTACTTTTGCCCTACCCTGCATATTGCATTTTTTTATAAGTATGTTTTCTACTGTTTGTGGTTGGGTGTTCTCCTGAAATAGTCTGTCCCCACATATTCAAAGCTTCCCACTGTCTACATTGCAGACACCTCTCCACTTCTATTCTCACCCACCTACTTTGTTCCAGTCTGAAGAAATAGAGAACAAGGACAGACATGTACCTCAGTTGGAGCCACAACAAGTTATACTCGTTTTAAGTGGTGGTGTTTATCTTTGTTACTTGCATTATTACTTTAAGAGCTATGTTAGAGACAATTAAATGTATTTACTTCTTAAGAAAGAGAATTTTTTAATCAATGTGATCATGACATCTTTAGAGTCATTTAGATTAAAATTTCATCAAAATGTAATAGCTAATAGCTATGACAAAGATAACTTTGTGGAATAATTTGTGTAGAGTTAGATAGCTATCAGGAAAAAGTAGTTTTTGTTCACTTTCAAAGTAGCTAAGTCATGGAAACTTTTAAACATTAATAGACATAGCTCCAATTTTTTTTTATGTTCAGATCCTGTGTGTAGATACACAGAATCGGTAGATGTGGTCTGACACTTTGTCTTACATACACGTACAGTTCATTGCAGGAAATATTTTGATTGCCTTTGTAAATGGCAGGAGAGTTGTCAAACCAAGGGGAGACATCCACAGTAATAATCTGCCTCTTTAGATTCACAGAAGTCTTCAGAAGCAAACACAATCCAAGAAAGACCACCTCCCAACAAGACCGATGGAGATGAGAGTGAAGAAGATCCACCTGAACGCCAGCCAAGCAAACTCAAGAGGAGGCAAGTTGCACGTTACCTTTCTTTCTGGAATGTGTTAGCGTAAGCCACTCTCTCCTCTAGTGAGTAGTTACCGAGTGCTTGTGACATTTCAGCACTGTGAGGAGAAAAGACAAGACCCTGGCCTTTGGAGCATGGTCAGATCCCAACTCCGCCTCTTCAGTTCCGCCACAATTTCTTATCTATAAAGTGGAACTGATGCCTCTTCTGTGAGATCATTGGGAAGACTGGAACTAGCATGTAATATACTAATATATTAGTAGCTATCAATGAATGATAGCTATTAACTAGTAATATATAAGTAGGTACAGTCTATCTTTCTAAGGAAGTTCTAATTTTTTTTTTCCCAAAAGTCTGGGAATAATTACAGGATTTTATTGCTAAAATGCTCTTCAGATACATCAAATCTAGTGCTCTCATTCTATCGGTAGGAATACTAAGACAAAACAAAGATAAATACTTTGACCAGAGTTAAGTAGCGGTAATGGCAGCTCCAAAAGTAGAGCCCAGTCCATCTCCTTCGAAGACAGGACTGTTTGTAGTGTATCATTGATACATGTAATTAAACAAGTAGAGAATAATGTCAGGTAAAATGTGGCCAAATGCTAATGCTGTGAAACAACAGGAAAAGGATGGACATTACAGAATTTGGATGTTAGCTGGGCACATTTCATTTCTATAACAGCATATGAAGTGCTTCGCATAAGACTGTGTGTTCCATATAGTTTCTAGAAAAACAGTAAGCACGCTTTAGAGGCTCAGCAACTAGTACATAAAAGCATACCTCTCTTTGTTCCTTCTACACGGTAGACGTTGCATGTGAATTCCTCCATTAGTTCTTGCTAGTTCCTGACGGCAGACTGTGTGTACTTACATTCCTGGAACCTAGGTCCTCCATAAATGTTCAGTGAGCATCATTTCATTTGTAAGAATAATGTCTCACCATTTCTGTTTACTCATTACTGTTGCCCAGGTAGTAGGGAGTATTAGAACTATCTCCCATAAATGGATGATCCTGAGTTACTTAATACCACTTGTATCACAACCTGATTCTTCTTAACAATATTTTTTTTCTTTTGTAATGTTTTGGTTGGGTTGATATTTTTCAAATGTTTCCTTGTTTGTTTTTCAGAAAAACCTCTGGAGAAAACTCTAGGAGATTAGTTTAAGGCTGCAGCTTTTAACTGGTATTTTTTCAAAGGAAAATGGAGAGATACCATGTTCAGGAATAGAGATAATTACTTGACAGGATTTAAGTTTTGAGTGCTTATTACTGTGCTCCAAATACTGCTTGGTACTTTTCCTCATTTGAAAAATCCTGATTAAAATACTGTTTTTCCTGTTTTCCTGGGTTTGTGAATTATGGTTGATTGTTGTAAAGGGCAAGTTTGCGTAGATTGACTATATGTACTTCTGATATTTGCCTGAACGGGTGGGCTCTGGAGATAATGGCTTATCACCTTTTGTTTATTTGTTTAGCCATGAGCTGGACATCGATGAAAACCCAGATTCAGACTTTGATGACAATGGTGCCCTTCTAGGATTCAACCATGGCTCCGGACAAAAGTAATTATACATAAATGCTGTTGTCCTTAAATCTTAACCACTTGGGCTAACTTAAAGCTCTCTGATATTCAGATAGCTAATAATGAGTATGTAGCTTATATCATTTGAGATATATCATTTGCAGTTAAAACACTAGTCTCTCTTGTTTGTAAGAATTATAGTTATCACCATACCTTTGATGTAGTCACATGTATTAACTCAGTTGTACTTCAAAGCAATCCAGTGTTGTTACTCCAATTTATACTAGTAAATAAAGCAACTGAAGTAACAAGTAAGAGTGAAAATCTTTTCTTCAAATCATTCCCCAGAGATAATAGTTGGCATATATCCTTCCTAATTTTTCATGTATGTTTTTATGACTATGTACATATACACACATTACTCCTTTTTATTAAACAAAAAATCATTCTATACATAGTCTACAGCTTGCTTTTTTCCCCTAAACAATGTACCATCAACAGCCTGCCTTATCAGTACATTTACCTAGTCCCTTCAGTAGGGCCTGGTGTTTAATTGATTTATAGCCAGGTTGCTTCCTAAGACCTACTTTATGCCTTTGAAGTACCCCCAGCTTGTTGCATGTACTAATAGTTCATTCCTTCCTATTACTAAGTAGTATGCCATTATATGGACGTACCATAGTTTGTTGAACCATTATCTATTGAAAGGCATTTGGATTATGTGTGGTATTTTGTTATTATAAATAAAGCTGCTTTGAACTTTTGTGTACAGAAAGTATTAGTGTTCTCTGGGATTAAATGCCCAAGCATTAAATATAAGGAAATTGAGGAGTTTATTGCCTATGACATGAAGACTGAACTGAGTAGTTAAAGCAAACTAAAGACCTACCATTTTGCTATTTCTTTATTACATTATACTGTGTAGGTTCTGCTTTCTGCTCTATATCTGTTGATATTTCCAACTTTGGTGTTTCACATTTACTTGAGAATTAACATACAAAGCTAGAACTTAAACTGCATTTTAAACTTTATTTCTTAATTAGGAAAATGAAATTACAGTAGTGGCTGCTAATAGAAAAATAGTGAAAGTTGTTAGTTTTATTTTCTTTTCATATAAAGAAACAAACTGATAGAACTTAAGATTTCAGTCAACTTCTTTTGATTTGGTCTCAGATATGGTGGAATTTCACATTTCAGTCATAGACGGGTCAGATATCTACAGAAGAATGTAAAGTATAAGTCAAAGTTCTTGGACATGAGAAGACAAATAAATTTGAAAAATAAACACATTTTCTTTACTGAAGACACAGAAAAAAAATGTTTTAAGAAAAGCAAAACTTTGAGTAAGGTATGTATAAATTTTGTTTTTATTTACAGATAGAATTTCATTTTGTGAGCTTGGCTTCTTAAAGTTTTTGTTTTCAAATGGGAACCCTGTTTCTACCAGATATAAGGGCACCTGAGATTCTTTTCTACTTGCTTTCTAAAGACATGTATTGTGTGAAACAAATTTGGAAAAGATTAAGTTGGGGGCAATATGAAAAGGGAATGTTTTGAAAGCTACAAAGTAGTAGAGAGAGTCTGGGAAGATAAGTAGATAAAATTGCCTTGTGTATGTAGTAACAGACAATGGAAATTGCTCATCTGTTTAGGCTAAGTAGGATCCCAGAAGTCCATTGTCTGATACAACTTTTGTAGTAATCCTTAATTTTGAGGTCACCTAAAGGTGATTGATTAAACTTGGCTCTAACAAGTTCATCCTAATGACGTGAGATTAAAGGCTAATTTGGTGATTCGCATTGTTAACTAGAATAGTCATATCCCCTGTCTTGGACTTTGCTGTACTTATCGTCCAACTACCTGGAAAACAAAAGTAATTAAAATTGCCTTTGCTTGGTTTTGATGAGTGATTCATTATAGAAAAAGAAACACTTTCTGCTGAGCTGAACCTTGTGTCAGCCACATCTCCAGCAGTTCTTTTAAGTCAACAGAAATCTCAGACCCCATATATTTGTTTTTCCTCTGTTGTATAATTACCCTTTTTAACTTTTGTATTCTTCCAAAACATACTACAATTTTATAGCTGTTTTTATTTTTAATGTATTTCAGATTGTTTGGCTGCTGGTGATATTTTAATATTTTAGTGACCCTAGTTATGTCTGGAACAGATTTCCAGTATTGGTTCAATTGGTCCTATAGGAATTTTTATAATGTATTAGATGTGATAGCCCCCATATATTCACCTGTACATGAAGAGCAGAAACATAGCTGCTAAGTATTACTGCGGAGGAGGGAGAGGGCCAGAATGTGACTGTTGTGTCCTTAGATATCTGATTGATGTATAGGCACAGTCCTCTCAAAGGAAGATTCTGGGTTGTTGTCTATGCCCATTTCTGTCTACCACTCTTGTTCTAATTTCCTAACTTTTAGGAAGGTCATGAAGATCTGTTATGAAGAATGTTTTTGTTATAGAAGATAGCAAGAAAGTATATAGCCTTGTTAACATTTCATAGAAGAAACCTAATTTATAGGAATCATTTTATTGACTCTACTGCTTCAGTAAAAGGCAGTTTGCATCCTTTGCAAGATAGCACTGCCTTTATTCTTAGAGACACAAAATCTTTTTAGAGTTCATCTTTGCGCTGAGTACCATTTAACATAGATAATAGCCTGGGTCTTGCAGAAAAACTAAAATTAGTGACTCCACAATAGGTGGGTACATTTGTAATGGTAGCATCACATAGTACAGTTATGTTGTTAGAAGCCTTTATGGAAAGCTATTGTAAAAGTTCAACTTTATCCTCTTAATGTTAATTGATTATAGAAAGATCATAGTCTTGTGTGTGATCTGATATTTTCTTCCTTTTAAAGAAGTCTTTAATAACGTCATGGTATGTCCAGACAAGAAAGTGCAATTAGCTTGGAATTACTTGCTCATATTAGCTTTGTGATACAGTGTACTTGTCAGAGCTAAGAATTGTGATGCAGCTTGTCAATCAGGTCACAAATGGTAAAGCAGGTGGAAATATTCTGTGTAATTGGAATTGGTTCATGCCCATAGCATCTTACAATTTCAGGTAGAAAAATTTCTAAAATGGGTTAACGAACCAATGGATGAGGAAGCATCACAGGAGTCAGTTTCTCATGACGATGTGCAAGACGCTTGCACAAGCAGTGATTCAGAAGAGCAGGGAGTGTCTGTTACCAAAGAGGAGGAGCCACTGGAGATGAGCAATCCAGAGCCTGCAGAGGGTCATGCCACACCTTCAGCTGGTGAACCTGAGACAGAAAAAAATGAAGGGGACAGCACCGGAGCAGCTGTCACAGATAAGGAGGATTGTGTTGCTCAGGATATACCAGATTCTCTTCAGGTGGAAACTGAAGGTAAGAGTAAATGTGCTTCAACCTGCTGGTGGATTTAGAGAAATACATTTTATAAATGTTTTTCCCTAGTTTTCACTTAGGAGTCATCTATACCTAAGGATTCCCTGCTATTTACTTTTAAGTTGAGAGAAGGCATGTTAAGTAAATGTGCTAATGGCTATGATTTGGCACCCGAGTTCATTTCCCTCTTGACTGAACAGACATGGTAAAATCAAAGGTAAAGCATATGGCAAAACTGTGTTTGAATACCTCTGTCTATGCCATTCAGATTGGTTTCTGCCACTACCCTCTGTCCCATGCTCTATAGGTGGCCAGATCGTTTTTATTTTGTTATTTTTGTAGCGGTTGTATATAGCAGTAAATTTTTTTTGGATGTTGCATTGACATAAAGCGTTTACAGTAGTTCGCTATAATGAGTGGAGAACAGAGTAGCATTTTTACTTTATACTCTTTTGTACTATTTGAATTTATTTTAAGCAAATGTTCTTTTATAATTTAAAAGATAATTGTATTCAGTGGAACATTGGGGCTTTATCAGGTAAAAATTTTTATTTGAAACTAGAAGCCTGATGCACGAAATTCGTGCAAGGGGCTTGGCCTTTGCATCCCCGGCTTCATCCAAAAGGTAGTCCAGAAGGACATCCAGAAGGTCGTTTGGCTGTCCAGTCCAATTAGCATATTATGCTTTTATTATTATAGATAATACTCAGTTTATAGATGAGTTATTTCAGACTTGCCTAATGAAACAGTTACATTTATTGTGATGATTTCTTTCTTAGGAATGAAGCTAGTGACCCCTGTTTTCATTTTCCTTAATTTTATATTAAGTAAAATAGCTAATTTGAATCTTGCTTTGTGTGTGTGTGTGTGTGTGGGCGGGGGTGGAGGGGAGGGATAATGGATCTATGATAACTTTGTCATATACTTCCTTGACTTTCTAAACAGCATATGCTTAAGGTAGTTAAATTTTTTTATTTAGCAACTTTTTCATTGTACAATTGTTTTAATGTACAACTGGTGTTCATATAGCACGTGCAGATTTCTGAAATGCTTTCACATGCCTTATTCTCATTTAATCTGTAAAGTACCCAATGAAGTAGGTGGAATTAGCTCCATTCTGTAAATGTGGAAACTAAAAATAAAGTCCAGAGAAATTAAGAAATTTGTTTGAGGTCACACAGCCTTAAGTGGCATAACAAGGACTCAGTACCAAGTTGTCTGATTCCTAAATCTCATTTTCCCACGCTACCCTAATTCCCTATCACTACTCATCACAATGTTGGTAGTTTTCACCTGGGATGATACCACCATCTCCGGGGCATTTGGAAGATGGTGGTTGTCAAATGACCTGGGGAGTTTTGGCATTTAGTACTTTGGATTATTTAATGTTGCACAATAAGATTTGTTCACTCAAAATGTCAGTGTTCCCTCTCTTGAGAAGCTTGCTGCACTTCGCTGTTGATGAGACCATTAGATACTTGCAATGGTCAGATGACTATAGTAAGATATAGTCCTATCTTTGAGGATCACTTAAATATGATAGAGCTTTATTTGTCAATATCACTTTTTGTCATTATATTTAGCTATGAAAACACTTCTAATTTCAGAACTGAAACCAAATAAGCAAACTAAAAAATTGTTTAAGAAAAAGTCAGTCTCTGAACGAGGTACTTTTCTACTAAATGGAGCTAGTGACCCCTGTTTCAATTTCTCAGAGGCGCTATGGCTTCTAGGTTATGGCTGGGTTCAAAGGATGGATCTAACTGAGAGTTGGAGTTAATCAGTCCTTGGGAAATTTTATTTTAAAAAAGGGAAAGGAAATGTTTGGATTTCTATAATTTACCAGGGAAGCAGAGTCTTACCCAACAGAAGTAATAGCTTATATACCTGTAATAGTATAATATCTCCTAACAGTTCTGTAAAGCAAATAGGTATAATACTACTCAGTCATTTATTCCTTTTGAGAAATTAAAAGCTGGCGCTTTGAGAGCCTGCATTAGTTATCCAAGCTTGGGGAGCCAGTAAGTAGCAAACTAGAGGCTATAGTCTGACGTCAGTGCTCTTTCCATTGTACCCTCCTGCTTCTCCAAGTGTGTGATTGCACACATGTTCTGGAGCTCAGTCCCAAATTATTTGACGTGGCTGCACTTTTAGATAAATTCACCTGTGATTTCCTTTTTTCATAGTACGCATCTCTATTCTTTATATTCTTTTATTGTAGCTGAAATTAAAAAGAAGAAGAAGAAGAAAAACAAGAACAGGAAGGTAATCAGTCTGCCTCCTGAAATAGCTGCTGTTCCTGAGCTGGCAAAATACTGGGCCCAGAGGTATCGGCTCTTCTCCCGTTTTGATGATGGAATTAAATTGGACAAAGGTAAAGTATATATAATTTTGAACTTTAATTTGAAATAATTTTGAACTTATGGAAAAGTTGCAGGAGTAGCAGGAAATTTCTATATCCCTTTTCCCCAGACTCAGATGTTTCTTAACATTTTGCCACATTTGCATTATCATTTCGTGTGTGTGTGTGTGTGTGTGTGTGTGTGTGTGTGTGTGTGTGTGTGTGTGTGTGTGTGTGTGTGTGTGTGTGTGTGTGTGTGTGTGTGTGTGTGTGTGTGTGTGTGTGTGTGTGTGTGTGTGTGTGTGTGTGTGTGTGTGTGTTTCTGATCCAGTTGCCCCTATTCCTTAATCCTTGAATGTGTATTTTCTAAGAAAAAAAGGATATTTTTATGTAACGGGTAAAATTATAAATTTAACATTGTTACAGTATTGTAATCTACAGTCCATAGTCCAGTTTAGCCATTATTCTAACTAATGTCCTTTATAGCATTTTTTTTTCCTTCCAACATAGAATCGTGTATAGCAGTTAGTTTCATGTTTCTTTGGTTGTCTTTAATCTGGAATAGTTGCTCAGCCTCTTTTTATCTTTCAGGAATTTGATGTTTTCCAAAGAATAACAGCCAGTTAATGTCCACAATGTCTCTTAATTTTGGTATATGTGTGTTTTTAAAACTTTGTACTCAGGTTTAATCTGTATTTAGGAATTGATAGATTATTAAACAGAACATCTGATGAAGAAATACCTAGTGCAGAAACATGTAATGTTCAGGGTCGTGAAGACAGTGTAATGAATTAACACTGGAAACTTTGAATTCTTTTGTAAGTTTTCCTGCCCTTACTTTGAACAGCTTACTTAACTCAATTCTGAAAATTGATGTTTATTTTCATATTGGAACTACTTAAATTAGGTGTTAACTGTCAAAATCAGGAATTCTGGATCACTGGTGGAATTTCAGGGGTCTGTGAACCTCTTGTAATTATTTACAAAAAAATTACATATTTAAAAGAATGCAGAGGAGTTTGTTAGGAGAAATATGACTAGATAAAAGCTTTTAATTCTGTAAAAGTAGTTAATATTTTTATTATTCCAGCAATGAGGAGCCATTTAAAGTTTTGGTAAAGGAAAGAAACAGGAAAATTGGTGCATCATTTTGTTCAGAGAAATATCTTCCTTAAAAATGTGAATTTCTCCTATTGGGAAAGAAAGAGGGCATTATCCTCTTCCCTCTGGAGTGTTCACGGGACATGGGACCTCATTTCTGAAAATAATGAGCGTTCTGCTAATCCTACAGCTTTGCGGCCTTTTGCTGTCAGCTCCTTGCTTTTCCTGGCCCTTTAGAAATGTTTGAATTTTTCCAAAGTGTCCAGTACAAATCTGGTTCATTGGTTCCCCATTAGGGAATGAAGTCATAGGGAAACTCTGTGGAATTTGGGTAGTTGGCCAATTAGAATGGCTAACTTTACATTTTCCATAGCAGATAGTCAGTAATTAATACTTCAGACATAAAAATAGGAACTGCATTCAGTTATTGGTGATATATCGCAAAAGAATCAGGCCAGAATTAAAATAGTTGCTTTCTTTGGGAATGGGAATGCTACTATTCCTTTTTATAACAAGCTTTGTAGAACTTTTCTTTAAAACTGGGTTATTTATAGTTTTTTGAAAGAGAAACAAAGGTGGGGTTTTAAAGTATATATTATGTAGTAATGATTGTTATGTTTATGCTTGGCTTGGCTTCTTGAAATTGAACCTCTTAGCAGAAATACTCTTTCTTCGCAGAGGGCTGGTTCTCAGTTACACCTGAGAAGATTGCTGAACACATTGCTGGCCGGGTCAGTCAGTCCTTCGAGTGCGACATTGTAGTGGATGCATTTTGTGGAGTCGGAGGAAACACCATTCAGTTTGCCTTAACTGGAAAGAGAGGTAATTAGCCATCAATGGAAGAAAAGTAAATTATATTCAGCTTATTCAGTAAATGTTTCATTTTCCTTCAGTTTGTCTTTGCTGACATTTAATATATAAATAATTTAGTCAACAATCTTGTGAAGTGTATCTTTTACTATCTGCCTTTCACAGATAAACAGAAATAAAGAGATGAAGTTCGGTAGAGCCAAGATTATAACAATATATAAAAATATTAAAATGGGGAGACTATTCTGTAAAAGAAAAGAAGAGTAGACAGGGAATCCCAGCTTTGTCATTCACTACTGTTATGGACATCACTTAACCTTAATTTAAAGGCGACGTGAACTTGAGATATCCTCTGTGATTGCCTTTCAGCTTTAACATTCTGTGACACTAAACATCTTTTAAATATTAGAGCATCCTCAGAATAGCTTGACTTTGAAATCACAAAAAAGAAACCCTCCGCTACTATATGTCTGCCAGGAATTGTGTCGAGTAGGTAATACGTGTGCAGTTTCTCAAAGAAGAGGGGCTTCAGGAAATTGAACAGTCTGCCCACATGGACATAGCTGAGTCGTGAAGCCAGGACTTTAAAGTGCAGAATAATGTGACATTTTAGGGGCATAAGTCATACTCTGAATATGCTTTTCCGCTACCCCAATGTCTTTATATTCTACGGATAGCTTCCATTTTAGTAAATTTCAGTTGAGTCTCATTAACTTACATAAAGTTTTTAATGTTACCTAGAAAAGCATATGATTCTGAAAAGAATGATATAAAAGCTTGGAAATGATGACGTGAAACTCAGCATTGATTTTTAAGACGAGTGCTGATGAACTGTGGCCCTTACGCAATCCCTGCTGTGCTCCAGAGCATGACATTTGCTGACTTTACATGGTCTCCTCAGAGAAAGCTATTTTCATATTTACTAGAATAGCTATTATTTTCTTGTTTTCCCTGAATTCACTATTTACCCTTATTACCCCTATCTTCACTCAGGTAGTTGCTATCTATGCATATACCCAACTGAATGCTTCATTTCCTAGTTAATGTACAAACACAACAGGAAAGCACAATACCACCTCTTTCCAGTAACGAGTAACGACAAATATCTGTTCATGGAGTCTACATTCTAAACTTAGAGAATTCTCAAAGTTTTGTATTTTGCTGTTTTTTAAAGATTTCTTTTTCCCTTTCCAGTAGTTCCGTATCAGTGCTGCTCAAAAGAATTTTCTGTGACGATGGAAATGTTCTATGTCTGTACGGTCCATTGTGGTGGCCACCAGCCACAAGTAGCTACTGAGCATTTGAAACGTGGCGTTGTGACTGAGGATCTAAATTCTTAACATTATTTCATTTTAATAATTTAAAGGTAATAGCCACATGTGGCTGGTGGCTACCTTTATTCAACAGTGCAGTTCTATTTAGTATCATCCAACATTTGTCAGCATTTCAGTTATGTGAGCAAAGTGAATGCTTGCATTCTGTTAGGCCTGAAAATAAAGTCTGCCTTCAAAGGAAGTCATAAAAATATGAGTATTAATTGAATATACTTGATGTTGAAAGTCATTTTTTCTGTTGAATTTTTGGTGTTGTCAGCATATCTTTCCATCTGTCTCTACTATCAGTATAGCAGATTGAGCAGCTGAAAAGGACGTTTTTATCTTTTTCCTTATAAATATGAATGTTAGTTTATATAGAACAGGAAAACATAGCATATAAATGCATGATTTTGTAAGATATAATTTGTGTTTGTATTCATTGTTCAAGTGCATTATTTCTCAAAAGTATTAACCCATTTTGAAACCACCATGTTCTGGAAAACAGCTTTGTTTCCTTCACAACCATGGTGTACGCATCAGGATTCCACTTAGCCCTTCCAGGTACAAAATAGTGCCACTGGTGCACGCACATGTTTGCTTACTGTAAGATGTA
Organism: Myotis brandtii; assembly: GCF_000412655.1. Taxonomy (NCBI): domain Eukaryota; kingdom Metazoa; phylum Chordata; class Mammalia; order Chiroptera; family Vespertilionidae; genus Myotis; species Myotis brandtii. Next base: position 3,927,129 of record NW_005363502.1, on the reverse strand, counting down.
AGTGAGCTAAATTTAACTTATGTTTGAATTGCTAATTATGAAATTGCAGTAAATTAAGTGAAAGCCGATTTGATGAAAATATAAGGTTGTCTGTTCCTTCTACCTAAAATGTCCCATTAAACATCATCAGCAGACTTTTTTACCTTTCTTAAGTTGACAAAAGAGGTTTGTCAACATTTGTTTTATTTTGCTTTTCTGTAGAAGCTATCAAATTCGGTGGTTGCCTCATTTTGAGGAGATTGGTCTTTTATGAAATCTTAGCATTTATAGGCTTTATATACTGTTGGGGACCTTTCCAAGTGTTTGCTACTAAGCCTGTACCTCGCACAGAACACAATGCTGACCACCTATTTGGCTCTCAGTAGATACTTAGTGGCAACTATCTAGTATATGAGGCCAAATCTCACTTAGTCTGTAAAAAAATATTCTTATACGTTAAATAAATACACTGATCTGAAGATGAAGTATTCTACTAATGCTAACTACTAATCAATATCATTTGACTCATCTTTCCTGATCCCATTTTTAGTGATTGCCATTGATATTGATCCTGTTAAGATTGATCTTGCTCGCAATAATACAGAAGTGTATGGGATAGCAGACAAAGTCGAGTTCATCTGCGGAGATTTCCTGCTGCTGGCTCCTCAGTTAAAGGCCGACGTTGTGTTCCTCAGCCCCCCTTGGGGAGGGCCAGACTACGCGACTGCAGAGACCTTTGACATTAGGACAATGATGTCTCCTGATGGATATCCTTTGAAAGTCCTAAGAGTTTACTCAAACAGTGGTTGTGGAGGGGAAGGGGTGTGTGTGTGTGTGTGTGTGTGTGTGTGTGTGCTTGAGAGAGAAATTCGTGAGAGGAAAGAAGCTAATAGCATTTGATAGTTTCTAGCTTGTTTTACATAAAAAGCAGGTGTGTAAAAGTTAAATGGTGATGAATCTCCAAAAGTTATAGCAAATGTGAAGTATATTCCTTCGGTTGCCCTCCACTTTTACTATTACAAAACAAAAACTAGAAAGCATTGATTGTTTGGAATTATTGTCTGGAAATTGGGAATTTCCTGGAGACCTGTCCCTAATGTCTGGGTGACTATCCCTTAGCTATTCTTCCACTCACACTTTTGCTAATTCTCTGTGTGTCTTCACATTTTCCTGTTACTCTTCCAAAATACTGAAGCAAGCTCTTATTTCATACTTAATAGCGTTTATATTATTTGTCCCTTTATCTCTGTTCCCCAGAGGAATCATCCCTTAATTCTCTTAGGCTTCATTAGAGGATTAAATGTGTGCCTTGCTATTATATATTAAAATACATTTGGGTTATAAGTGGAGAACTTAATCTCTGATCAGAAATTAACTGCTGTTTTTGTCACTTTTCCTTAACTGTTGTCCACCTTTGAAATTTTCAGACTTTCTCAGAAGATCACTAATAACATTGTTTATTTTCTCCCAAGAAATGCTGATATTGACCAGGTAAGCCATTACTGAAAAACTTCCATGAGCCTTTGGCATAACTGTTACAAAAGAATGGGTAAAAAAAGATCCAGGGAAATGCTTTAATTGAGAATGTTTTTTATAAGAAGTCCCTGACTTTTTTCCCATTACTAGAAAACTGGGAGTGTTTGCCAGTTAAATCCGTACCTATTTCATTCTCTCCTTCTCCATCGTTCCTGGCATACATGCACAGAAACAGCATGCTGGGCTTTTAATGATATGTCCTGAAAGAATGACTAAATGTGTTGTGTTCATATGCGCACACCTAAATTAGCCACCATTTGTCTCTACTGAACCCTACCTTGAGAATAGAAGTTTTAGGTATTCCTAAAAATTGTCACTTAAATAGAAATATAGACAGATACAACCTTTATTTGTCCAGGATCCATTTCAACTATTGTTTTGGAGGATAGGACGCTTGACTAACATTAAAATGTCTTTACCATAAGCATTTATTTTAATCGCATGTTTTTTTTCCCTAGTAGAATTGGATCTAGTATAACTGCCTCATAAAGATCTGATGATATCTTTATTTCATGCTTTTGTTGAATTTTTAATACATTTACTACATACTGCCTTGTGCTATACATCTGTTAAATCTTTTGTCTTTCATATTTTAAATTTTACTACAATGTTGCTAGGTGTGGGTTTGTTCTTTCTCTCCTGTTTGATACTCTGAGAACTGACCCTATCAATCTGAGCTTTTTCATCTTATTCTAGAGAAATTATCTCTTTAGTTGTTCAACTATATTCTCCTTACCATCTTGTTTCCTTTTTCTGGGACATCAGCTATATTTTCTAGTGTTCTGTCTCCTTTTTCTTTCTGAGAGATTACCTCAGTCTGGTCTTCCAGCTAGCTAGTTCATTCTTCAGATATATACAGTCTAGCATCCATCTAATCATGTTCTTTATCCTTAAGTATTTCTGAACCTTTGCTTTCATTTGCATTCTAATATTATTATTTAAAAGTTTAAATTCTTAATCTATTTTATCCTTTCTGCATACAGCTTGATAGAATTTATAATCCAGTTTGTTTTCCTTCCATGAAATACTTGTGACCCTCAGATATCTTCTGGGTATTGGCAATTCTCGAGTAATGCAAAAGGATAAAGGACAGGCCAGAATCCAGTGAGGGTCATACTTGCTGCACTTTAGAATCACCAGGGACACTTGTAAAAAAAAAACTGACTATGCAATCCCCACCCCAGAAATTGATCTAATCGTTTTTAAAGCTCCCTTTCTCCATTGTAATGTATAGCCTGTGTCAGCCCAGTGATAACTTCAAGGGATGCAGGTGGGAAAGCTCTGGGGTTGCTGACCCAAGCACCACTGACTGCGCTCACTTATCACAAAACACTCTCAAGACATAGCTTCTGCCTTAACCGGTTTGGCTCAGTGGATAGAGTGTTGGCCTGTGGACTGAAGGGTCCCAGGTTCGATTCCGGTCAAGGGCATGTACCTTGGTTGCGGTCATATCCCCAGTAGGAGGTGTGCAGGAGGCAGCTGATTGATGTTTCTCTCTCATCGATGTTTCTAGCTTTCTATCCTTCTTCCTTCCTCTCTGTAAAAAATCAAAATAAAATAAATAAAAAAAAAGACATAGCTTCCCACTGACACCCTTTTGGAGCAGCTGGAAAAAAGCAGCGTTCAAAGATGGTACTCTTTAATCTTAAGAGTGTAATTCATCAGCTCTAGGGATTCAGAGAAAGAGGCGTGAGAAGGCAGCTGCCAGGGTTAGTTCCCACCTGTTTCAGCTTCTCACAACAGAATGTCTGTTTAGACTGCCCTAACTTTACTCCTGAACATGGATCAGAGTTCACAGTCTCTGCAAGTGAGGCAGCATACACTGTTTAGACAAGGCAAAGGTAATGGGTAGAGAGGAGCCAGAGCAGAAGGTCAGGTTTCTTGTTTGCCTTCTTCCTGTTTTATCTTCCCACAGGCACAACCCTCAGTCCTCTAGATACACATATTCATGCCAGCCCAGGTCTCCATAACTATTTTTTGTTTGGTGGTTTCCCCCTATTGTCTCCAGAGACACCTTATAGGAGTCAACAGTCATGCTAGTTCAGCATCTTCCTAGATTAAAGATAGGTGCGTAAATAGTAATAATAAATAATGCAGCCTTCTCATAAGAAAGGTAGAGCTTAAATAGTCTGGCTGTCTGGTGGATGGTGTCAGGAAAGGCCCTGGATGACACAGCATGTAAACTGGACTTTAAAGTTAAAGATCAGATTGTAGGAGTTGAGGAGAAGGTGGCAAGACTGTCAGTGACATGGAAGTGGGAATATGTGGGTGATGTTTAGGTCATGGACTAAAAAAAGAGAGTAAGAGCCAGGCAGACCGGAGTTTAGTCTCAGCCTTGTACTCACTGGCTTTCCGGTGATAGTTTTGAGGAATAAATGCAATCAGTGAGTAAAGCATTTAGCAAGTACCTCTGACTCATAAATCCTCAGTAAAGTCTTGTGTCTGTTACTTAGAAAATCCCATTATAAAATTGTGGAAAGAATGTAAATGTTACTAAGGTTTTGAATAGGACCAACATGAAAAATGATATGTTTTCTCTAAAGGAAAGAATAGATAGCTTTAATATTTCTGAAATGATAGAATTTAATTTATAAGCATACATCTCAGAATATAGATTTTTCTCTTCCTCTTATCAGAAATCAGATATACTTGCTTATACTGCACATATTCTCATGTTAATTTGCTATATTTTCCCATCTTTGGTTTATCTGCTTAGTCTTTGGAACACTGATTCTCAGCTCTCTGCAAATTAGAATTACCTAAGTGGGGTTTTTTTAGTAGTAATGATAAAATTTACCATAAGTCATTTACAATTCAGTGTCATTAAATACATTCACATTGTTGTGCAACCATTACCATCATCTCAGAACTTTACCTCATCTTCCCAAACTGAAACTAAACACTAAATCCCCAGTAGCCCCCACCAACCTGCCCCTAACAACCACCATTCTACTTTCTGTTTCTATAAAATTTTGACTACTCTAGGTAACTTGTATAAGTGGAATCATAAATATTTGTCCTTTTGTGTCTAGCTTATTTCACTTAGCATAATTGCTTAAAGGTTCATTCTTATTACAGCCTGTACTAGAATTTCCTTCCTTTTCAAGACTGAGTAATATTCCATTGTTTGTAGATACTGCATTTTGTCTATTCATTCATCAATGGGCATTTTGGGTTGTTGCCACCTTTTTATTGTTGCTAATAATGCTGCTGTGAACATGGGTATACAAATACCTAATCTAGTCTCTGCTTTCATTTCTTTTGGGCATATACTTAGGAGAGGAATTGCTAGATTGTAAGGTAATTCTGTGTTAAGTTTTTTGAGGAATCACCATACTGTTCTCCACAGCAACTGAACCACTGCACCAGCGATTCGAAAAGGACCCAACTTCTCCACATTCTTGCTAATACTTGTTATTTTCTGGTGGTGATTGTCTGCTAATGGCCATCCTAATGCACATGAAATGTTATCTCGTTGTGGTTTTGACTTGCATTTCCCTAGTGACTAATGATGTTGACCATCTTTTCATGTGCGTGTATTCTGGATATTAATCCCTTATATACGTGCTTTGCCAGTATTTTCTCCTATTCCATGGGTTGTCTTTTTATTCTCTTGATAGTGTTCTTTGTCTCACAAAACTTTTTGATTTTGAGGAAGTTCTGTTTTATCTGTGTATTGCCTGTGCTTTTGATGTCATATCCAAGAAATCCTTGTCAAATTCATTGTTGTTTTCTTCTAAGAGTTTTACAGTTTTAGCTAAGTAGCTTTTTAAAACTACTGATAACCTGATCCACTGGGAAAGATTCTCTCTAATTTATTTTCTGGGATGAGGCCCAAGCATACATTCTTTAAAACTCCCCAAGTGATTGTAATGTGCTCCCAGAGTTGAGATTCTCTGGGTTAAGAGAAGAGTAAATAAAAGTTAACAAGCCAGAACTCTTACTCTGTGGATTAGAAGATGAAATTAGATCTTGCAGCCTGTCATCTGTTTATGAGCCAGTGTGGGTAAACATTAGGCCTCTCAAATACTATATGCCGCACCAGTTACAGGAAAAAGCTCTGTTCCTTGCTTCGTGCACTTTTATAACAAATTTGATATTAAACCTAATACTATCTGCTAATCATATCTGTAACTCAGAACTGCATTCTGGATTCTCAGAGAAGGTTGAACCCATTGATTCCATAATTCTTACTTTTCTCATGTAAATATTATGCTCTATAACTGGTCTCAGAAGAGGCTATATGATCTTTATATTAAATATTAGATGGGCTGATTTGGATACTTGAATGACAGTAGGAAATTTACTGTTTCTTGTAAAAGTTACAGTAAGTAAACTTTTTTCTAAATTAACACTAACTCAAGAAGTTAACTTTTTCTCTTTAACTAGTGTTTTTCATTTTCTTCCAAAAGCCTGCCAGAATTATGGTTGGTAGTTCGTTCACCTTTCCTACCTCTAGAGGGAGTAATGACACTAGAGAATAATAAAAGTAAAAAAGGCAACCTGAGAGTTATATTGTTTGGTACTGAATTTGGATCAAATTACAATGGAAAGTTAACTTTTCTTTTTTTAAAAATGAAGAAAATTTATATGTATTTTTTAAATAAGAGAAGAAACATTACTACAAGATTGAGAGAGAGCAGAGATACAGAAAAGTCAACTTTTTGTTAAGGAACATTTAGAATATCACAACAACCTAAATTTAAAAGTGGGCCAGGTATCAAAGTGTATGTGTCTGCTGTTTAAAATTCAGGGTGCATTTTCTCCATAGAAATGTCTATCAAGACCATTAATTTCCCATGCAGGGAGATTTGTACCCTGGATAACATGTAGGGAGGTTACACTGAGTATGGATGCTATAAATATAATTTGTCAATCTCTCCATACAGGAGAAGAGTCTAATTCTTTTCTGTATCTAGTAAAATATTTTTCTAGATCCCCTATTACCTTTATCTCTTATTCCCTTTATCTGAGCGTTATTCCAGGACGTGTATCTCTTGTTATCTAAACTTTCCCTATCAAACTCCAGCACTGAATGGTTTAGAAATCATTTTGTAATCGGTTCTTTGGATGGAAGTTATATCTACCTGAAAACACTGTAGAAATTTGGCAACTAATTAGATTCAATTCAGAGAGCCCAATCTCGCTTTCTTTCATTAACTCACTGTTTAAAGGAATGAATGGGAGAAGAGAATCGTACACTTAGTCTGTATCTTAACTCATAGAGAAATTATTGTGAAATAATTATACTTTAGATATACTAGTCAAAATGCCTTTTATTAGTTAAAGACAGATTTATTATTGCCCTTGTGAAAAACCAGACTGACATAGAGATGCTAAAATGGAAAATAAAACAATTATTCCTAGCCCTGACTCGGTTGGAGCATCATACTGTGCACCAAAAGTTTGCGGGTTCAAGCCCATACCGGAGGCAATCAATCGATAATATTCTCATTCTCTCTCTCTCTCTCTCTCCCCTCCTCCTCCTCTTCCTCCTCCTCCCCCCAGTCCTCCTCCTCCTCCTCTCTCCCTCCTTCCCTCCCTCCCTCCCAAAAAAACATACCCTCAGTGAGGATTAAAATAATTTAAAAAATGTATTTCTAACAGTTGTCATTCTGAGACTAGCTGACTATTTTTAATTTCTAGTTTTACTTTATTACATTTTTTATTAGCAAATAGTGGAATGCACTCGTGCTTTTTATCATTATAAGAGGTACTGTGTTTGACTTCTGTTGTTTTTTATTTCTGTTAATAAAACAGCCATCTCTTGTTGCCCTTTACTGACGGGGTTGATGTTGACATGGTTTCTGCATTGATGGAACAACTTTTTTTCTTTTAAGAATGCCATAGAATGACCTGTTGTTTCTTCTCTATTTCTATATCTGTGCTGCTTTTCTACGAGAAAGTTGAAATGCTTTGAAATACATCCTCATTGGGAATGCACAATAAATATTTCCTCTTGTATATTATGTGTGATACCGCTGAGATTAGACCTTTCAGCCTCCCAGCCAACTAGACCAGTGATGGCGAATCTATGACACGCGTGTCAGAGGTGACACGCGAACTCATTTTTTTGGTTGATTTTTCTTTGTTAAATGGCATTTAAATATATAAAATAAATATCAAAAATATAAGTCTTTGTTTTACTATGATTGCAAATATCAAAAAATTTCTATATGTGACACAGCACCAGAGTTAAGTTAGGGTTTTTCAAAATGCTGACACGCCAAGCTCAAAAGGTTCGCCATCACTGAACTAGACCAACAGCACATCTCTTTGAGAAATACATTACAGTTTTACCGATTCCAGAGTTCATTACTGGAAGGCAGGTCTCTTGTTGCTGTGGTTGTACTTGTCCCTGAGCATCTTTATTGAAAACTCCGTGTTCTGTTCAGTGACTCCAGGGCTTCTCATGCATTCTTTCCCTTCTTCCTCACTGCTACCTCGATAAACTCATGTCTGGTGATGTAATGATGCGTTAGAAGATAATATATTTGCTAGTTAATAGACCCAGGTTGGATGAAAAAATGGGCTAATACAAAACATCTGTATAGGAACTTAGATAAAGCATTGCTAGTTTGAAGCTCCCTGTTGATGTTAACTCTGTAGAGGTGGAGAGGAGTGGTGCTTTTAGCTTCCTAATAAAGGGGTTGGTCACTGTATTCTAGTAGGCCTCAAAAAGAGCAATCTATTTTGCCCAATCAAAAGGAGGGGGAGTAAAACCACAGACACACACACACACACACACACACACACACACACACACACGAGCAAAAGGTTAAAGAGGTGGTCCAGGTTGGGAGAAAAGCAAGAGAGACCAGTTAAAAAAAAAAAGAGAGAGACCAGTTAGAGAAGGAAAAGGTAGTAGCAGAGACTAAAACTTGTGGGAGTATATCTGTCTTGCTCTCTGATGGATTATTCTTAGTATCATGTAGCAGGCTCTCAGTAAATATTGTTTAATGAATAAGAGGGTAAGATGCCAAAGATAAGGTGAACAGGACAAAAGTGTTCAGGAAAGTGACTTACTCTTTAAATTTCTGTCTTAATAAACCTGGTATTTGGGGAGGGCGTGTTTATTTTCTCTTCCTCTGAGTTCTTTAGCTTCTGTCATTGGAGAGATTGGGTCAAATGCAATAACATACCATGTGATCTTTCCCATAACGTCAAAGTGTCTGAAGCAACAGGTATTTCTGCCAATAAATAGTGCATTAATACCTGGAAAGTAAGAGTGAACATTTGAGATGCCTCATTATTTGAAGGACTCGAATAAAAAGCCAAGTCGTCTTACTATTTGATGAAACATATGAATGAAGGATTTATTTTGTTTGTGTATATGTGACTTTCTTCTGTTTTTTTTAGGTGGCATCCTTAGCTGGGCCTGGAGGGCAAGTGGAAATAGAACAAAACTTTCTTAACAATAAACTGAAGACAATCACTGCTTATTTTGGGAACCTGATTCGAAAACCAGTCTCTGAATCATAACTGAGATGGTACAAGGACAGAAAGATCATGTAGCAGTCAGAACATTATTCAGAGACAATTGAAATTTCTTTCTCTATTCACTGATCTATTAAACCCATAATCTTATATCACCATATAAAATGGAAAGTTACAGAAGATTAATGAAGTACTTAGAGATCTTTAAGTAATATTAACTACTAGTATGTGTATTATTCATTAGGATAGTAAGTGTCTGATAGGGAAAAGGTAGGCTTTCTCTTGTACTTACTAGTAATATCAGTCAGCATGTATGTGTGTATATATGTGCCTATGTCTGTTTTTTAAAAATATTTTATATATTTTGGTTAACATCTTTGTGTGTGTGTGTGTGTGTAAATCAATTGTGTTATGTTTAATAAAGAGGAGATACAAAGAAAACAATGAATGAGATAGAGTATCCACCCATTTAATAACCTCTGTTGAAATAAATAATGTTGTACCTTTAGGGATAGAAACAAACAGTACAGAATGGTACAAAATGAAAAGTAAAAATCTTCCACCCCTTCCACTACCCTTCCTTCATCTACCTAAAGATAACAGTATTTTAAATTCCTTTAGAGGACAGAAAGGAATTGCAATAGACTCTGATACATCTTTTCCCCCATTGATGCACTGTTCCATAGGGCCCCACCACCACCACCACCTTTTTTTTTCTTACTGTATTTTTTAGTAGTATATCCTGGAGACCTGTCATGTCAGTACATACATAGAGCTCTACCTCATTCCTTTTAGTGGCCATCTAGTATTTCATCTCCCGGATATACTGTAATTTAACCAGTTTCTTATTGATGAAAACTTGGGCTGTTTTGAGGTTTTTTGCAATTATCAGCTATTCTGTGCTGTGATTTGAGTGCATGTTTTCTTCCATTTCCCCAGCTCTGGACATCATCAAGCACTTTCTTTAATTTTTGCCACCATCTGTGTGAGAAAAATGGTATCTTACTGTTTGTGAGTGTTTCCTTAATTATGAATGAGATTCGATAATATTTTCATACATTTGGTCTTTTTTAAAATAGTTTTCCCCTTTTAAACTGACTGCTATCTTTTATTAATTTTTCTTTTGGATTGTTTTTTATTTCTTATTCATATGTATGAATTCTTTGTAAATTAAAGACCCCTTTGTTTTTATTTTGTGATTTTTTTTTACCATACATAAAGTCTTCAATTTTATCAGTCTTTTTTCTTTGCTGCATTTGGGTGGTTTATGTCCTTTAGAAAGATCTTATCCACTCCCAGAATATAAATACATTTATCCCAATCTCTTTTCCAGAATTTTCTTGTTTTCATGTCTTTGCTCCACTTAGAATTTGCTTTTATTTTGTAAAGTTGGTGTTTTTAAAATTTCTATTACAAAAAGAATGTGAAATATATTTTGTAATAAGCTTTATATTTTTTTTCTATTAAAATGGCAAAGAAAGGAGGAAGAATATGTGCTCCTTCGTTATTCATTTAAAAATTGTGTTTGTTCATTTTTACAAGTAGGTGAAGAAACAGGACTTTCTGGCTATTGGGGATCTGAGACCTTTATCTATATCAGTGGTTCTCAACCTTACTAATGCTGCGACCCTTTAATTCAGTTCCTCATTGTGATGACACCCCCAATTTCATTGTTACAAATTGAACATAATTAAAGCATAGTGATTAATCACAAAAACAATATGTAATTATATATGTGTTTTCCGATGGTCTTAGGCGACCCTTGTGAAAGGGTCGTTTGACCCCCAAAGGGGTCGCGACCCACAGGTTGAGAACCGCTG
>NW_005363502.1:3889662-3916058 GCF_000412655.1 Myotis brandtii | reverse complement strand
TCTCTTGATTGCAGTAGTTCCCTGGCGGAAGTTGCCAATTAGCTCAATCACCAACTCAGCTCGATGTTGGACCTGCTACTAGCGCCTGGTCTGTTGAGTCAGCCTCGATGTTGGACCACAAAAGGTTAATAATGTGAGCATGTTAAGCATTAAACAAAAAATGGTGTGGGCTAGGATGGAGCTGGAGGAATTGGAATAAATTGGGGTAATTCCCAGTAAGTACAGGAAAAAATAACTATTTAGTCAAAAACACCTTTGTTGGAGAAAAAAGAAGCAATACTAATTTTAGTCTCTTGAAATTTTACAATGTAGGCCTGGTTACTCTGCAATACAGTAGCAATTGCACTGGTCATTAAAGATTAAATTACTTTTTTCAACATCAAAATCTGTCAATGTTCTCAGTTTTTATTTTTCATCAGGTAGCATTAGTGTATATATCATAAACATGTCACCATTTTTTAAATAATGTAGGCATTGGTAGGAACAGCTCTACCTGTGGCCTCTAGAACTCGAATGTGACCTTACTTAGCCACTTGTTTTTGTCAGTTAACCTTTTATGCAGACACTTTTTCTGCAACACGTTTTCCTACTTGTATGTTGTTAATATTTAAATTAGTCTTCCTGAACATACATGACCCTATATGAGAACAGAAAGTCTGACCAAGATTTAAATATTCCTGCCCACTAATCACACATAGATGTAACTGATTACTAGTGCTCAAAAAAACTTTATTATGCAACCCTGCATTTAAATAAAATCTTACCAAGAAGCCAAATATGCAAAATAGATAAAAAGTGAAGCCCCTAGAGCTACTTAGGATAAAACAAGAAGCTAGCAGTCCTTGTTCTAGTCCAACTCTTGTTAAATTTTTTAAAGCCATTTTTATAAAATGAATATGTATTTTAACAATTTAAATCCAAAGTGAACAAATTCAAGGGTTTGCAGATCAAGAAAACTGAAGTCCTAGAAAATTAAGTAATTTGTCCAAGTTTAAAGAGCTATTACTAGTAAGTGTAGCTGAGATTGGAACCCAAGTACTCTGTGTACAGAATTACTGTGCTCTTCTGCAAATGAGATTTAACAAACGGGATCTTCTGTGCCTTAGATCTGCAAGGATAGAGATGAGTCTATAAATAGAGCAGTGGTTCTCAACCTTCTGGCCCTTTAAATACAGTTCCTCATGTTGTGACCCAACCATAAAATTATTTTCGTTGCTACTTCATAACTAATGTTGCTACTGTTATGCATTGTAATGTAAATATCTGATATGCAGGATGGCCTTAGGCGACCCCTGTGAAAGGGTCGTTCGACCGCCAAAGGGGTCACGACCCACAGGTTGAGAACCGCTGAAATAGCGCCTCCTTTGCTGTGCCTTAGTTTGTCCATCTGGAAAACATACTAATAACATATACACACATAGGGTGATCATGAGAATTATATGAACTAATGTTTGTAAAGTGCTCTGTGTATCTGGCAGGTGGTAAAGTCTAGCCAGTATTGTTTAATATTATTCTTAAGGAAAAATGAGAGATCAAAGAAGGTTTTCATGATAAAAAACAAACTGGATAAAGAAAGAATGTGTCTCAACATGATAAGGGCCATTTATGACAAGCCCACAACTAACATCAAATTCAACAGTGAAAAGCTGAAATCTTTTCCTCTGTGTTCAGGAACAAGACAAGGATGCCCACTCTAACCATTTTTATTCAACATAGTACTGGAAGTCCTAGCCAGAACAATTAGGCAAGAGAATTAAAAGGCATTCAAATCAGAAAGGAAGAAGTGAAACTATATTTGCAGGTGTCATAATATATATAGAAAATCCTAAAGGCTCCACAAAAAAACTGTTAAAACTCATAAACATTCAGTGAAGTTGCAGGATACAATTTCAATACATAAATATCAGTTGCCTTTCTATACAATAATAAACTATCAGAAAGAAAAATCAAGATAATAAGCTCATTTACAATTGCATCAAAAAGAATAAAATACTTGGGACTAATTTATTTTTAATTTATTGTTAAAAATATTACCTATGTCCCATTTTTTTCCCATTGACCCCCTCCACCCTGCCCCTGCGCATCCCCAGGCCTTCACCACAATATTGTCCATGTTCATGGATCTAAATTTTTTTTAAATATGTTTTTATTAATTTTAGAGAGAGGGGAAGGGAAAGGGAGAAACAAAAATGAGTGATCTGCTGCCTCCTGCACACCCCCTGCTGGGGATCAAGCCTGCATCCTGGACATGTTCCCTGGACCAGGAATCCAACCTGCAACCTCTCAGTGCTGGGATGATGCTCAACCAACTGAACCACACAAGCCAGGGCCCCGGGACTAAATTTAACCAAAGAGGTGAAAGACCTATACACTGGAAACTAGAAGACATTGGTGAAATAAATTGAAGACACAAATAAATGGAAAGATATTTCATGCTCAAGGGTCCATACTACACAAAGCAACATACAGATTCAATGCAAACCCTATCACAATTCCAATGGCATTCTTCAGAGAAATAAGGCAAGCAATTCTAAAATTTGTATGGAACCACAAAAGAACCTAAATAGGCAAAGCAATCCTGAGAAAGAAAATCAGTTGAAGTGTTACTGACTTTAAAGTATTACAAGGCTATAGTAATCAAAACTATACTATTGGTATAAAAACAGAGACTTATAAAAATGGAACAAAATGAGAGCTCAAAAATAAAACCACACAGATACGGTCAATTAATTTATGGCAAAGAAGTCAACAATATATAATGGGAAAGGATTGTCTCTTCAATAAATGCTGGTGGTAAAACTGAACAGCTGGACCACTATCTTACACCATATCAAAAAATAATCAACTCAAAATAGATTAAAGACCTAGACATAATGCCTGAAATCATAAAATTCCTGGAAGAAAACATAGGAGGCTCGCTCCTTGGCCTCATTCTTGACCTCATTTTTTTTTTTACACCAAAAGCAAAAATAAACAAGTGGGACTACATCAAACTGAAAAGTTACTGTACAGCAAAGAAAACCATCAACAAAATGAAAAGGCAACCTACAGAATGGGAGAAAATATTTACAAATCACTTATATGATAAGGAGTTAATATCCAAAGTCTATAAAGGACCTTCTTAAGAATTTTGTGAATTTTCTTCTTTTTGTAAATGGATAAAGTTAGAGGCGTGAATATTAGAGTTATCATGTCTTCTTGTTCCTAACCCTAAGACCTTCATCTTCCTGGTCATATTGTTTTCATCATAAAGAATTGTACATATTGGGGTTGCGGTCAATAAGATGGTAACATGATCTAGTTCGGGCAAGTCATTCAGTATCTCTGACACTCTGCTCATTAAAATGAAAATAATTTCTGGCTTCACAAAATAATTGGGAGGATAAATTAGCAGACAGTGCAGTGGTTAGAGGTCTCAGAATCATTCATACCTGTGTTTATAACCCAGTGTCTCTCTGAACCTCCTTTAACTGTAAAATGGGGCTGAGCAGACCTCAAAGGATTGTTGTGGGGTTTAAAGTACTTAGCACTGCTCCAGACACTGCACTGCCTCAAAACAGAAGAGCCATCATGACGATGTTAATGATAAGATGCTGTACATGTTGCAGAAGTCCTAAGAAAATACAGGTTATTATTTCTGTTACTTCCTAACCAAGTCTTAAAAACAGGATTTAAAATCCACTTAAACAAATAGGGTTCCATCAACGGTAATTATGGCCTCACTCCATGACACACTCATGAGAGAGCTCCCCGACCTGGAAGTCTGCTGGTTTTCCACTCAGTGGGAGAGTTCCCAGGTGCAGTCACCATGTCGTGTCCTGAAGTATAAATGTGAAGAGATTCATCAGTACATGCTACTGCCTTTTTAGTTTCACTACCGGAAAAGCCTGCTTGGATGGAAAGATTTTATTAGCTATGCTTTCTGCCTTTGAGGCTGGTTAGCACTGTAAGCAGGTGTTTTTTTCATTCAAAACATGTGGGCCCTTGATGAAAGCCATCATGCAATAAGTATCCAGTGCAACGGGGAGTGGAAGGGGACACAATGCTAGACTTATCTGGCCATAGCCAGTCTCTAGAAATCATTAAAAAAGAAACTTTCACTCCCTGTCTGGTATACCTCATCTTACTTCTGTGAACCAATCATCCTTCAGTTTCCTATACTAACCAAAGGAGGGTGGTGAATATTTGAAATTTCACAGTTCTGCTGGGTCAAGGGTCAGCAAACTGTGGCCCATGAGCCCAATCTGGCCCACCTCCTTTTGTGTACGACCTGTCAGATAAGAATGGTTTGTACATTTAAGAAGAAAGGTATTTTATTTTCTGACACATGAAAATGAAATAAAATTCACATTCCCATGTCTATAGATAAAGTTTTATTGGAACACAGCACATTCATTTACACATTGTTATGGCTGTTTTTGAGCTACAAGGGCAGAGCTTCACTATTAGTTGGGAAGTTCCCATTCCATTCAGTTTAACAGAATTAAATTTAAAAATAATATGGCAAATTCTGATTTCCCAGTAGAGCTATATGTCAAAAATTAATTTCAGAATTTAATCTGTAAATATTTAGGAATTAACCCAAACAAATGGGGGAAAGCCATGACAAAAATATTGTATTTAATCTTTATTCTGTGAACCAAGTATGTACTCCTTATCCCATGATTGTCTTTGAAATATTTATTCAAAAAGAAAAGAAACAATTGTAGTATAATAGGCATTAAGCTGAAATTGATACTGTAGAAAATGAAATTATAGAGTCTTTGGCTAAATTATTCAAGATTTTAGCAGAAGGTATTGAAATAATTCCCTTAATTCTCTGTTTTACTTTTGTGGCAAGGCAGCCGAGATAACGCTGACTAGATTGAAGCCTACCTAGAATGTCAAAGGCTTTTCTTTATAAGACTCTGGATGCTTACTGAACTCCAGGCTCCTGGGCTGCATTAGCCTTTGATTTTGCTGCTCCTTCCTTCTGCCTGTGTCCCCTTCCAGCGGAACCAGTCTGTGTGTGTGTGTGTGTGTGTGTGTGTGTGTGTGTGTGTGTGTGTGTGTGGAGAAAGAGTGTGTAAGAGCCAAACCGGCTCAGTCGCTGAGTATCATCCTGATGACTTAGCACCAGAAGCAAGCCAGGAATGTTATCAGAGGCCCAGAGAGCCAAAAACTTTGCTTGTACTACAGAACTTCAAGCTTTAAAAGAATTCAAATGCAAAGTTAAAACTCATATTATAGATGTTCATTGCCATGCTCTTTTGAGTAAAGAGCTGTAAACAGCCTGAGTCTCCAAAAAACAGTGGATTTTTAAATAGATTGTGGTACATACATGTAGAGAAATACTATTTAGAACTATGTGGGACTATTGTAAAAATACTATGTAAAACCCAATAGAGAAGTCCGGTACAGCCAGTGGGGCAATCTGGTAGAACTGGATGTATTGATATATTGACCCACTCAAGTTTCCAGTTTAGGAACCACCTCCTCTGTAAAGAGGTTCTACACCACCAAGCTTCTTGTGATCTCTCCTGCCCACAGTTCTGCATTTATTATCCAACTCTGCTGTTACCATGGTCCACTTACAATCAAAGTCTCCACAGCCTGTGGAGGCCCCCCATTCTAAAGTAATAAGGAAAGAAGAGAAGAGAAAGATTAAAAAAGTCAAATTGCAACAAACTTAATTACTGTTTTTCACAAGCAAAGTCATTTATTCAAATGATTATTTGAACTTTTTCATTTCATTTGAATATTTGACAAAAGACCCTGTAGACATGAAAATGAACCAGGAGTTGTTGAACTTATCTAACTAGAAGATAGCTAAATAGCACTCATTTGCAAGCAGCCTATCACCAAAAGAACCAGAGGTGGATTTGCATATTTGGGTCTGTCTGAGCCTTCTCGAAGAAGTCCCTTTGTGGCTCATCAAGGACTCTTCCCTGGCAGTATCTGGACCCCTAGTCTACAGCACTTATTTAGCAAATGTTATGGTCTGAATTGTGTCCCCCCAAATTCATATGTTGAAGTATTAGTCCCAAGGACCTGAGAATGTGGCTGTACTTGGGGAGAGGGTCTTTAAAGATGTAATTAAGTTAAAATGAGGTCCTTAGGGTGGGCCTCAATCTGAAAGGACTAGTGTGCTTATAAGAAACTATTGAGCCCGAATGGTGTGGCTTAGCGTTTGGGCATTGACCTATGAACCAGGGGGTCACAGTTCGATTCCTGGTCAGAGCACATGCCCAGATTGTGGGCTTGATCCCCATTGAGGGGCATGCGGGAGGCAGCCAATCAATGATTTTCTCTCATCATTGATGTTTCTGTCTCTCTCTCCCTCTCTCTTCCTCTCTGAAATCAATAAAAATACTTTCTTCTTAAAAAAGAAACTATTAGAACACAGATTCACACTGAGGCAAGAGCATGTGAAGACACAGGGGAAAGAAGGCCATCTACTAGCCAAGGAGAGAAGACTCAGAAGAAAACTGCTGACATCTTATAACCTCCAGAACTGTGAGAAAATTAATGTCTGTTGTTTTAAAGCCCCTCAGTCAGTGGTACCCTGTTATGTCAGCCCTTAGCAAACTAGTACAGTAATTAATCTTTCATTAGGGAGAGAGATCTCTTCCATTGCTCTTTTATAATTTGACATGAGTACCATTTAAAAACCTCTAATGTGTTTGTGTGTTTCTTCCCAACTAGAGAGTAAGATTCTTGAGGGAATTTCAACCCCAACCTATTCAGCTCAGTGTCCTTGTAGAACTTTTATTGACCTACTCGAATAACAAAATGTGTGACTTGATTTTGTGAAAAAGAAGAAGTGAGAAAAGAGAGGGAGAAAGTTGGTTTGGGTAGTGATTCTTTTAGTTCATAGTAAATCAACAAATGAACGAGTGCTTTAAGGCTTGACAGAGTGATTTTCTTGGACCTCCTCTCATTTACTCTTACCACAGTCCAGGAGAGCAGTGCCACTATTGGTTACACTTTACAGACAAGGAAACTGAGCTCAGAGCCACCCCACAAAGTGGTGGAGGGGCCAGAAGCAGGGGAGGAGTTCTAGGGCGTAGGCTGGGAGAACTGAGGAACCCCTCAACTGGGTGACCACGCTCACCAAACTCACCCACACCCTCCCTGCAAACCAAACGGAGGCGGGCCTCCAAGCCTTGCCTTTCTCAGCTGAGCTCTTTGTATGATTCAGAGCGTTGGGCTAGCGAGGAGAGGGGTCCCTGCCACTAAAAAGAAAAGTGTGTGTGTGTGTGTGTGTGTGTGTGTGTGTGCCACTAAGGAAATCAAGCTCTGGTGGTGATACTGTGCGCTTACTGCAAGTTCTCAAAGGTTTCGCAGGGCAGTTTTTTCTTGTTCCATTTGCGGTTTTCCGGCCACGGTCAGGGTGGCTGTGCACTTAGTCGCATTGCTGAACGCTCTCACTTCTCCATTCCCTGGGCTTCCTCCTGGGTGACCAGCTGGGCGACAGCTGGCCGGGTCTCTGTAGACCCGAGGAAGCCCTATAGCAGGGGGGGTGTAGTTACACCACTTCTGCTCCATCTACATGGTCTGCCCAGCCTTTCTTTGAGGCTGCAAACCCTTTTTCCCATCGTCACGAACCCAGTAAGCAGGTTGGTAATAGCTGCTCAACACATAGAGCAAGGAAGGATTTATATTCTGATGGAACAGATATTTTTCTCCAACAAATTAGCTAACTAATTGGGAAAATGAATTAAAATTAGATCTCTGATGCTTAGTGGTTGAGCATTGACCTATGAACCAGGTCAGATTCGATTCCAGGTCAGGGCACATGTCCAGGTTGCAGGCTCCATACCCAGTGAGGGGGGTGCAGGAGGCAGCCAATCGATGATTCTCTCTCATCACTGATGTTTCTATCTCTCCTTCCCTCTCTCTTCCTCTCTGAAATCAATAAAAATATATTTTTAAATATTAGCTCTCTGTCACAGGTCCTGGAATAAGACCTCAGGAGCCCCCCACGGCGCTGCAAAGACCTACCGCCACACCCCTCCCTGCTCATGGGTGACACAAAATTAAAGCAGCTCTGAATAATACAGGCAGTGCAAGGGCCAAGAACGCTCTGACTTCGGTGAGGGTAACTTTGATGCTTTTTAAAGAATATCAAGGTCATTACCTCTCTTCCAGTTTTGTTTGGTTTTGTTTTCTTCCTAATTTGGATGAAGCCATTTAATCATTTAATTACCTTTTAGATTTCAAGCTTCAGTCCCTAGGATCTAATATGCACCTTGCAAGTTTCTTAAAAACAAAAATCCAAATCTGTTCTTCAACCTCCAGCTGAAAGCTTCCCTTCTCTTTCATAATCAGTGCTCTGCCTGTGTTTCCCTAAGCTAGTCACTTCTCGAAAATATGTTGCACACCTATCTAGGTGTATCCGTCATGCAAGCAACTCACTGGCCTGAACTTACCGGGCACATTTAACCCTATCACTTGTTGGGACCTTATTTTGACGAAGAGCTGGCTTCCCTCCAGGTAGAGTTAGCAGATGTCTTTGTGTCCCTCGTGCCTGACCCAGTATCTCCAACAAAGGCGGCCCCATGAAAGGATGCTGAAATGAATGCTGTCCTCTGAGTGAGATGTCTGTGTGAACCGTGGCTGCTGGGGCTGGAGGGTTATTTTTTAAAAAAAAAAGATACCTTATCCTTTTCCACTCAGCATCTGTCTCTAAGGTCTGCCTGAGTAGATGCAGAATATTTTGCAGACAGACAAGTGGGTGGTATTCTGTATAGTTCGAGTGAACTCTCTCTCTGAACATGTATCTGAAATGTGCAGAAACGTGCTGTAGGAAGGGGTGCCTGCAGGGTCTGCAGTGTTAATCTCAGGTCCTCGGGCTGAGCCCAGAGGAACCCAGGGCAGGGCTGGAGAGACAATGAGGGGGGCGGTAGTGGCCCCAACGGCCGCTCAGATGCTCTTCTCCCGAGAAGCCTCCGATGGCGCCGAGGGAGCGGGTGGAGGCCAGCGACGATAAAGACCATCTGAATGCCTTTTGTGCGGCCACCCCCTGGGCCTAGAGATCTCCCTGACGCCTGTTTTCAGGCTCAGACCCTGGAACAATTTCAAAGGGAAACCCCAGGACGGTGTCGCGGTCTCCCTCCAAGCTCCCCATTGTGACTCGCTGAACAAGGCTCCGCTGTGCCCTGTGAACGTGAACTCAGGACCGAGTTCTGCTGGGCCCAGAGAGGAGGAAACTCCACACCCTCGGGGCGCACCCCCAGGCCAAGGGCGGGACAGTGCGCATCCGATCTTTTCTCGCTTCGGAAACCACGCTCACAGCGCACACTCACGCCTGCGGGTCCCAGCTAAGTTTCGCCACAGCAGCTGCGGGCTCTTTGCGGCATCGGAGGGTCTCAGCCAGCTGCCACGGCTCTAAATTGCTGGTTTGCTAAGCAGCACTCGGATCCCAGCCTCTGGTCCGCTCCCCAGGACACCTGAAATGACTGTCTGCGTAGTTTAAGACGTTTTTTGGTGTGTTTTTTTTTTGCAAATGCCCGGTCTGCCATGAAGTTTGGACAAAAAGAATTTTCTTTCTCAACAGGATTACATTTTGTCATTGTTTTTTACATTAGCTTACCTATGATACTACTTTTGATTACTGGCAGACTGTAGTTATTGCCTTTATTACGGGCAATGATAATCCTGAGTGTTTTCATTCCCAGGCCACCTGGGATCTACTCCTGCTGAATGGCTGGTGAAAGTCGTGGTGGTTGCTCCGACCTGCACTGGCCTGCAAGTCGGATTCTTCTGTTGTGATGATTGATCTATGTGCTTTCCTTTTCTCTCCAAGGGTTTGCAATGCCCTCTGCACCACGCGGAGGGCAGTCCAGGCATGTGGCTTCTGTAGGCTTTGAGTTACAAACAACACCTGATGTTGCTGTGTCTTTATCTTCCATCTCTTGTCATTTATTTGATTCCTTCTATCCTCATCTGTTTGCAGGCCCCATTAGAAGGGCACTGGTTCTGCTGCTCTCCTGGCCACGTCCGCAGAAAATGCTGGAAGGAAGAGCTGTGAGTGGGCAGGACCCTCTGGGCAGGCTCCTTCTTGTGCCTCTGTCTGTGATTTCCTCGTCACCCAGAGTCCACAGTGCCGGCCACTGAAACAGAGGGTCCTTGGGACTTTCATTAAATTTAGCATCAAATCCTAGCTCTAGAAATCACCTTTCTCCCTCCCTCTCCCTCCCTCTCTTCCTCACCCCTCATAAGACCCAGTTCCCCACTCCTCACCGGCAATAAGCAGTAAAAAACAGTAACTCGGCCAGGCAATGGTGACACTGTCTAAAACTCTGTCAGACTAAAGATAGCATCTTGGCCTAAGTTATGTTTCAGTTCTGGAGCCCCAAGGTAGAACAACTCCTTGGCTACTCTACCATGAGGCTGGACAGAGGAATGCCAGAACAGACCTCAGAGCTGGCCTCAGACCTGTAGAAATGATTCATCATCCTTATCAACCAGCTTCCAGCACAAACACAAACCCCCGAACCCACAGTGTCTCGTGATTTTGCCCTGCATTATCTGTGACTTACCCGATATATCGGAGAGTTGGGTTTTCAGCTTTAGCTCCCCATCTCTGATTGGCCAATTTAATATTTTTTCTTTCTTGCAAACTCCTGCTCATGCATTTCTTTGGTCGGGTGCCTGCAGGAGGTGGACTCAAGGAAAAACATGGGGCTTCCATGAACACCACTTCTCTTTGCATTATTCTAAGTACTCCCATAAGGGATCCAAACAAATGAAGACCCTGGCATTCTACTTAGCTTAACACAGAAGCCTGGCATTTATAAAACAAAGGGAAGGGCTACTAAAGAAGCAACTACTCAGAGAATGACTATCCAAACACAAGTTGCTGACAGAGCTAATGATATTCCTCTGCTTCCAGGTGTGCCTGGGTCCCAGGGCGTGGTCCCCATGTCTTGGGCACAGAGACATGTTGGCTTGCTGTCTGTTTTTAGTCACCAGAGGGCTAGAGCTTTCCCCAAAAAGTGTTGTAAAAAATAGTTCCTCTTATTAATAGTATCGAGCAGACACACCCCAGAGACCAGGGTTACAACACGCAGCAAGTAACGATGTCCTTTTCCAAAAGCTTGAAGAAAGTGAAGCTTTTCAGATCCTGTCAAACTTTTATCCCAGGTGTGAAGTTTTGTTTGAAATGCTTGAAAGGCCAGAGTTATCTTGGTGAACATAATCGGTGCCTCACTAGGTCAGACAGGTGGGACATCTGACCTCTGCCGGCACTGTCCATGCCACTCAGGGCTTTGCCGGTCACCTCCGCTTGTCTTCCATGTGCCCCTCAGAACAGGTTACTCACACTTCATGTGTCATATAAAACAGGAACGAGAGATGAGTAAGCCAGACAATACAGCAAGCTCCTGCCTGCTGAAACAAAATAGCTTCATTTTAGATTCCTCTGATCATCAACATTTGGGGTAATTTCCCCCTTTCTCCTTCTCTCCCTTCCTTTTATTCCTGTTTGCTAGTGCTCCTGCACCTGCATAGTACACCTATTGAATAACTCAGCTTTGGTGCCTCAAAGAGTCACGTTCAAAGAATCACATTCCTCAAAATTCTTTAACTTCCTGAATATCTTATCTCATTACGGTTCTATCTTCCATGAATGTATCTACAGTGAGAAAATAATCTCTTCCTACTCCTCACCTCCCATATGAGGAACTTATTTGTGTATTTTCCAGTTTTCTTTGTGTAATTAATTTCTAGTTTCATACCATTGTGGTCCGAAAAGATTTGACATGATTTTTTTCAGTCCTCTTAAATTTATTATGTGTTTTGTGGCCTAACATATGATTTATCTTGGAAAATATTCAATGTGCACTTGAGAAGAATGTGTATTCTGTTGGTTTGGATGGAATGTGCTGTAAATATCTAAGCTCATCTGGTCTAATCTGTCATTTATTTAAGGCCGATGTTTCACTGTTGGTTTTCTGTCTGGGTTACCTATCCATTGATGCAAGTTGGGTATTGAAGTCCCCTTCTACTATTGTTTTGCTATCTATTTCTCCCTTTAGGTCTGTTAATATTTGCTTTATATATCCAGGTTCTTCTGTGTTGGATGGATAAATATTTACAAATGTTATATCTTCTTATTGGATTAACCCTTTTATCACTATGCAATTCTTTGTCTCTTATTACAGTCTTTGTTTTAAAGTCTATTTTGTCTGACTTAAAACAAATTTGTCCTTGGGGAGAAACTTTGAAACTATGTTAAATACCCTATTTCTCATCTAACTTTCAATTTATAAATCAGCATAAACTCATGGTTTCTATATTATTCAATAGGTTATAATCTGTTACTGATCATTCATTTTAATTTGTTTCTCTCATTATTTATTTTATACTGAAATTGACCCAGATTTGGCAAATGGGAGTCCCTTAAAAGTGGTTTTAGTGCCTTTTGCCAGGTGCCATCATTTTTTTTGAGTACTTTCTTGCTTTCTATTCCAACAACATGTTCCAACCTCATCTTGCACTTTCGTTGTTCTAGCCTTGGAACTGAATATTTCTCCAAGAAATCCTGTCTTTCTTTTAAAGAGGAGAATGGTAGTTAGAAGTCAAGATCCAAGCACTGTGTACATTCATTTTTATTGGGATAGTGCTTCTCCCAGACCATCTTCGTGAGCAGAATGAGGGGAGAGAAGGATTGTACTTGCACACTCTTACACAGTACATTTATATTTATTTTTCTTTATATATCTCCCTAAATGTGATTCTGTCATTGGAGATTGAGATGATAGGGAGATGCTGCCATTAAGTTTGGGGTCATGAAGGTGTGGTTCTTTCCTGGTTTATGTTTGTTGGTTGCTTGGCTGGTGTATTAGTCTGCTAGAGCTATCGTAACTAAATACCCCAGACGGGGTGACTTAAACACCAGAAATTTATTTTCCCACAGTTGTGGAGGCCAGAAGTCTGAGATCAAGGAGTCAGCAGGGTTGGTTTCTCTCGAGACCTCTCTCCTTGAAGTACATGGGCTTTCTTCTCCCATGTCATCACACAATCTTCTTCCCTTGGTCTGTGTGTTATGGCCTAACCTCCTCTTCTTGTAAGGACACCAGTCATATCAGAACAGCGCCCACCCATATGACCTCATTTTAACTTAAATACTTCTTTAAAGGTCCTATCTCCAAATACAGTCACATTCTCAGATACTCAAGGTTAGAGCTTCAACTTATGAGTTGGGGTGGAGGGAGGTACAACTCAGCACGTAACCGTTGATTTACCAGAAATATGAGCATGCAATTTCCAAAGGTCTAGATGTCATAATTCAAGGCATGTCAAAACAAATAATAATAAAGATTCTTGAAAGAAACAAGCCAGCTCATAATTCCCTCCCTTTAGTGGGGAATGTAGTGGGGAAACCCAGTCTAAATTGTGCAATGGGCCAAGTCTGCCTTCAGTTCATGACCTCCTTCTATTCTAGGCCATTCCCATAAGTCTGTCGAGATTTGTTCTCCACAATATTTGTAATGCAATTATATTAAATTTATCATTTTACTTTTCTTATTTAATGTTCTGAAAACATCTATCTAGGATTTATTAATTTATTAAAAATGCATTCTTTAAGATTGATCCTCAAGGTAAGCAAAAACAATATCGAGAGGCTTCTAGTTCTCAAAATTTTTATTTTTCCTTCACAGTATTTTCGTTTTTAAATGTCTCAACAAGACCATAAGAGAAAAAAATTTCTTCTTCATTTATTTCCATCTCACTTTTTTCCACATTAGTATTTATTAGGCTGAAACTTACCAGCAACATCAAAAGCAACCAGAATGTTAAATTTAGAGAAAAAGTAATTTTATCTTACAGAGGATTTTAAAGCTGATTTCATGATTAACCAGATACTTTGTTCCTTTTCTCCCGAGTCTCTCTTTTCTCATTCATGTAGCACAATGTTTGAAAAAGACCAGACCAGAGAATATTCTCTCCCACTTCGGTTTCGGTTTTCTAATAAAGCAGCTTTTGGCTACTGGATGTTATTTATATAAAGTCACTGAAGAGGTTTTTTGTCTTGAGAAGACACCATGCTCACTTGCATTTTACTTTATTTTTATTTTAGAAATAAAGCCATATTTGCCGATGACGATTAAAAAAACACCAGGGTAATTTATGTTTGTCCTCAGGGATCTTCACAGTGTTTTGGTTGAATAAACTCCAGGAGTGGCTGTGGACAGTGTAGGGACTCAGGCTTCCAGCTGGGCCGTTTGGGACAAGGCTCTTGATCTCGTGGAGATCCAGCTTCCTCTGCCATAAAAATGAGGGCAATAGCACACAGCAAACATTTAACAATAACTCAGTGTTGAATAATGTGAACATTTTAAAAGATGTGCACAAACACTTTAGCTCATTGCCTAAAGCAGCGGTTCTCAACCTGTGGGTCGCGACCCCTTTTGGGGTCGAACGACCCTTTCACAGGGATCGCCTAAGACCATCGGAAAACACATACATAATTACATATTGTTTTTGTGATTAATCACTATGCTTTAATTATGTTCAATTTGTAACAATGAAATTGGGGGTCACCACAACATGAGGAACTGTATTAAAGGGTCGCGGGCATCAGGAAGGTTGAGAACCACTGGCCTAAAGGATGCAAAACCTTCTGCAACAATGCTAATTATCCCAAGAGAAGAATCAAGAAAAAAGGCTGGAGGAAAAGAGAAATGGCAAGTTTTATTATTCTTATTTATAGATTTATTAGGTGAAAGATTACATAATTGGTGTAAGAGCTTAAGTGAGAGAAATGGCAAGTTTTATTATTCTTATTTATAGATTAGGTGAAAGATTACGTAATTGGTGTAAGAGCTTAAGTTAAAAATGAGAAGAACTGCAACCCATTTCCTTTGGACAAGCTATCCCATATCTTTATAATTATAAGGTAGATGACATAGACCATCACACTTTCCTTTATTTCATTTTGTGCACTGGACTGACATCCCAACTTTATGCCCAGCCCTTCACCCTGGAGATGCATTTATGATTCCTCCCGAATCTCAGAGAGTCAGTCACCCCTCTCTTGCCATCACAGTTAAGGAACAGTTTGGGGGACATGCTCACCTGGGACGGCCAATGTGTACCTTCCCGCGTGAATAAAAATGCACTGTATTTTCTCCTCAGGATCGTCCTCTTTCCCTCCATCAGCTCCCTGAATCTGTAATGTTGCAAGTTTTACTCCATGCAGACTGCGGCATTCACACTGTGAGTCTGGATGAGACACAGTAGAAAGAGTTTGAAAAGTGGGAAACAGAACAGTTCCCTTTTCTCTCCCGATTTGATGCATTCTTTGCATTTCGCATATATTTTTTTCTACCTCTTCTCCTTCTCCTTTCATATTCTGCATTGAGAATTTCCGGCGAGCTCAATCCTTTATGTGTACTATCTCATTTAATCCTCAAACCAGTCCTACAAAGTCTTGCGCTTTCCATTTTAAAAACCAGAAACCAAATTTAGTGAGTTCAATAACTTTGTCAATCTTGAGCTCTGGCTGAGGGATAACTGAGCCCTTGTCCCTGCCAGATGTGACCACTCAGACACTTATTAGTCTCCACACCTTACACTTCCCAACCCAACCATCAAATTCCAACTCCTCAACCAAAGCCTAGCACCAGGCAGGAATCCCCTGGAGCCTCTTCATGCCATTCCCCCTCGGTGCCCCTGCTAACAATGGTCAGCATCTCTCCACTGGTGATTAAATTAAGTCGCAATTGATTTACCTGAGTATTCAAGACCACACAATGTCTTCAACCCACCCTGTCTTCTTTATTTTCTGAGCTTCCTTAACTTCTCATGGCTGACCCACTTTTCAAAATTTTCCCCCAACATTATAAACACACTCTCTCTGTTTCTGTTTCTCTCTCTCACACACACTCTCTCCACACACACACCCCTACACACATATCTCTGCACACATAGACCATGTTTGCATGCACACAAACCTACCTACAAACATTCATTTAACACACATAAACATATCACTGCATAATCACACATGCATAAACACACAAAAACATCCTTACATACAGCACACCCCTATTTACATATCCTTACCCACACACTCCCCGGAGCATAAATGCACATTCTACACAAGCAAATGTCTTTACAAATACTCAGATCCTGCGCGCGCGCACACACACACACACACACACACATTTGTGTACATACATAGGCCTATACATAGACACACCCCCTACACACATACAATTTTCATTCCTATACACACATACCTACACGTGCGCACACACACACCTTACACACACATGCACAACCAGGCCAGTATCTGAATATGGATGAAAAGTGAAAGAAACGAGGGCTTTATTTTATCATTTAACAATTCCAAAGATGGAACTGAGGGAAATTTTCTTTCTTTGTTAAATATGTATCTTTAAATAACGTGCGTTGGCAATAAATGTATACTGAGAAGAGAAAGATCCTTTGAGACAATGTGATTGAGAAGTTTTGTGCAGACGAAACACTTTAGGCAACTGAAATAAGACAGCACGAATAATTGCAATTTAAGAAAGAGGAGGAAGAAGACAGCTTTGTGTCTTTGTTTTGTGTCTTTGCTTTGCTTCTTACAGGCTTATGGACTTGAAAGCTTCATCACAATGAGAAAGCTGCCATCCCTTTTTATGTGACACTGCTATTCTTTTCTTTATTAATATTCGATTACCCATAATTTTTTGCAACATATCAGTTTTCCATGGCTCAAGGCTAAAGACGTTTTTTAACTAAGCAAGTGTATCCCAGCTTTGCAACAACAGTGACAAAACAGAGACTCAATCAAGAGATATCTTCCTCATACCTTTATTATCAACAACTTAAGAAGGGGGAACTATGGGAGCTTTGAGAAATCAGATATCAGGCTTGACTTGCTGCTGCTTATATGATCTGGCTCCCATCATCTACATGGCTATGCTAAATTTCTTTCACTTCAAAAAGAATTATAAGAGGATACCATTATACCAGGAACAAATACAGCTTGTTATCCTCAAATCTATGTGTTTAATATTTATGAGGAGTTAAGTACCATGCACAATAAAACCATTTCCGATGTGTCAAGTGTTATAGTGAGTCATGGGTCTGTCTTACCCGATAAATGTAACAGGACATCCTGTAGTTGCCGTGCAGTTTTTCCAATGCTTCTAATTTTTTCTTTCTTCTTTTTCTTCTTCTTCTTTTTTTTTTTGGTTCTGCATGAGGTGCAAAGGCAATTGAATTTTAACCAAATATTAAAACATGCTATAATTATAGTTGCATTCATGTATAAAAAGAGACTACTGGAGAAGTGCTGTATGTAATAACATCCCTGCAGAATAGATTTCTATTTTAGAGCACACTTCCCCTTTCTACTGATTTTTATTCATTCCTACTCTCCTCTTCCCCTCATTCTCACTTTTGCTGGTGCTTGGTTTTGATTATTATTTTTTGCTTTTACTGGGAAATAAGGAACCTCTCTGAGAGGATAAAGAACATGCAATTTTGTTTTGGTGACATGCTATTTCACACTGAGTTTCCATATCTACTTTGAAATGATTTCATATTTCTTCCCAATAGAATGGTGAAAGAATCATCAAATCAAACAGACAGCAGCTACTGGGCCACCATTAAAATTTTGAGAATTCACAAAATTATAACAAAATTCAGTGAATATGTGTAAAAAGGATGAACAATTAAATTAATACATTATTATTGAGGTTTTACTTAAAGAATATAATTCATGGTTTCTTTAGCTAATAATGATGACAATGACCCTTCGTCAACATTAACAAATTAAGTTGTATCTGGGTTTCACAAATGTCCTCAAATTTCTTAAGCATTGTATTTCTTACCAGGAAGTTATAATCCAACTCAAGTTAAAATGGAACTCAAGTTATTATCCAAAGCAGGGGTGGGCAACCTTTTTTGTGAATGCATGCCAAAACCAGCAAAATCTCTGACTCAAAATTCTTCTGCGTGCCAACCCTAATTTTTTGAGAACATGTTATGCCTACTTGATATCTCTTAAGGTGTACGTATGTGAAGAACCTTGAAGGAATAATAAAATTCATTCGAGCGACAAAAACACAGTATATGATGGTGAAAAATACATTTATTTTTTAATGTATATATATACACTGATAGTCTGACAGAAAACTTCATGACTCCGTTTGATATTATCAGTGGGACTTTTGCTGCTGCATCACTAATGACAGAGATTTTACATCAGGTTTATATTTCGTGACCTTCAGAGATATGCAGGAGCTACTGCTTTTCATCCGTCAGGCTACTCCTATTACGAGACTTAACAAAATTCATCACTGAGAACAAAGATTCACAAGCGTATGTGGATGAAACCAAAACACTGGTTGGATCTAGGAAGGCAGGGAGAGTTAAGGCAGAGGCATAGAAATTGCTCTTCCCCTCTCTTGTCAATCCATGTCTATGGTCTTTAAGATAACTTGTTATGTAAAATTATTTATTTATCTAAGATGCACCTACACTGAATTTATCTGCAAAATAAAAAAGTCGATACTAAGAAAAAAAATGTAAATGAAAGATTATAAGAGAGGGTTTCACGTGCCAGCAAAAGTTACTGGCGTGCCATGTTTGGCATGCGTGCCAGGGGTTGCCCACCCCTGATCCAAAGGCTAAGCATGTTGTTAGTTGAACTAGATCAGACATGTAAGGTAACACTGTCCTCAACTTAAAGAAGCTCAGGGCCCCCCTGGACCTGCCAGTGGCACACCGACGGGATGTGGGCATATATCATCTACATTTGGGGTAGAGGATGGACAGCTGAGATGACTCATCATCAAACAATGGCACAAATATATTTATACAAAGGTAATGCATGGTTATGATAATTCTTCTTTCTCACCATTTACTGCCTTGATGGTATTGGGCAAGTTACTTCAGCCTCTGTGAGCTTACTGTCTTCATCTGCAACTTGCAGGCTAACAATACCAACAGCAAATCATTGTTGAGAGAAGTAAATAAAACAGCCTACAGCAAGCGTCCTGCTTAGCACATAATTAAAAGGAAGCAAATGTGGGAGGGGAAGTGGAATGCCCACAAGTGCTGGAGTCAAAAAACCTGTGTTTCATCCTGGAACCAACAATTTACTAGTTTAATATCAGAGAAGAACTTTCTCTTTTCTGCCCCTCAATTTTCTTACAGTGAGAGGAACCCAAAGTAAGCATGTGGAACCCACAGTGCACTCTCCCGCTCTTGCCCGGCTCTCTGAATCTTTAGCTGTGACATTAAAGTGAAAAATAGTAGCAAAACTTGACAGAATTTACTGGAGAGAGAAAATAGTGTTATTGCCATATATAGATTACTTCATCTATATGTGAAGAATATATAAGAAATCTTATGGAAGTCTATAAGAAGAATGGCAGTCCTCCCCAAGATAGATCATAGTCTTATACATATGTAGCACATATTAAAAATAGGTGATGTCTATAAAGAAAGTTTTGTGTGGCAAATGTGGTACAATCATGTGTACAAAGGGTCAATAATAGTTATAGCTTTGATTTCCTTTTTATCATCAACCCCATAGCTAGCTTATTAACTAACTCAACATCATTCATGTTTCTTCATCAGTGCAACGCAAGGCGTGCAAGATATATAAATTCATGGAAAAGCTGGAAACAGAGTCTAGGTTTCAGAAAGCCCACCACATGTTTGAATGTCCCTGCCTCTTGACAGTGCTCTGCCAATGACGGTCTTGGACTTAAAACCTGGAGCTGGGCAAGTCCAGCCTAAATCCTGCAGCTGCTTCCAACAGAGCCTTCTTATTCCTGTTTCCAGATTTACTTACACACATGTCATAACACAGGCCATCATACACATACATACAATTATTGCCTCTTACCTTCATTTAAGAAATTGTCCTAAAATTTGGTGTGTTTTTTTTTTCTCAATTAGCCTAACATATGTGATTGCTATAGTTTCATTAGCTCTTAATTATTTCCTGAGTCCATTTCGGATTATTTGCACTCTGCCAGGAAGGGGCCTCACTCAGCCATGTACACTAGCCGTGTTCTAAGCTTTTAGGTCCAGATCACAAAACGTTCACACGTAAAGGAACTTCAAAAGGTTTAATGTTGGGTTCTAGAGACTGTAAGGTTTTCTTTCTTTCCATTTAACAGGTGCATCTAGTTGGACTGGTTTATAAACGTTCAGAATAGTTGGTGAAGGGTTAAGCTCCTCAGTACCAGCAATCTTCTTATTAATTCTTTTTGTATGCAGACGCCCTCAAACAATTGTCCTTACTGAAATGAGAAGCTGCTTCTGATTGGCCTAAACAAAAATGTTGCTTTATACTGCTCAGTTCATCGTTCCAGTTTACAACGGATTATTTTCCTACACAAAACGCCCTAAACTGGGAATGAAAGTCCTCAGAGTCAGTCCTACTGGCAGAAGCATAGAATCTGAAACCTGGAAGTTACTACAGATACCATGCAAGTCAACCTCTAAGTTTAGTAAAAATGAGGAAATCAGGTGTCATAGCTAATAAATGGTGAAGCCAGGGCTGAAACGGAGATCTTATCATTCCTATATAATGTTCTTTCTATCAAAGAAAGGTTATTTTTATTGCCCCCCCCCCAAAAAAAGGTTATTTTTCAGAGAATTTAGGCTTTATTCATACGTAAAGGCATAAAGTTATTTTACTTATAAAATCGTTTTTTACAAATATGTTTTTATTGATTTTTAGAAAGAGAGGGAGTGAGAGGAAGAGAGAGATAGAAACATGGATGAGAGAGAAACATTGATCAGCTGCCTCCTGCACACCACCCACCACCCCCACCCCACCAAGGATCAAGCCTGCAATCTGGGCATGTGCCCTGACTGGGAATCAAACCAACAACCTCCTGGTGCATAGGTCGATCCTCAACCACTGAGCCACACTGGCCAGGCTAAAATCAACTTTTAATGCACTGAAAAACTTATTTATCTAACAAACATTTATTGAGCGTTTTCATGCCTGGCACTGTGCTAGGCACAGAAATATAAAGGTAACACTGTCCTCAACTTAAAGAAGCTCAGGGCCCCCCTGGACCTGCCAGTGGCACACCGACGGGATGTGGGCATATATCATCTACATTTGGGGTAGAGGATGGACAGCTGAGATGACTCATCATCAAACAATGGCACAAAGACCAAACCAATGGGATGCACCCTGGTTCTGCCTCAGAAGATCTGAGTTGAATCCCAGTGCTCCCCACTCACTTGTCAACGTGACTTTGAGCAAGATTCTTAATTTCTCTGTCACACTTTTCTCATTTGTAGAATGCGGGCCAGAGTAGCCATGTCAGTGTGGTTTTCAGGGCTAAATGACATCGTATGTATAATGTACTTTGAACAATACCTAGCACTCAATACATGTTAGTTACCTTCTCCACTATTGAAAAGCTGGGGTGGCGATCACACCTACCCTTTCTACCTCTTGTAAGGGCCGACTTCTTGTAAGATTGAAGGAAATCATGCATTCTAAAATATTTTTTAAATATTGTAATTATATTTCTTTTACCACTATGTTATCATAGCTACCATCTTACTCCATGTTTCTTTCCATCTGTGTGGCCCCAACCACCCTACAAAAAACACAAAGACCAGAGAAGGTAAGAGGTAGGATATCTATATACCGTGTAACAGTATATAAATTGTTGCTAGGGCTGCTGTAATCAAGTACCACAAACTGGAGGCCTAAAGAACAGAAATTTGCCTCAGTTCCTAAGACCAGAAGTGCAAGATCCAAGTGTGGGCAGGGTTGGTTCCTTCTGAGGCTGTGAGGAAACATCCGTGCCTGCCTCTCTCCTAGCTCCTGGTGGTTTCCTGGCAATATTGGGCATTCCTTGGATTGCAGTTGCAGCACTCTGATCTCTGCCTGTATCTTCATATAGCATTCTCCCTGTGTGCAAGCAAATCTATTTGTGTTCAAATTTGCCTTTTTTAAAAATAAGGACGACATACAATTATTGCCTCTTACCTTCATTTAAGAAATTGTCCTAAAATTTGGTGTGTTTTTTTTTCTCAATTAGCCTAACATATGTGATTGCTATAGTTTCATTAGCTCTTAATTATTTCCTGAGCCCATTTCTTCAGGGCACCTTTCTCTTAGGGTTAAACCGGTAACTGCCAAAGGAATACATAAAAATTGACAATTGATCTCTCGGGATTATTTGCACTCTGCCAGGAAGGGGCCTCACTCAGCCATGTACACTAGCCGTGTTCTAAGCTTTTAGGTCCAGATCACAAACGTTCACACGTAAAGGAACTTCAAAAGGTTTAATGTTGGGTTCTAGAGACTGTAAGGTTTTCTTTCTTTCCATTTAACAGGTGCATCTAGTTGGACTGGTTTATAAACGTTCAGAATAGTTGGTGAAGGGTTAAGCTACTCAGTACCAGCAATCTTCTTATTAATTCGTTTTGTATGCAGATGCCCTCAAACGATTGTCCTTACTGAAATGAGAAGCTGCTTCTGATTGGCCTAAACAAAAATGTTGCTTTATACTGCTCAGTTCATCGTTCCAGTTTACAACGGATTATTTTCCTACACAAAACGCCCTAAACTGGGAATGAAAGTCCTCAGAGTCAGTCCTACTGGCAGAAGCATAGAATCTGAAACCTGGAAGTTACTACAGATACCATGCAAGTCAACCTCTAAGTTTAGTAAAAATGAGGAAATCAGGTGTCATAGCTAATAAATGGTGAAGCCAGGGCTGAAACGGAGATCTTATCATTCCTATATAATGTTCTTTCTATCAAAGAAAGGTTATTTTTATTGCCCCCCCCCCAAAAAAAGGTTATTTTTCAGAGAATTTAGGCTTTATTCATACGTAAAGGCATAAAGTTATTTTACTTATAAAATCGTTTTTTACAAATATGTTTTTATTGATTTTTAGAAAGAGAGGGAGTGAGAGGAAGAGAGAGATAGAAACATGGATGAGAGAGAAACATTGATCAGCTGCCTCCTGCACACCACCCACCACCCCCACCCCACCAAGGATCAAGCCTGCAATCTGGGCATGTGCCCTGACTGGGAATCAAACCAACAACCTCCTGGTGCATAGGTCGATCCTCAACCACTGAGCCACACTGGCCAGGCTAAAATCAACTTTTAATGCACTGAAAAACTTATTTATCTAACAAACATTTATTGAGCGTTTTCATGCCTGGCACTGTGCTAGGCACAGAAATATAAAGGTAACACTGTCCTCAACTTAAAGAAGCTCAGGGCCACCCTGGACCTGCCAGTGGCACACTGACGGGATGTGGGCATATATCAGCTACATTTGAGGTAGAGGATGGACAGCTGAGGTGACTCATCATCAAACAATGGCACAGAGACCAAACCAATGGGATGCACCCTGGTTCTGCCTCAGAAGATCTGAGTTGAATCCCAGTGCTCCCCACTCACTTGTCAACGTGACTTTGAGCAAGATTCTTAATTTCTCTGTCATCGTTTTTTACAAATATGTTTTTATTGATTTTTAGAAAGAGAGGGAGTGAGAGGAAGAGAGAGATAGAAACATGGATGAGAGAGAAACATTGATCAGCTGCCTCCTGCACACCACCCACCACCCCCACCCCACCAAGGATCAAGCCTGCAATCTGGGCATGTGCCCTGACTGGGAATCAAACCAACAACCTCCTGGTGCATAGGTCGATCCTCAACCACTGAGCCACACTGGCCAGGCTAAAATCAACTTTTAATGCACTGAAAAACTTATTTATCTAACAAACATTTATTGAGCGTTTTCATGCCTGGCACTGTGCTAGGCACAGAAATATAAAGGTAACACTGTCCTCAACTTAAAGAAGCTCAGGGCCCCCCTGGACCTGCCAGTGGCACACCGACGGGATGTGGGCATATATCATCTACATTTGGGGTAGAGGATGGACAGCTGAGATGACTCATCATCAAACAATGGCACAAAGACCAAACCAATGGGATGCACCCTGGTTCTGCCTCAGAAGATCTGAGTTGAATCCCAGTGCTCCCCACTCACTTGTCAACGTGACTTTGAGCAAGATTCTTAATTTCTCTGTCACACTTTTCTCATTTGTAGAATGCGGGCCAGAGTAGCCATGTCAGTGTGGTTTTCAGGGCTAAATGACATCGTATGTATAATGTACTTTGAACAATACCTAGCACTCAATACATGTTAGTTACCTTCTCCACTATTGAAAAGCTGGGGTGGCGATCACACCTACCCTTTCTACCTCTTGTAAGGGCCGACTTCTTGTAAGATTGAAGGAAATCATGCATTCTAAAATATTTTTTAAATATTGTAATTATATTTCTTTTACCACTATGTTATCATAGCTACCATCTTACTCCATGTTTCTTTCCATCTGTGTGGCCCCAACCACCCTACAAAAAACACAAAGACCAGAGAAGGTAAGAGGTAGGATATCTAGTTACCGTGTAACAGTATATAAATTGTTGCTAGGGCTGCTGTAATCAAGTACCACAAACTGGAGGCCTAAAGAACAGAAATTTGCCTCAGTTCCTAAGACCAGAAGTGCAAGATCCAAGGGTGGGCAGGGTTGGTTCCTTCTGAGGCTGTGAGGAAACATCCGTGCCTGCCTCTCTCCTAGCTCCTGGTGGTTTCCTGGCAATATTGGGCATTCCTTGGATTGCAGATGCAGCATTCTGATCTCTGCCTATATCTTCATATAGCATTCTCTCTGTGCACAAAGCAAATCTATTTGTGTTCAAATTTGCCTTTTTTTTTTTAAATAAGGACTGGGTCATATTAAATTGTGGCTCACCCTAAATGACCTCCTAACTGGATCATCTGCAAAGATCCTGTTTCCAAATAGGGTCTCAGATACTAGAGATGAGCACTTCTGGATATTTTGGGAGGACACAATTCAACCCATAACAATGACTAGTAGTAGATTTTCCCCATGAGCCAAAGCAAAATGTTGCCTCTCGGGGTTCCTACACAGTCATAGTAGCATCTGCCTATGTCTTCACCCCTCAGCTGTTACCATTCTAACTCTTCGTTTGGCAGACTCCCTCTGCTCACTCAGTAATTTGCTGCTTATGTGCACTGTGCTTGATGTGATGCTTAGAATAAAAACAACAACAAAAGCAAAATGAAAGAAATAGACTTGGATCCTCCTTTCAGGAGTTCACTCTCCAGTGCAGGCACTCTATGTAGATAAATAACAATATTAGAATACAGGTACAAAGTATGATCAGTAAGAACTAGAGGTAACTTTCCATAGGATTCCAAGGAGCAAGAGATGCAATGTATCCAAAGAAGGCTATTTTGATGAGGTGGCATTTGAACTATATTGAACAGGCATTTGAAGGATGGGTAAGAATTGGCCACATGAAGACAGCAGGAAAGGGGGCCCCGTGAAAACAAAGACATAAAGTTATCTGTAGGTGTGTCCGAAGATACATAAAAATACCCTCAATGTTCCGTGTACTCAAAGTATTAATTGGGCTTCTGTTCCTTCTTCCACTTCTTTCCCCACCTCACGCCATCACTACTTTATGCATAGATTAGGAAAACTGGGTCACTTTACAGCCTTTACAGAACTTGTGTGCGCTAGACGTGACTCACTTTATAGATAAGCAAACAGGGTCAAATTGAGTGTAGTTTACCCAGGAATCCAGAAGAGCCTCTTCTGATAGCCTTGGGTCACGTAAATGAGCAACTCAGGTTCAACATTATATTAAGTCAGTCAAAACTCTCCTGCAGGGTAGTAAGGTAAATACATACATATAGTCTCAAATTCTAACTTTACTAATATGAATTTTTCCTCTTGTAATTGTGAATCCTACCCCTGGTCAGATCTGAGGAATCCCTAAGTAAGAACCAAATATTACATTTCATAGGACAGTTGTATTGTTAGGATAGCAGTAGTCTTAGAGCTTAACAATAACTTATCTAAATAAACAGGACTTCCGAGGAAGAGACGCACATAAACTATTTAGATCCACAGAAAGACCCACCCAGAATCAAGAAAACCATACACCCACCCTGGAATGACCTCTACATTTAGAGGATGGTGGAGATTTTACTGAGGAATACTCTGCACTTTCTGGACTTTTCTGGAGGTGGAAATAAGAATGGTAAATGACTACAATGAAGCCATTGAGGTCTACCCTAACACTATGCCTGGGCATAAGCTATCGCCAGCTTGCTGTTTTGACATGCTCTGTGAAGACAAGCCATAGGGTTCATATTAAATCACAGCAACGCCTCTTCACACATAATCTATAGATTCCTACTTCTCATCTTATAGCAACGGTGGCCATACATGTGCAAGAAATGTTATCAGGCCCTAACTGGTTTGGCTCAATGGATAGAGCGTCGGCCTGTAGACTGAAAGGTCCCAGGTTCGATTCCCGTCAAGGGCATGTACCTTGGTTGCGGGCACATCCC
>NW_005363502.1:3884827-3889192 GCF_000412655.1 Myotis brandtii | reverse complement strand
AAAAAAAGCTATGGTACATTTACATAACGGAATACTGCACAGCTCTAAAAAAGGAGCTCTTACCTTTTGCAACAGCATGGATGGGGCTGGAGAGCATTATGCTAAGCAAAATAAGCCAGTCAGAGAAAGACAAATACCATATGATCTCACTTACATGTGGAATCTAATGAACAAAATAATCTGATGAACAAAATAGAACCAGAGGCATGGAAGCATGCAACAGACTGACAGAGGTTAGAGAGGAG
Source organism: Myotis brandtii (assembly GCF_000412655.1). Lineage (NCBI taxonomy): Eukaryota > Metazoa > Chordata > Mammalia > Chiroptera > Vespertilionidae > Myotis > Myotis brandtii. The sequence goes on along the minus strand of NW_005363502.1, from coordinate 3,888,947 downwards.
GGGGTTGGGAGTGACTGGATGGAAGAGGGGGAAGGGACCAGCCAAAGAATATATATGCACAACTCATGGACACAGACAACAGTGTGGTGATGGCCAGAGGGGGCAGGGAATGGGTGGAGGTGGGTCAAAGGGGAACATCTGTAATAGTGTCAACAATTAAAAAAAAAAAAGAATGTTACCAGAATATGAAGTCATTGTCAACTTTACATAAACATCCTCATCTGGCTATGTCTTCAACCCCCCCTCCCCAACCCCCCAGCTGCTACCAAAGTGCTTTTTTGGAAGTGGATTCAGCATGCCTCCTGCTTCTGGCCCACAGGAACTACTCAGTGAACAGAAACATGGGCTGACTGAGAGAGAGGTGATGGCATTAGCCAGACCTCAAAGGGCCCCTGACAGATCATCGTGAAAGGTTATGACAGACAATTCTGTCAGCATAGACTGACATAAAGCTCTGGGAAAGAGGCCGGGTTTGTTTACATGCTGTGTAGTAAGCAGTGTAGACATCCAATATGCATCACTTTTTAAATGTTTTGCTGTGACATCTAACACAGTGGCCACAGCTCCAGGAGCCTCAGATACCCGCTAGCACCATGCAGCAGCGGAGGGTTCCACTAACATGAGCAGCGGTGTTTTCTCTTTGGTAGCTGGTCCCAAGTGCCTCTCTCAGCATGCTCATCACCCAGGTGCATGGGTTAGGACACACACACCTTAGTCCCTTCCTGTGCTATGCGGAGCCTCTAAGATTGGGTTCAACTCAAAGTCTGCCAACCAATTTGACCATGAGTACTTTCCCATGCACTGGGAATAAAACCCACAACTTAGGTATGTGCCCTGACTGGGAATTGAACCCGCAACCTTTTAGTGTACGGAATGACACTCCAACCAGCTGAGCCACCCAACCAGGGCTACATGCAACACTCTTAACCATGGAGGTCCCGGATGGTCCTGGGTGAGGTTGCTGTTGTTAAGACAGCTGGTTTCAGGCGGGGGGATGGCAGAGCCCACTGTGAGAGTAGCAGTGGACCGCCAGCATGTACAGTAGAGAAGAGAACGGACGGAGTGGGGACAGCCCTGTCTCTGAGAAGGGGAAGAACCTCTACTGAGGTCAGCCTCCAGGCCCTGAGCTGGAGGAAGCAGGTGAGCCTGGCTGGAGGCCTGCACCCACAGCTCTGGAACTGGAACCCAGTCCCCTGGGCCAGCCCTCCTCCCAGACCCTCATGCTCCCCAGGTACCTACCTGCCCCAGGTGGCCTTTGCTTTCTGGAAGGTGAGGAGGAGGGGAGCTTAAAAGAGAATGGAGTAGAAAACGTAACGGGAGAGCCTGGAAACACTGCAGCTGAACATTCACTGGCCACGCTCGTCTGTGTGCCCGGCTCCGCTCACTTGAGCAGGACACCTACCAGTTTTTGAGAGTGGGGTTGATGGCCTCTGCTCACCCCTGGAAGTGATTGGTGGAGCTGAATCTTCCAGAAGGAATTAAGTTATACAGGCACCTTTGAAGATCAATGCCTGCAGGAGGCATTTCTGGACTCCGGAGCAGCGGGCTAAGCTTGCCCCAGGGCCAGGGTGTGGGGTGTGCAGGTTTCTTTCTGCAGCCCTTTCCTGTCCAGCACCTGCTTCCTGAGTGCACTGACTTACGTCCCCAAAGGCCACCTCCCTTCATGACGTCAGGCACCCCATGACCACTTGCTCCTCGTTCAAACTGCCAGTCTTAATGCACTTCACTTTAGTAACACTCCTGTCCAAAATGCCTAGCTTGAGTCTAAGTGTGAGGAAATATCACATAAGCCGCAATTGAGGGAATTCTACAAAAAAAAACTGGTCTGTACTTTTTAAAAAATGAAATGTCAGTACTTTGAAGCACAAAAAAGACTGAGGAACTGTCCTAAATGAAGGGGAGACAAAGGAGCTAATACTGGAAGGCGGAGCATCGCCTTGTTCAACCTCAGCTGGCAATGTGAGCATGGAGAAATTTTCATCGCTGTGCTCATGTCCATGAATGGCTGTGAAAGTGATGTTAAGTATTGACTGTGGGGTTATAAATACATTTTAGTAAGTGAATATTGATGCCATTTCTACTCCTTGCTCCTTCTGTCCTCTTTGGTCACATCCCTCACCTTCTGCAAAGCCTGCTTACCCTGTGAAGGGGTCTTTGTTGATTTGCAACATGCCTCTAATCATTCCATTCTGTGTTCAATTCTCAATAGGAGACAACTATTGGAGACAACTTAGTCCATCAACCAATGAACCAATCCATCAATACTAATGAAGTATTTTAAAGCACCTAACATAATTTTTTTTCCAAATATTTTTATTGATTTCAGAGATGAAGTGAGAGAGGGAGAGATAGAAACATCAATGATGAGAGAGAATCATTGATCGGCTGCCTCCTGTACGCCTCCCACTAGGGATCAAGCTCACAACCCAGGCATGTGCCCTGACCCGGAATCGAACCATGACCTCCTGGTTCATAGGTCGATGCTCAACCACTGAGCCACGCTGGCCTGGCCACCTAACAGAATTTTTGAGAGATACAATGGGAAAGAGCACTGCCTTCCAAAGAGGGGTTTACTACCTACTTACTTGAGAGAAAGTTAACATGCGAAACAAAGGCAGGCAATACTAGAAAGTACCCAAGTCTAGTTTACAATGGCTGTTGCCCTCTTTAAGCCTCTAGATGAATAATGATCAACTAGGATGCTAGGGAGTGAGGAGTCAGAAGTGGTGGAGCTGAGGTCAAGCCAGTTCTGCCTGATGATACTTTGCTCCTTACTTCAAGAGACATTTTTCCAAAAAATAAAACACAGGGTATTCCAGATGGGTTACATTTTGTGTCCCATTCTTTATTGCTACACGCCGTTAGCCAGGAGCCATTGGTGATAGTAGATAATAGTAGATGATTTAGGGCCCATATCTTTGAGAGGTCATCATGAAGAAAAATCCAGGAAATGGGCCCTCAGGCAGTGAATGACTCCATGGGATCATGACAGATTTCACTCACAGGTTTGCAAACCTTTCTACTCTCTTAACACATGACTGATGTATGGATTGTGTTACAAGGTGGCTGATCTGGCTGCTGAATTGTGACTGTAGCCTTCTTAGGTGGGGCCAGCTTCTTAAGGGCATTCCTAATAAAAGGTCTGAAGTGCTTAGCCCTGAGTCTGGTACCCAATAGGCCCCCAAAAAAGTGTTTGCTGTTATTAACACACAGACCAAGTTTTCCACAGGGCGCTGTTTGTGTCCTTGTAAGCTCTACAGTGTGGTGCAATGCTGGGATCCGGAGAGCAGAATCTGGCTTACAAGTGGACATCCACGGTGACTGAGACTAACATTACATCTTGGATTTGTAAGTGGCATTTACTGACTTGGAACATGAGCTTGGAGACGCAGTCATTCTTTGGCACAGCTGGCATGTGCTGTAACACAATGTTTACATGTGGGATACAAAGACAGTAGAAATGAAAGAATAACAGTGACCATTGCTGTATGTCAAGCACAGTGCGAGTCCTTTACAGAAGGCATTTCATCCTCCAGGGACCCTGCGAGGTAGGCATCCTTTCCTCCATTTTCTCAGGGGGAAGCCGAAGTTTTGAGGAAACAATTGCCAGGCCATTTATCTCCACAGCCCCTTCCCCTCTGCATCCCCCCTCCCCCCCATCAATACCCTGAACATCCCCTTAAGTGTACACTCTTAAGGAGCTTGTTCTGTACTAATTAAGAATTCAATGAGCTTAGCTTCAACTTGGCATATCTCACCGTCTCTACAGAACTCCAAGGGATCAGGGTGCGCCCCCTCTGCTTCCAGGGGCACCCCACTTCCTAACACCTTGGAGAGCAGGTTGGAAGAGAAGGAAAGGAAACTCAAGAGGTTCGCGGACGCCAAGACTCCAGAGGGTCTCCCTGGAAAATCCTTCCGTCTCTACCAGGAGGCGGCTTCACTTCCCCAAGCTGCACCCTGGGACACCAGGTTTCTTTGCATGCAAAGCTCTGCGCGACGGCCACACCAAGGATCCAAACCTTGGGCAGAGGCCAAACGGTCACTTCCCCGCCCCCCGGTGCAGTATGCAAATCCGAGCACCAGGAAGTGGCTGGGACCTCCCGGCCGAGCCCAGGACAGT
>NW_005363502.1:3876761-3883970 GCF_000412655.1 Myotis brandtii | reverse complement strand
GCTGCTGGGCACCCTCCCGCTGAGCGAGGCGCCTCTCGGCCTGCAGAGCGACAGTCCCGAGCCTCCGCCTCCAAGAGGAAGCGAGAGTTATTTTAAGAATTCAGGGGTTGCCTTTCGCCTTGGGGGGAGGGTGTAAAGCGTCCGTTCCCACTTCCCTGCGTGCGTTATCTGGACCGACTGTGTCAAGATAATTGTGCATTTGCAATGTGCCTTCCAATAGCCCGCGTGGCCAGCGATCGTGTGATCGTGTCTCCAAGTGTGTGTGTGTGTGTGTGAGTGTGTGTGTGTGTCTTACCCCAAACCCCATCCAACTTTTTTACCATCTCAGCAACCCGAGTAGAATGCGGGCCTTGCAAGTTCCTAGCTGAGTGTGAACTTGGGCCTATGACTGAAATTCCCCGTTTGGTTGTCCTCATCTTTGGGAGAACGTATGTACCTCCTGGGCCACTTATTGCACACAAAGCCCCAAACACGGCCTAGGCATTTCATGAATGACGCTAGTATTTATTGCAATTCATTCTGACCATAAAAAACGAGGCTCCCTGGTTCTTGGCAATTTGATGGTTTTAAATCTGTCCGTTTCAGCCACATGGCCTTATTGGTAAGTCTGCTTACTCTACCAGAGGTTTGCTGTCCCAAAGCAGGACCAGGAGTCTGGTTCACCCTAAGAGCCAGCCAATAAGGATGTGTGACTGACTTTTGATGTGTTGGCTGCCCCCAGCCGGCTGTAGGGTTCTGGAGGGCAGGGGTGTCCTCTCTGTACTGGGAACACCTCGAGCAGTGTGGAGGGGAGTAGGCACTGATCGTTGAGGCATTTACTAAGCACTCAGAGCCCTTCCCGAGTAAGGTAAGTTCTGCTGGAAAAGAGTGGGATTCAGATAGTGCCCGGATTTAATTTGGTGGGAAGGATGTCTTGAGGCTTGAAGAAATATGATTTGATCACAGGAGGCTTTTGGTACCTGGGCCTCTATGGAGGCCGAGTAGGGTCATCCTCTTTCTGAGTAAAGGGTGGAGGGCCCGGTGTAAGGGAAAACAGCAGCCAGGAAACCTGAGTTTGGGTCTCGGAGCTGTGATTTTGGATATGTTACTTGGGCCATTAATTCAGCCAGTATTTCCTTTATTACAGTAATCAGAATTCGAGTATGACTTGGCCCCATGTGTCTAGTCTAATATTAGCAACTACAAGAAAGCTCCATTGACAACAACTTTATCTGTCTTGTCCGGAAACACTAGCCCTGGAGCCTGTCACATAGCTGAGATCGCAGATACAGAAGAAGGAATGGAAGGCAGTCTGCTGGTCCTACACAGGCAGAAGGAACAGGGCTGGGGTTCCCAAGGCATTTGAAGCCTACTGGCCCTCCGTCCTGGTTTCTAACATGAGGATTTGAGGGACTTTTTGGATTGCTAAGTTATCCCAGGGCGAGTGCTCTAAGGGGAAAGTGCCACTCAGGACTGGGGATTCTGCTGTATTAACTGGAGAGGGGGCTTGATTGGCAGTGTAAGACATAGCCTGCGAAAGTTGTTTGCCCAGTCCAAAAAGGCCAGACCCACTTTATCTGAGAGTCATGGGTGCTGGAAAGGTATGTGGGGAATCTGTGATATTGCTTGCCCCCTCTCCTTCCACTGCATTCTTTTAGCAGTAAAGTGGTCCAATGATTTTCAATGGTTTGCAAATCAATGATTTTCAAAGCCTTTTACAAAATTCCATGATATTTGTATTCAGAAATCAATCCCCAAAACATCCGAGTTGCCAGTTGGTTCAAATGCATATATGGAGTTGTCGTTTAATAATTTTAAACTGTATTATCCATAAACCCATACTAATTTTAAGTCTGTGTAAATAAGAATACAGTGTGTACACATGCAGAGAATGGAACATTGTTACAGCTCTCTCACTCTGCTGTTATCAATGACCTCCATGTCCTCAGACATGGGTAGTATTAATATTGAAAGATCACAATTATTAGTGAGAGCATTGATCAATGACGTGCCAAACCTCTCTTGGGCACTTCTTGGGCAATGATGGTGCCAAAATCTTTTGCTTTTCCAGGCTTCTGAAGCCTTCCTGAGCTCTGAATTCATTTGACTCTCTCATGGCCTCCCAGGGTTAGCAGGGACAGATATAGAAAAAGAAGTTTGGTGACATGTTCAAGGTCACTGATCTGGTTAAGTGGCACTGTTGGCAGGGTAGGTATATTTTCCAGCTCCAACTTTAGGGCTTCTCCCCCTTTTCTACCTTTGGACCTGTAGTAGGTACTCATTTACTTAAAAGCAAATCAATTATTTTATCATTTAATATACATTTTTATTTATTTATTTTCTAAAATTCTTTTTTTTAACAGATGCATCTTTTTTTTCTATATATATATATTTCAGAGAGAAAGGGTGAGGGAGAGAGAGATAGAAACATCAATGATGAGAGAGAATCATTGATTGGCTGCCTCCTACACACCCCCCACTGGGGATCGAGCCTGCAACCCAGGCATGTGCCCTTGACCAGAATCTAACCATGACCTCCTGATTCATAGGTTGACACTTAAACACTGAGCCATGACAGCCTAATATACATTTTTTAAACAGCATCACAGGTAACTTTCTGCCATCACTTGGTAATTATCTTAACTAAGTGACTAACCCCTCAGGACAAATGAGCAGGGGCACCAACTAGGTTCTTAAGCTGGAATGGAAAGATGAGCTCCTCTGCTTTCCCCGTTGCTTTCTGCTTGGAGAGGGAAGATCTCTGATACCGGCCAAGGTGGCACAGGTACTGGCTGCTGTCAGGGCAGTTCCGCTGACTACCATCCGGTGCTTATTGGTTAATACAGAAGTGCCCACATAATGCTTTGCAAAGGAATTCCCTCCAGTTTCTTCTCAATGTGCCTCCTTGTGTGGTTGTTATACAGGGGTGGGCAAAAGTAGGTTTACAGTTGTTCGTATGGAAAATAATACAACAATTAATCAGTAATAATACAGAATAAACTGTTTCACATACTTACAACTGTAAGCCTACTTTTGTCCACCCCTGTATCAGTGCGAGCATCACCCAGGGTGTAGCTATAGAGGAGATAGGGCCTATAGGATACACATTAAAACATGCACCCCATTTATTGAGCACCTGCTATGAGCAAGGTGCTGTCCCAAGCCCATGCTCCAATAGATAGATAGACATTGCCTCCATCTTTTAAGATTGGCAATGAAGACTAGGACATAGAAGAGGAAGTTGTGTTTTTGGTTTTTGTTTTTAGTTAGAAATATCGAAAGTTTTCTTACAGCTGCCTAGCTTCCTGATACTTAAATTCTAAAATGTTGAGTTCACTCTATCATCATTTCTAAAATTTACTTTGAGTAAGTTCCCATCTGGTGGAGAAGCCCAAGTGTAGAAAATAATGTGGAAATCTGCCAATTGAGGAATTCGAGTTTTGGGAACAGGCCAGTTGAAAGACTGGGACCTTCTTTTAGATATCTTTGGCTTAAGTTAGCTGGAAGAGCTCTCGGGCAATTTAGAATTGCAAGTTGACATAATTACTTGGGATGATGTGTTAAAAGGCTCGTCCATGCTGACTGGCAGGGGCCTATAATGGCCTTTGACCTTCATCCTTGTACTTCACTTTCCCCGAAGTACCGAATAAGCTGTCAACTCTCCTTCTTTGCCACAAAGCTACTTCTCGAAAGTTAAATTGACATGATAGGAGTGGACCATATAAGGGAAGAGATTTTCGGTTAGTCTCATTGTAACTCTGTTCATTTTTTAGAACAGGAAGATATATAAATCCATCAAGTTACACAAATAGGATGCATTTTCCGAATCCATTTGAGAGGGTGTTTCTTAATGCTCTAGGCTCTGCGCTTGTTGAGCTGTAGGACCCTGGGAAGAAGGCTGCATTCCTGTAGCTCCGGGGGTCTTTTCCTTTTAAGGTTCATACTTTAAAGTCAGATATTGCTGGGCTGCCGACACTCCCACCTTTCTGTGAACATCTAAAATCACTCTCACTACTCTGTTTTTTAAAAAATATATTTTATTGATTTTTTTACAGAGAGGAAGGGAGAGGGATAGAGAGTTAGAAACATCGATGGGAGAGAAACATCGATCAGCTGCCTCCTGCACAACCCCTACTGGGGATGTGCCCGCAACCAAGGTACATGCCCTTGACCAGAATCGAACCTGGGACCCTTCAGTCCGCAGGCCAACGCTCTATCCACTGAGCCAAACCTGTTAGGGCAACTCTCACTACTCTTTATTGACCATAATCCATGCCAGTAGGAAGCTCTTTGCCGATTGAAAGCTTCTCTCCAAGTCTCCTTCCTCTCTCTGTTGGTACACCAGGTGGTTGGGAGCTATCATGACTGCTTTGGGCCCACTTTTCCGTGCTGGTGAGAGAGCACCGTGAGACTGGAGAGGGGGGTCTGGATTCATTCTGCCCCCAACTGGAGCAATGGCATCTTATTGGTGTTGGGCCTTGGGGTGCCTCCACTCTTCCTGTAAATGTTAGCCCCCCCGGAGGGGAGGGGAATGGAGAAGCTTGTTTTAGAGCCACGTGGGGAGAGGGAGGACCACTTCTGCTTTCCACTGGGAAGCCGTGTCACGGAGAGCAGAACTGCAGTGAGAGGCCGAGAGAGGAGGCCCGAGGGAGGAGGTGGCGAGGAAGTGATACTTCCTCCCGCTTCGAAGGCACCAGGCCTGTCATTTGCCTGCAGCCCCACCTTTCTTACCACCAGCTCTGCTTTTTCCTTGGGGTTCTTTCTACCACCCTCTGCTCTGTTCATTCTCAGTTTGCCCTTGAGAAAGGGGCAGGCCAGGAGGGGGAGAGAGAAAAAGAACGAATCTAGTCATCAGTTAGAGCCTTCTCTGGCAAAGCCCACGGTGGCCATGTTTGAGTTTTCACCCACAGAAGAATGGACATTTTGAAATTCCCCATCATGGAAACCATTGTGAAACTCTTAAGTAGATGTTTTGAAATCCTTTAGTGTGTAGGCAACCTAGTACTTTCATAATCCTAACTACAGTGGTTGGAGGGGCTATTTTTAATATTACTTAAGCTATAAGCCTGTGGTTACATTTTTGGGACTGAGCAGTGGCTTTCAAACTCTTTGACTACAAGCCAAATTCCAAAACATATTTGACCTTGTGCTCAAATGCACATTTTTCTGTATGAAAAAAAAAAAAAAGCTTGGTGGAAGAGCCCCCTCCTCCAGGTTGTTGGGGAATGTGATCAGAACAGTCCTTTTGAGACCAGCTTGTCAGAATTTAAAGCGTACAGAGGCAGGCCCAGCGATCCCACAAGCTCCAGTCCAAGAGGAAGTTTGTTAAACAAATACAAATTAAGACACATCTCTACAATGGAATACCTTGTAGGTATTAAATTACACTTTTACTAATATGAGAGATATTTCTTGAAAGCTGAACCCAAACTGATAAGTAATATATGATACCATTTCTGAAATGAAATATTTATATGTGAGACACAATCTGTGAGCTATGCATCTCACTCATTTTTATACTAAAGTTTTAATAGTGAATATTTCTGAGGGATGGGCGAATGCTGATTTTTTTCCTTAGGTACATATTATTTTTTTAATAAAAAGGAATGTTACTTAAATGACTTTAAAACAGCAATATAATGAGCAATGACGTGGAGCCACTGTGACTGCAGAAGAAATGTAGGAGCCATCAGTAAACTTTGGAGTTAAAGTGGCTATTGTGACATTTGTGTGGGTAGAGTTGTAAGCAGACCGCCTCTGGAGAATGTAATGTGCTATGTGTATTGAAAATAGATGTATTTTCTTTCTTTCTTTCTTCTTAATCTATTTAAAAAATTGATTTTAGAGAGAGAGGAAGGGAGAGAGAGAGAAACATCGATTTGTTCCACTCATTTATGCATTAATCGTTTGCATGCCCTGACTGGGGATGGAACCTTCATACCAGGAAGACACTAACCAATTGAGCTAACTGGCCAGGATTTATAGAGATATTTTCTTAAAAAACAGTCCACTTCTGGTATTTAGTTGGAGCAGGTATCATTCAGAGGCCAGAGAACTCGGTCTGGCAATGTGGTCAGAAGGCGTGGTGGACCCTTATTCAAGGCATGGAGGATCCTTGTCCAGAACTAAATTTTGGATTTTATCTTATAAACAGAGGGGAATCATTGGAGCCTTTTAGTGGGAAGCCTATTTTTCTATCACAATCAGCTTCTTGCCTAGACTTTTTCATCATCAGGTATTTATGATGGTGATAAATCATGAAGAGACAGACAGTGAGCATTGCTTATTGCTTTGAATAGGTGAATGATTAACTGAGGAACCCACAGGGACTTCCACAGAGATTAACATGAGGTACTTGGTAAGTGTCCTGAGTGGTGTTGATCTTGCCCAAACATTTATCTATATCTTTTTGATGATGGCAACGCTATTGAAGAAATAAGCAATTTGGAGTTGAGGGCTAAGTTTCTGTGGGGTTAGTATTTTCCTCTTTATTTTGAAGGAGATTATGTTGTAAAGCAGCAGCTTAGTGTTGGAATTGTGCCTTTACTACATAAAAATAATTTATTAAAAGCATCACCATAATTAGGAGTGGCAATATTTGGTCAAAATGACATAACTTCCAATTATGCAGGTAATTACTTTGTGTGATCAGATTTAGCATATTTAATATCTACCATATTTGATGTCTATTATTGTTATTTAATAATATTAATACATCAATTTTAACATTATTAATAAAATTAATACATGAATAACCAGTGCTGATTATTAATTTTAATTTGAGAGGAGATAGTATAGTACAGTGGGAAGAAAATGGGCTTCCAAGTTAGACAGGTCTGAGTTCCTGCCTAAGCTCCATTGCTTGTGACTTTAGTTACTTTTTCTCACCATTTATCTATATATACAAAAAGCCAGTGACCAGAACGCTGTAATGACCTGAACGACCGGTCACTATGATGCCCACTGTGGCCAGCGAACCAGCCCAATTGGGAGTGGGGCCGGCCATGGAGAGGGGCTGTGGGAGGTTGTCTGGCCAGCCCAACCCCCAATCGGCCTCCAACCTTGATCAAGGGCGGGGTGGCCAGCCAACCCCCCCGTGGCCCCTCCCCCACCTGGCCACACCTCCTATCACCTCCCTTCCCCCCATAGGGGGTGGGGCCAGCTGGCCAACCACCCACAGCCCCTTGTCCCATCCGGCCCCAACCCGATCAGCCCCCACCACCCCGCTTG
>NW_005363502.1:3836976-3876741 GCF_000412655.1 Myotis brandtii | reverse complement strand
ACCGCCTGCACCCCCCCCCAACTGGTCCCGCCTCCCAATCACCCTCCCCCAACCCCAATTGGGGGCGGGGCCCACCAGCCAATCTCCCACAGCCCCTCCCCCCCAGCCACCCAGCCCTGATTGGGTCCCGATTGGGGCGAGCCAGCCAGCCAACCTCCCGCCATCTCCTCCTTCCAACAGGCCCAGCCCCAATCTGCCTCGATTGGGGCCGGGCTGGCCGGACCCCACCCGTGCACAAATTCATGCACTGGGCCTCTAGTTATTTATAAAATGACTAGAGGCCCGATGCATGAAATTCGTGCAAGGGGCTTGGCCCTCGAAGCTCAGCTGCCTCACGGCCCCGCCCACTGGTCGTCCCAGAAGGTCATTCTGGAAGGTCGTTCTGCCATCTGGTCTAATTAGCATATTAGCCCTTTATTATATAGGATGATAATAATACCCATTCCTCAGGTTTGTGGTGGTGATTAACAAAGCTAATATATAACCTCTTAATATTGTTTCTAAAACACTAGACACATAACAAAAGGGTCCTGTTTTTACTACTAGACTGTGGGCTTCCCTCTTAGAGGGGAGAAATTCTGTTCATACCTTCCATCAACAAACATACAGTTGACCCTTGAACAACACAGGTTTGAATGGCATGGGTCTACTTATTGGGGGATTAATAGTATTTTTGATCTGCAGTTAGGAATCCAGGGATAGGGAAGGCCAGCTGTATGCATTGTTCTGTGTCATGTTATATAAGGGACTTGAGCATCCGCCATGGGTCCTGGAACCAATCCCTCACAGATACTAAAAGGGGTGATTGTAGTTAAGTTTTGGGGGAGTCAAAACTTAACATGCAGATTTTCAACTGTATAGAGGTCGGCACCCCTACCCCCAGCATTGTTCAAGGGTCAGTTGGAGTAAGTAAAACGTTTATAAAATGAAGCGGTCAGGGAGAAGTTCAGAGTCTGGTGGGGGAGTCAATCATAAACCATCCTACTTACCACAGTGTTTGTTTACTAGAGGCTCAGGTGTTTGGTCAGTTGAACTTCTGATCTGCCTACAAGGTACCAGAAATTGCCAGAGGTTACAGGGGTCAACAGGATGGTCTCTGCATCCAAAGATGCTGGAAATAGTGGGGGTATGGAGACATAAACATGGTCTTCAGTGTGTGATCGATGCTGTCCTACAGTACAAAGTGCTCTGCCAGCAGAAGGAAGGGCTGGTGGCCATAGTGAGGACAAGATGCGGGAGCAGAGTCTGGTAGGGGGAGAAGGAATTCTCCCGTTGGGGGCCTTAAGGGAAACTGCAAAGGTTGTGAAAGAGCCTGGGGATTCCAGAAAGGCGAGGGTTCCCCTGGCCTGGGCGACAGGGATGGACTTCATCCTTAAATAATGAAAGGCTTTGTAATATGGAGAGTGACAGACAAATAGAGTAGTGGATACAATCCCGAGCTTCAATGTTGTCTTATGGTAATCAGTATAATCAAATACACACGGCAGGAGTTGGTTTTTGTCTTTCTGGACCACATTGACTCTTTGAGTTGTTTAAAATGTAATGGATGCCAAATACATATTAAAAAGAAATTTTACCAAATTCAATTCCATAACTGCCTGCTTTTTGGTTTTCAGTTATTTTTAAAGGTTTAAGTAAATTAAGATAACCACTGAGGATTTAGTTGTAATTTTCCTTAAATTTCTTTCCAAGTCAATAATCTTTCAAGAGTATAGTAGGCAAATATTTCTGAACGCTTTGGTGAATGCCTCTCAAATGTTTCATTGTTGTTCCAGTTGTAACTTTTCAACTAAGGTAGTGCCATACAATCCAACTGAACAAATGACCTGCCTCCTCTGGTGTCAGCTGTCAACTGCTAGGCTTTTGACATTGCCTGTCTACCTGGTATCCAACATTAGCATCATAGAATCTTATAGAAGGAAGAGATTTTGGTGGTGTATTTTATACATAGTCCTTAGCAGGTAGTCACTTTCCCTTGAACATTGGGTCCCAAATGTTAGTGTCTGCCCCAGGTGATTCTAATGCAGGTGATGGAAGTCACATTATGAGAAGCACTATGACAGGGATATTCCTGTTGCCCAAAGGGGCTCATTTCAGTTTTGGGTTACCTATGGGTATTAGAAAGCTTTTTCTCTCATGCTACAATCTTTTATTTCCATAGTTTCTGCCTGTTGGTTCTAGTTCTGCCCTCTGGCCCTGTTTTCATACATCTGAAGCCAGCTTCTGTTGGACTGACTAGCCATTCACTGTGGCTGTAAGTGTGGGATGTACAGGGACATTGTTGACTGCTTGGCATCCAACACTATTACTCCACCTCTCGTCCTAACAGAACCAGATTATTTTGGGACTCATTGTCTCCCCTGAAGTTTCAGCAGAAGTCTTCCCCATCTCCATCTATAAGTGGCCCTGACTGGGCAAAAGCTCCTGTTCTTTGGTTTGGACAGTAATCAGTAAAGCAAAGCAATGTTCCAAAGGTGGTCCTAAGATATGAGCAGCAAAGGAGTGGGGGAGGGAGGAGAAAAGGAAAGTTAGGGGTAAGGTGAAGATAAAGAAACATCCAAACAAACAAGCAAAAACCCTTATGTAAGAATCAAGAAATTAGAAGGAAATACAAGTTATCTTGATTATTAATTTGTAATGCAGAGGGTATATGGCTGTCCATTCGGTGTTTCTTCTAGTCACACAGTTGGCGGGGCATTAATGCTGATAATTGGGCCTCTGCAACCGTGATTTATTTTTAAATGTGTATTGTGTGTGAGGCTTTGTAGTGAGTGCTTGGGAAGAAACATAAACATTGTTAAGTATGAGGTTCCTTCCCTACAAGAGTTTATTGTACTCTAATCTCTCTGGGCTGTTCACAGACCAGAAGGCTGACAAGTTAATTTGCTGTGGTTGTGGGCAGGACAATACCTTCTTGCTCAGGAGACCCCTGGGCACCTGAATCAGTGCATAGAAACCATTTCCGATAAAGAGGGAGGCAGTGTGTGGGGTGGTTAGAGCACAGGAAATGGAGTTAATCACATTTGAGCCAGATTCCATGTCTGTCCCAACCTAGCAACAGGGCAAGGTGTCTCAGGGTCCTATATTTAAACCTCAAATGTTGGGTGTGAGGATTCCACGGTGCAATGTGCAATGGATTCAGAGCTAGCCACACGTGAGGCGGATGGCGAGTGGTAGTCATTGTTATTATCAAAATCAAAGGAAAGTTGCTTAGGGTAGCTACTGTCAAACAAAACCAAACAGCCACCAAAACAAAAGCAGAAAATAAAATAAGTGTTGGTGAGGATGTGGAGAAACTGGAACCCTTGTGCACTGCTAGTGAGAATGTAAAATGGTACAACTGTTATGGAAAATGTTGTGGCAGTTCCTCAAAAAAGCAAAGTTAAACATGGCCCTGGCCAAGGTGGCTCAGTTGATTGGCGTCATCCCACGCACCAAGAGGTCACCAGTTCAATTCTTGGTTGGGGCACATGCCCGGGTTTCGGGCTCGATCTCCAGTAGGGGGTATGCAGGAGGCAGCTGATTGATGCTTCTCTCTCCCTCTCCCTTTCTCTGTTTCTAAAATCAATAAAAACATATTTTAAAAAAACTAATCGTAGAATTACCATATGATCCAGCAATTCCATTCCTGAATATATACCCCTAAGAATTGAAAGCAGAGTCTCAAAGAGACATGTATATACTGATGTTCATAGCAGCATTATTCACATTGGCAAAGGGGTAGAAGCAATTCAAGTTTCTATCAATGGATGAATGGATAAACAAAATATGGTATATCCATACAATGGAATAGTATTCAGTCTTAACAAGGAAGGAGATTTTGACCCATGCTAAAACATGGATGAACCTTAAGAGAAATAAGGCAGCCACAAAAGGACAAATACTGTATGAATCTCCTTATATGAGGTACTCAGAGCAGTCAAATTCATAGGGACAGAAAGTACAATGGTGGTTGTCAGGGACTGGAGGAGGGGAAAATGGAATTACTGTTTAATGGGTCTAGACTTTTAGTTTTGCTGGAGGAAAAGAGTTCCCCTTTGGCAGTCTAGTGATGGTTGCTCAAGAATATGAGTTCTCTAGTCTCAACCTGTGGGTCGCGACCCCTTTGGCGGTCGAACGACCCTTTCACAGGGGTCGCCTAAGACCATCCTGCATATCAGATATTTACATTACGATTCATAACAGCAGCAACATTACAGTTATGAAGTAGCAACGAAAATAATTTTATGGTTGGGTCACAACATGAGGAACTGTATTTAAAGGGCCAGAAGGTTGAGAACCACTGGTCAAGACTTGTAGTTTTGCTGGAGGAAAAGAGTTCTGGAGGTGGGTGGTGATGATGGTTGCTCAAGAATATGAGTGCTCTAGTGCCACTGAATTGCACACTTAAAGGTTTAGATCTAAATTTGATATGCTTTTTTTAAATCACAATTTTTAAATGATTTTTAAAAAGTTGCTCAATAAGCAGAAATGTGTACAAGTAGGTGAGAGTGGTCTAGAGGATATTTTATTGAGTTTGATAAATTCCCCTTATTCCGACTGGGGATTAGCCCATGAAGCTGACTGGTCACTTTTTTGAGGCATAGGGTCTTTATTTAACTATCATTTACTACAGGGCCACGTGGATTGATGGCTGTCAAGATATTGAAATGACTGTGGTGTGTGTGAGAGACAGTCTGACCATTGAGAATTTTGGAGGAGCTTTCTAACCATCAAAGTGAGCTTGAGTATGAAGGGGTCCTTCCTTCTCTGTCATTAGAAGTTTGTAAGCACTGTCTAATCTCTTACAGGACATTTTAGAAAAAGTTGAACTCCATGACCCTAAAAGATGCTTTCTGATTTGACAATTCTGTTATTTCTAGCCATGTATACTCACTGATTCTAAATTATAGAATAGGAAAGAATATTTTTGATGGAGTTAAAGGGGAGTTTTTAAAGAGTTTCCCCAGTACTGGTTTCCCTTTAATATGAGTATAACATACAAAGGGCTAATTACAGAAAGCAGACAAATCTAACTCAAAGCAAACCAACATATAACACCCCCAGATCATAAAGCAGAACGGTGCTCACACCCACTGCCTCCCTGGGCACCCCCAAACACTCTCTCTCCTCAAAGGCTCCTACCATCCTGCTCCTAGTTTTAGTTTAGTTTCCAGTGTTGGCGTTGTAATAATAAAGTGTAAGAGATTGAAAAGCAGCACAAAGCCATTTGGTTTGGCAGACACACAGGTTTTCAAGCTGTGGGTTTGGCTGGCCCGGGCATCTCTGTGTGTTGAATTACTGCAATGCAGGCAGAGACCAGGTCCTTGTCCTGTTTTATACGCTGGTATTCAGGTGCTCAAATTCTCACAGGTGAGCTTGATCAGAGCCTTATTCAAATAGCTTTCATTCAACCATTAATAAAATTAGATGGCAGCAGCCATCTATAGCTTGTTTTTTTACCCATCTCTGCATAGCTAAATATATTTATCAATGCAAATTTATAAATGTGGGTGTGATAAGGGTGGTTTCCAGTGGCCCACATGTAATCAAACATCCTTCTGCAGAACACAGAGCCAGTCTGTGCACAGACATTGAAAGTACTGACTGGCTTTGTGCATTCAGCCATGATTTCCCTCAGTCAAGGAGGACTCCTTTTTCTGATGTGAAGGAACACAGCATCTTTATTACCGACTGTTTGTTCTGCCTCATGTAGTTTTGACATTTATTTTTGTTGGGGGTGAGAGAGAGAGCCATGGTTTGACCTGTGGAATTTATTAATCCATGAAGTAATGCTGCATTTATTCATCATTCAGAAAACATTTCTTGGGATCCTCACTGGTCATGAATATGCATGAGTAGGACTTGCAGTCACATTCATTAGCTCTCAATAGCAGAATTGTTCCGTATATACTCAGGAAGTTAAAATATTTGAAAAACTAAAATGAGGAGCAGACATTTCTATTTCATAGGCAGTATGAAGAACACCCACAGGCAGCAGAGTACCGAGGTGTTTCTTCCGGTGAAAAGGTCGCGGTTGTGATCCGATCAAGGTCAGGAATAGGAGGCAATGACTGCCCGCAGCTTGCGGCCCCCGTTGAATTTTCCTCAGGCCGCAGTTTCTGATGCTTGGCATCTCTGCATTTTCACTGCTGGATGCTACAGATTTGGACAAGGAGTGAGTCCTGGGAATGGAGGGAGGAACGGAGTAGACCAAGGACCAGAGCAGAGTAATTTTCCCATGAAGATGTGCATGCCTCAGTGGAGAATACAGAAAGAAAAGATGG
The DNA here is from genome assembly GCF_000412655.1 of Myotis brandtii. Lineage (NCBI taxonomy): Eukaryota > Metazoa > Chordata > Mammalia > Chiroptera > Vespertilionidae > Myotis > Myotis brandtii. Next base: position 3,870,475 of record NW_005363502.1, on the reverse strand, counting down.
GAAACAACCACGCTGGATTCCTTACTTACCCTGCTGAAGAGCGTAGGGCAGGGATGGCGAACCTGTGACACGCGTGTCAGAGGTGACACGCGAACTCATTTTTTTGGTTGATTTTTCTTTGTTAAATGGCATTTAAATATATAAAATAAATATCAAAAATATAAGTCTTTGTTTTACTGTGGTTGCAAATATCAAAAAATGTCTATATGTGACACGGCAGCAGAGTTAAGTTAGGGTTTTTCCAAATGCTGACACGCCGAACTCGAAAGGTTCGCCATCACTGGGTCAGGTGTGCATTAGTAACAGTAGGGTAGCTTGTCAGAAGCATGTGGCTCCGGATGAACATTGGGGTGTCTGCGGAGCAGTGTAATGCATAGTCACTAATGAAGAGTCAGGCTTTAAGCCATGCTCTGTCATGTACTAGTCTTGGTGGGGGGAAGTGGGGGGAAAGGGGGACGACATTAGATGAAGTTCCTTAAGCTCATCTGGCCACATTTTCCTAATCCATAAGACAGTAATAATAACGCACCTGTCTCATATCTCACCCAGTTGCTGCAAGGATTAAGTGAGGTAATATCCCTGAGAGCTCTTAACTCAAGCCACACTTTGGACTATTGTTTTGGATTCAACTTTAGTACCTTTTGCCTTTTCTTGATATGGAGGGTCCCTTCCCTGCCCCCTTCCGCATTCATGGTACCCCTGGACTGTTTGGATTGGATTCACTCATACCTCACCCCGAGTCCTGGGTGACACTGAGTCTTGGTGTACACATCAGATGCAGATTCATTCTTTATAAAATGTTGCAGAAGGCAAAGGGAATATATTTTCTTTTATTAGTAGGCAGCCCTTAAGCATAAGAGGTAAAGCAATTAAGAAAAAAACAAACAAACTAGTTTTATAGATCAAGAAACAGTGAATAAAAACCTCACCTAATTTGGTAGAGCTGTGTCCCCAGGCTCCCTCACCTCCAGATAAATATCCCCCTCTCTCCCCACCCCTCACCCCCTGTGACAAAATTGCAGTCTGATTTACTGGATGGAGAACCGTGCACAGACTGGAGAGCTCACTTTCTGCAGGCTCCATGTCCACGTGTATCCTCTGATTGACCTCATAGCAATCTTGGCCAATTTTCTCCTGACAAGGAGATGAGGAGCAAACATTAGTACATTAGAGTTTTGACTCATGTGACTCTTATCATGCCACATAAGTGACAATTCAGGTTATTGATTCAGGAAAGTAAAGTTTTCGCTATTGTATCTTAGATAGTACTTTCCCCCTTCTTCAATACAATAATAAATGACATGGTGCTTAAGGTCTTACTAAATTAAAAACACCCTGAGATCAGGAACTAGCTTTTCAGATGCTGAGCACACCTCTAACTTCACCTGTTGGTGCTTACAAGGGCCTTGACTGCACCCTGAGTTCTAACAACAGTACAACTGGTGGTTCCCACTGTCTCTCTTTCATATTTGCTTCCTCTACCTTGGTTTCTCCCCTAGTTTAATGGAAAACCTACTGCTTAATATGTACCCCAAACTCTTTCAAAATCCCTTTAGTATATGGATATAGCACTCTGGACCATCAGAATAACTTTTTAAGATTAGTAAATAATTGTTTCTTATGAAAAGAGTAACAAAAATTTAAATTAAAGTAGATTTAATTTTAAGAAATAACTTTTTTGTTTGTCAACTTAAAATTTGGGCTATATATTTCTATAATTTTAAATAGATATGTAGATTTATTTAACCACCATCATAATAAGAATGTAGAACAATTCTATTGCCCCCCCTTCAAAAAAACAAAACAAAACTCCCTACCTTCTGACAACCACAGATCTGTTTTCTGTTCCTTTAGTTTTGCCTTTTCCAGAATCCTATATAATAAAAGGCTAATATGCAAATTGTCCCCTCAACCATGAGTTCGACTGGGAGTTCAACCAGGGGGCGGGGCCCTGGTTGGCCCCACCCCCAATAGCTCCCCCCACCCTGATTGGGGATGGGGCCAGCCTGCCAACTGCCCATGGCCCCTCCTCCCAGCTGGCCAACTGCCTGCAGCCCCTCCCCCAGCTGAGCACAAATTGCACCGGGCCTCTAGTGTAATATAAATAAAATTATACTGTGTGTGATCTTTTTTTACAATATGGCTTTATTGAGATATAATTCACATACCACAATTCACTCATTTCAGGTATATAATTCAGTGGTTTTTAATACATTCACAGAATTGTGCAGCACTACAGTCAATTTGAGAACATTTTCATCACTCCAAAAAGAAATGCTGTACCCATTAGCAGTCACTCCCCATTATCTCCTTACCCCACATCCTCCTTGCCCTAGGCAGCCACTAATCTACTGTCTGTCCATAGATTCCAGGCAACTGTTTTTGACCATATTTTGTGCATGAGTTTTGATGTTTCCCAGACTGAACAGTTTCCAGTTTTACTAACTTTGCAGGTCAGGTGTAGCTTATAATGCAGTTTCTGTAAAGCTTAATATTGTTGGAAGGGGGGACTTTATTATGTCTTTTATCAAGGAGGATACTCAAAGTCGTTATTTTCTTTTAGATCTTATACTTAAAAAAAAAACACAAAAAAAAACCGAAGCCTTGGAATCTTACCTACACTGATATATCCTATGCTGTTAGCATTTCACTTTATGTTGTTCTTAATCCACCCACCCCAACCCTTCTCTGCTTAGGTTGGTATATGTAGTAATTCATGTTGTTTGCACAAAGAGTAACAAATAAGGCTGGTGGTTTGAGGAGAAGACAATAAAGTTTCAAAGAAAAAAAAAAGAAGAAAAAACAAACAAAACTAAAGGTCCTCTCTATGAGAATCCTCCAAAATGGTAAAGGGCAGAGTTAGTCATACTGGAATGGAAGTTATTTGGGAGGGAATTTTAGAAAGCTGAGTTTTAAATTTTGAGGGTAGACTGTGGGCATTTTGTTCTGCTGCATTCTGCTGCCCAGCTCCCTGCTGTCTGGGGTGATGGCGGTGCTCTTGATTCCCGGGGTTACCTTGAGGAGTGTTCTCTTTGAGCCTCAGCTCCCCCACCTAGAGAATGGACAGGTTCAGAGCTTCTCATAGGCTTTCCCAAGCACCAGGTGAAATATGATCATTTGAGCCAGTACTTCTTAGTCAATCTCTTCTTTGTGAGAGGCAATGTCATGTAGGGATGATGGACAGAGGGACCCGGTCATGTGACCTGGCTCCACATTTGGAGGTATGAATTCCCACTGTTGGGGATATAATCTTAGGCAAGTCACTTAACTTCTCCTAGTCTCCCTGCGGCCATCTGTTACGTGACAGTGAATAAAAGAAGGTCTTTTGAAGTTTAGCTGTGATTATATATGTGGATGCACTTGAAACATAATAGAGGCTTAACAAATATTTAATATTTGCTTTTCTTTTTGCTAAAGTAATCATTTTGGGGTCATCGTAGTCTTTAGGGAACTTATTCTGTGCAACTATATGGAAATTTCTGAAAAGATTATGATAGCCTGAACTTCGATGCACACTTGGACTTTATCCAGCATTATGTTTGAAATTCTTGTTGAAGCTTAGAAGCACAGTGTGTTGCTAAAAGGGAAAAACGTTTGGTGAACAATGGACAAAGGAGAAACCCTCACCAGGAGGACTTAAGTTTTCCATGCATTGCATGGGCTCCGTAGGGAGCTAAAGGAACTTTCTGGCTCTTAGGGCCTCAAATCCAGATGGTCTTACTGAAGACTAGCTAATGATGAGCCACAGGATCCAATCTGAAATAGTTTTCTGTCAACTAAAGACTGATGCAGGAGGACCAGGGAGAAAAGGGAGCAAGGAATAATTAGTTTTGGCACAGAGGGGAGAGCTATTTTCTTCCTTAATTGGAGGAATTTTATAATGATGCCACCACAGTTATTATGTGTTTCACTTTTATATCAGGCAGTAATTTACTTTTCACAGAAAACATAATAAAAATAGCAATCACTTATTGAATGTGTGACCTTTGTTAGGTGACCAATTCCTTGAGATACAATTCACATACCAGATAATTCTCTCATTTCAGGTATATAATTCAATGGTTTTTAGTACATTCACAGAGTTGTGCAGCCATCACAGTAAATTTGAGAACGTTTTCATCACTCCGAAAAGAAATGCTGGGAATGTACTAAAAACCACAAGGGTGTGTTATTGACATTCTTGTTATTAATAAAGGAAACCAGAGCTCAGATAGTAAATAAATTTGCTCCTTTAGCTACTAAGTAAATGGTATCTAAGGCAGTTGACTCCCAAGCTGATGTGTTTTATTTAACTTTAAAAGCTGATTTAAAAAAATCATGGTTATAATACGTGCAGGGTAAAGTTCTTGACTTTAATTTATCAAGTTCATGTTATACATTAACTTAAATGTAAACACAGGACAATATGACTTCTCCTGAGAGACTATTAATAAATATGGTGCAGCAAACATTTATTAAGCTTACATGTGTGTCATTCATTATTCTAAAGACTTGCTAAGTTTTTACTCATTTAATGCTCACAAGAACCTTATGAAATTGGTACAGTTATCATCTTTGTTTTGCAGATAAATAAAGGTTAATTGACTTGCCCGATGACATGCCACTCTCTTCTTTCTCCCTGCCTCCCTGCCTCCCTCCCTCGCTCCCTCTATTCCTCCTTTTGTCTCTCCCTTCCTTTCTCTATAAAATCAGTGAACATATCCTCTGCTGAGGATTAAGGGGTAAAAAAACCCAAAAACAACAAATAGTAACCTTCTGATATCTCTTTACTTTATCATACTGCTACAAAATCTTGGACTTTGAAGCGTTAAGATTATAAGTAACACATCAGCAAAGGCAAAGAGTAGGACAACAGGCAAATAATATACAGATCAGGCGAGTTGTGCAGCTATCCTCAGCTCATCCCCCTTCGCTTTTCCTTGGCATTTGCAGCAATGCGTTTAGATGCCTGAGGTAAACTAATTGAACCCCCAGGAAGCAGTGTCAAAAGGCCATTGCCTTTTGCTCAGCACTTGGGCACTCCATTACTGGATGTCTCCATAGGCTATTTCCATTTCTGAATGATAGCTTTCTAAAAAGAAGTGAAAAGAAAAATGGATAAGATTTCAACTTTTCCTTTATAAAAAGGAAAATGTATTAGGATTGCCTCTACTTCCTTTCATTACTGGCGTGTCAGGTGACTCTAAACAAAACCCCAGTTTTCTCTGGCCTTGACCAAGTCGATGTAAGTGGAGGTGTTTCAATATTGACTTGAACATAAAAGGAGCTGTTTAATGCCGGTGTCAGTCCTTGCTCTCATTCTGGGGCTCATGCAGGGTCCTTTTTGTACACCTTGTGGCCTAACTGGATCCACTTCCGGTGATCTTCCTGGACTAATACTAATGGTCCCCGAATACGGCAGCTTAAGGCTTGGCTTTAGGCAGAGGTGATATGTCACTGTTGCTTTCAGTGGGGCTGAGGGTGGAGCTAGGGAGTTTTGTATCAAAAGTCTTTGTCTTTTCAGAAGGAACATGGAGGGATGCACTTAAATAAATCCCATTGACGGGCAGTTTGGGCCACAGAACCACTGCCCATCCTAGACTGACCACTACCCATCCTAGACTGACCACTGGAGATCTTTCCAAGGCTGAGCTGGATGCAGCAAGGAGAGAAGTCACAACTGAATAGCTTGTGCTAAGTCATTACCTACTCGAGGGCCATATAAAATTATCTACTTAAAAAATAGCCTACTGACCTAACCGGTTTGGCTCAGTGGATAGAGCGTTGGCCTGAGGACTGAAGGGTCCCAGGTTCGATTCCAGCCAAGGGTGCAGCAAACATTTATTAAGCTTACATGTGTGTCATTCATTATTCTAAAGACTTGCTAAGTTTTTACTCATTTAATGCTCACAAGAACCTTATGAAATTGGTACAGTTATCATCTTTGTTTTGCAGATAAATAAAGGTTAATTGACTTGCCCGATGACATGCCACTCTCTTCTTTCTCCCTGCCTCCCTGCCTCCCTCCCTCGCTCCCTCTATTCCTCCTTTTGTCTCTCCCTTCCTTTCTCTATAAAATCAGTGAACATATCCTCTGCTGAGGATTAAGGGGTAAAAAAACCCAAAAACAACAAATAGTAACCTTCTGATATCTCTTTACTTTATCATACTGCTACAAAATCTTGGACTTTGAAGCGTTAAGATTATAAGTAACACATCAGCAAAGGCAAAGAGTAGGACAACAGGCAAAGAATATACAGATCAGGCGAGTTGCGCAGCTATCCTCAGCTCATCCCCCTTCGCTTTTCCTTGGCATTTGCAGCAATGCGTTTAGATGCCTGAGGTAAACTAATTGAACCCCCAGGAAGCAGTGTCAAAAGGCCATTGCCTTTTGCTCAGCACTTGGGCACTCCATTACTGGATGTCTCCATAGGCTATTTCCATTTCTGAATGATAGCTTTCTAAAAAGAAGTGAAAAGAAAAATGGATAAGATTTCAACTTTTCCTTTATAAAAAGGAAAATGTATTAGGATTGCCTCTACTTCCTTTCATTACTGGCGTGTCAGGTGACTCTAAACAAAACCCCAGTTTTCTCTGGCCTTGACCAAGTCGATGTAAGTGGAGGTGTTTCAATATTGACTTGAACATAAAAGGAGCTGTTTAATGCCGGTGTCAGTCCTTGCTCTCATTCTGGGGCTCATGCAGGGTCCTTTTTGTACACCTTGTGGCCTAACTGGATCCACTTCCGGTGATCTTCCTGGACTAATACTAATGGTCCCCGAATACGGCAGCTTAAGGCTTGGCTTTAGGCAGAGGTGATATGTCACTGTTGCTTTCAGTGGGGCTGAGGGTGGAGCTAGGGAGTTTTGTATCAAAAGTCTTTGTCTTTTAAGGAGGAACATGGAGGGATGCACTTAAATAAATCCCATTGACGGGCAGTTTGGGCCACAGAACCACTGCCCATCCTAGACTGACCACTACCCATCCTAGACTGACCACTGGAGATCTTTCCAAGGCTGAGCTGGATGCAGCAAGGAGAGAAGTCACAACTGAATAACTTGTGCTAAGTCATTACCTACTCGAGGGCCATATAAAATTATCTACTTAAAAAATAGCCTACTGCCCTAACCGGTTTGGCTCAGTGGATAGAGCGTTGGCCTGAGGACTGAAGGGTCCCAGGTTCGATTCCAGCCAAGGGCATGTACCTTGGTTGCGGGCACATCCCCAGTAGGGGGTGTGCAGGAGGCAGCTGATCAATGTTTCTCTCTCATTGATGTTTCTAACTCTCTAACCCTCTCCCTTCCTCTCTGTAAAAAATCAATAAAATATATATTAAAAAAAGGGGGAAAAAAGCCTACTATATTTGGTCAAATATTTAATTAACTCACCCCTAATGCCGTGGGAGGGCCAGACCAAATTATTTTTCCGGCTATACTGCCCAAGGGCCTGAGGTCCCCCACCTCTGACCTAGTTGCATTTCCTGGCTCAACCAAAGATAAACAAGTGAGCAGAACCTAGGCCAGATAGAGCATTCGGACTGAGATTTAGGTTAAGGTGCTACCCCAGGGAGTGACAGATTCATTGCTGCGTAGACACAGGAAAGAATCTGGCAGTTAGAGAGCCAACTGAGTCAGAGATGATGTTTTTAAAAAATCTCTCTACGGCAGGTCCTCCAGTAACATCCTTTCATCATAACATTGATTTAATAATAATAATAAAACATTGATTCTGGGCCAGGGCCACTGTCTGTGTGGCGCATGCACATTCTCCCCTGTCTGCGTGGGTTTTCTCCAGGTACCCCGCTTTCCTCCCACATCCCGAAGATGTGCACGTGGGGGGCATCTGGGTGACTGCATTGTCCCCATCTGAGTGAGCATGGGTGTGAGTGGCCCTGTGATGGAAGGCGTCCTGCCTTGCTCCCTGAGCTGCTAGGATTGGTCGCAGGCACTGGGACCCTGAATTGGAATCATTTTATTATTGTTACTTGTTTTTATTCATCTTTCTTAAATGTATGTGTAGCTCAAGTTTATATTAGTGTCTAACATTAGAAGTGTTTGGGGTCTTTATTTAGAAGTTTGTGGTGTTTTTGTAACCAGAAATAGGCTGTAGGAACTTAACTCTTGACTATATCAATTAGCCCAGGGTAAAATTAGTTTCATTATATGTCAACTCGCCTAAAGTCGAAGTTTCCAAGACCTATCAACCATGTTAAGTGAGGACTTACCGATTTACATGAGTAGGATGGTGTCTTCACAGTAGAGAAAATAGAAGAGAGAAGCCCTTTTTTGAGGTATTTATTTCAAGTCTTCAAGAACAAAGTGAGCTAGTGGGGAATAATGAAAATTATTTAGGCTTCTGTATGCAAGATGCAGAGTAAAGTTGGAAAAGATAAACTAAACCTCAGCTCAAGAGAAGAATAATGAACTGAATTACTTCTAATGTTTTGACTACCCACGTTTCAGGAAATGAACAGGTTGGAAATTTTCTTCTGTTCCAAGTTTTACCTTTAAGATCCGGGGATAAATGGTCTGGGAAGCTGTTTTTCACTGTACTTTTTATTTCTGTTGATAGAAATTCCAATCTGAATACATTGGGATTCATTGAGACCCTCCCATTTGAAAGTGATTTGTTTTCTAGTTATGATTAGTCTGCCTATTGTTTGTTTATCTAGAATTTAGTGTTTTGCCCTTTTTGGAGATCTTGAGGTTTTCAACATGAAGTAGCATTGTTTTATCAATCATAAAAATATTTGTTCTCTGAAAGGTGGCTATAAACAATAAGGTGGAGTGTTTCTTGAAATAAAGGAAAAAAAGATAGTGTTATAATTGATAAACCGGAGGTAAATATGAGTGAATAATGTTTTTCATAAAATATACCCCAAAGCTAATAATTTGTCGATATTACTGTTTTCTTTATGTCTATAGTGTAACCAAATTCAGGACTAGATAATTTCTAATTTTGTCTATCAGATTTTAGAACAAATGATTTAGAAAAGATAACGTTCACAGAAGCAAAAATATGATATGAAAGTTGACTTCACTGCATACTAGCAGGTGCATTTGCAATCATGGGCTCGATTTGTCAATCAGAGGTTTTATTTAATTCTCCTTAGCATTTTTGTCTGTTTGAGTTTAGGTATGGGGTTAGGCTGGCAGTGGATAATTACACACGCACACACAAATACACACACACACACACACACACACACACACACACCCTTGAATCAGAGCATGGAATTATGGGATAATTACTGCGGCAGTTAACCAGCAGGGAGCCTGAAGCATTTCCATGGCTATGATTTAAATTTTGATATGGAGTTCACTATTTGATAAGGTTCCCAACACTATTGGATTTTGACTTTTTTTCCCCAAAAATGGGTGAGGCTGTAGTGTAGGGATTTTCTAGTCACTAGAATCTAGTGGTTCTCAACCCTGGCTGCTCATTAGAACCAGTGGGGAGCATAAACCACCCATGCCCAAGTTGCACCCCAACCAATTAAATGGGAATGGGGGGGCGGGGAGGTCCAGGTTATCAATACTTTTTGGAGCTTTCCCTGAGATTCTGCCTGTGAGTCAAGGTTGAGAACCATCTCACTAGATCCAGCCAAGGCAGAACCTTTGGGCTATTCTAAGAAAACCTTCAGAATTAGGACGGTTCTGTTCAGATCAGTGAATTGGTCTGAGATGCTCCCAGAATAGCTGCCTAGCTAGAAAGGTGACCTCCTCAAGGTACCACCCCCTTGAGGAAAGACAGCCACATGGGTACCAGTTAGGAGGGTGGATAGTTACCTAGGGTGAGAGTGCTTGCTCTACTCAACTTCCCCCATGCATTTGAGTAGCATCTGCAATGGGACAAGGACACACCACCTGATGAGGCACCCGTACTCACCAAAACAGCATCGTCTTGGCTGTGTTGTAAGTCATGTGGGGTGGGGGGTGTACACAGAGCTTCTCGGGCTATGGGGCCTTCACATCCAGGCCTGGAGTGTCTCACATGTGCAAGGGGCCTGGACAGGGCTCCAGCAGCTCCTAGGGTTGCCCAATTCATCGTGACTTTTGCAAAGTAACCCATGGAAAAGAAAGGAGTGTGCAGTAGGAAACCAGGAAGTAACATGGTTCTATCATCACTCATCATTCAGTGTTGTTTTCTTCTTTTTACGTACAACAGGTTGACTGATATGCTCAGAAATGAGGCATCTCTTTCATCAGAGGGCTGGGATGGCTGAGGTCTTTCCTGCGAACTCTAGGCAAATGAGATTGAGCTGCTCTTTCGCCATCTGTTGGAATTCCTTATCAGGATTGGTTGGGAAAGAGTACGTGAGGGTGCTTTATTTTTTTTAAAAAAAAGGAAATAAATGAATTGAACTCCCATTCAAACTCCGGCTGACTCAGGGATGTGAGCCCTCCTGCCTGTGGGAGAATGAGCAGCCCTGAGGAAACCGGTAACCCTGTCCGAGGGGTATCTTCCTCTTCCTGCATCATTCATGGTGGTTCAGTGAGCTCTCACTCTCCATTAAAAAAAAAAAAAGCCCTGGTCAGTGGCTCAGTGGTTAGAACATTGGTCCAAGGACCAAAGGGTCTTAGGTTCCATGCCCAGTCAAGGGCACATCCTCAGTTGCAGGTTCATTCCCCTGCCCCATTCAGGGGTATGTGGGAGGCAGCTAATCAAAGTGTCTCTCACATCTATGTTTCTCTCTCTCTCTCCTTCCCTTCCACTATCTGAAAAGCAATGCAAAAAATATCCTTGGGTCAGGATTTTAATTAATTAATTAATTAATTATTAATAAGGCTGACAGCACTAACATGCTGGCCAGGTTGCAGGGAGACAGCCACTGCAGGAAACCCTTTAGCAGTTCCTTATACGATTCAGCATACATTTACCTCACCCCCTAGCAGTTCCACTCCTAGGTATTTACACACACACAAAAGAAAAGAAAACATGTCCACAAAAAGATGTGTACAGTGATGTACATAACAGCTTTTTTCATAGTAAAATTTTTAAAAATCCCTGGGAATGTCTCAAATATTCATTATCAGAAGAGTAGTTTAATACATTTGGATGATATATTCATCAAATGAGATACTACCCAGACCAAAAAAAGACACTGATACATGCAACAACCGATTGAATTCCAAAACATTAATTTAAGTGAAATAAGTCAAACAATGAAAATACATACTGTATGATTTCATTTGTATGAAGTTCAAAAACAGTGATTGCAGGGAGGGGTGGCTTAGAAAGGGACACAGAGGGACTGTTGAGCTGATAGGAATGCTCTGTATGTTGTTTTGGAAGGAGGCGATGTGGGCGTAGACATAGATCAAAACCGATCTCACAACATTTAAGAGCTGTGTGTTTCACTGTATATACATTTTTTAAAGATGGTTAATCAAAATTTATTTTTCTTGTTTTTTCTAAATTGTGGTAAAATACATATAGCATGACATTTGCCGTCTTGAGCATTTTTAAGTGTACGGTGGCATTAAGTACATCCACATTGTTGTGCAACCATCACTACCATCCACCTCCAGAGCACTGCACATGCATTTTACCTCAAGGAGAGAAGCAAACTAGCCCCTGACTGGGTAACTCAGTTGGTTAGAGTGTCGTCCTGATACACCAAGGTTACGGGTTCTATCTCTGGTCAGGGCACATACAAGAAGCAACCAATGACTGCATAAATCATAAATAAGTGGAACAACAACCCCTCTTCCCTCCTTCCTCTCTCTCTCTCTCTCTCTCTCTCTCTCTCTCTCAAATCAATAAGTAAAAGTTCTAAAAAAAGGAAACTAAAAATAATGCCACATGGTGAGGTCCAATGAATCTGCGACTGAGGCATTAACCTTGTGTGTACGTGAATTCAGCCAACCCTGACACTCAGGCTGTCTGCTTTTCTCCAGGGCCCTGAAGCTTGTCTAACATGCCTCTGTTGTGGCACCGGTCACGTCTCATCAGCATGAGCGCTGATCTGCCTGTTTCTCCCACTCTTCCCTGTCCTCCCGAGGGCCAAGACTGCCTTGCTCATCCTTGTTTTCCGGGCATCGTGTAAGGCTTTCATGAAAAAGTGCTGAACACCAAGTGGTTCCCGTATCAGAACTTGGCTTGGCACAGTTCCAAGTTTTTCTTAAAGTATGTGCCCATATTTTTCAGAACTATATCTGTAAAATGGTAAAAGAAACTATGGGAGAATTTAGAGCCCCAAAATGGGGAGCTTTTAGTAGGACTTCCTAGAACCATCTGCTTCAATCTAACATGCATGCATTGTCTCTTTTCTTGGGAGAATTTAGAGCCCCAAAATGGGGAGCTTTTAGTAAGACTTCCTAGAACCATCTGCTTCTATCTGATATGCATGCATTATCTCTTTTCTTCTTTTTAAAAATATATTTCTTTATTGATTTCAGAGAGGAAGGGAGAGGGAGAGAGAGAGAAACATCAACGATGAGAGAGAATCATTGATCAGCTGCCTCCTGCAGGCCCCCCACTGGGGATTGAGCCCAAAACCCGGGCACATGCCCTTGGCTGGAATCGAACCTGGGACCCTTCAGTCCGCAGGCCAATGCTCTATCCACTGAGTCAAACTGGCCAGGGCTCTTTTCTTCTTTTCTGCTGGAGTCAGCTTGTTGATCCCCACCACCCGCCCTGTGACTTAGGCGCTTGCCTTCCTCCTGTGCCTGTGGTTTCCTGTCCTGCCTTCTAATGGTCTATCTAACGAACACCAAAGGGCCTGGATGACCACTGCAAATATTTCATTCTCCAAGCAGCTCAGAGAAGTGGAAACTAAAACTTCACACTTTTCTTCTTCAGAAACCCCACAATCCCAAGGAGTAAGGAGGATGGGGAAACAGCGGGAGGAGTTATCCGATGTGGCTGTTCACAGACATGGCCTTACTGCTTTTTAGCTGGTACACAGATGTTCCAAGAGCAGCCCCTTGTTCCTCTCCTAAGCCTGAAAGCCAAAAATAGAGTTATATGTGATAAGAGCTTCCATTTCCTGATAAACAATTTGTACCATTTTTAATTGCACATTCCTGCTTAGACAGTTTGCAGTCTAATCTTATGCATTTTCTTCACAGTAAGGCTACCAGCGTACATCCAATAGACTGTTTCACTGACTGTTAAAAAGTCCCTGCTTTCAGCCTCCCTTGTGATTTTCATCTTGTTCAGTTGAATTCAGCTGATGGCATCTCTGCTTTTCATACCATTTATATCAACCCCTTGGTCTTTTGGCTTTCTACCAAGTGTTAAAAATCACAAGTTTAAAATACAATGAAACACTCAAGCAACTGCATCAACCAACATCGCTGCTGATGACTCTGAGCTTGGGGGGGGGGGGGGGCGGAGGGGCAGCAACATTGTGCCACAGATGGAAATGTGAATTCGCTGCTTGATGGGTACAGGAAAGATTGTTTAAGGATGTCAACATATTCTTGTCAAAGTCGGACATGCAAAAGTGAAGACGCCTTAGAACAGTGATGGCGAACCTATGACACGCGTGTCAGAGGTGACACGTGAACTCATTTTTTTGGTTGATTTTTCTTTGTTAAATGGCATTTAAATATATAAAATAAATATCAAAAATATGAGTCTTTGTTTATGGTTGCAAATATCAGAAAAATTCTATATGTGACACGGCACCAGAGTTAAGTTAGGGTTTTTCAAAGTGCTGACATGCCGAGCTCAAAAGGTTCGCCATCACTGCCTTAGAATGTAAGGAAATCTCATTTTACAGTTGGGAAACTCTTCATTCATTCATGAGCAAATAGACATTGAGGGACTGGTAAATGCCAGGTGTGGGTGCTTCTGGAGACAGTGAACAGGAGTCGAGTCTTTGCTCTAATGGTGCGTGCATTGCCAGTGGGACAAAAGTACAGTGTGGTAATCAATACCTTCAGGTTGGATGAAGGGCCCTGGGGAAAATAAGACTGAGTCCTGGGATAGAGGGTGTGTGGCTGATGGGGGATGCTCCTTTAGCTAAGCTGGTGGGGCGGGGCAGCTGATGGGGGATGCTCCTTTAGCTAAGCTGGTGGGGCAGGCTGGGGCGGTGTCTTAGCTGTGATCTTCATGATGTGGAAGACAAGGACAAGGGGAGGATTCTAGGCATAGGGGGCAGCAAGTGCGAAGGTCCTGAGGTGGTGATGAGCTTGGGTGTCTGCAGAGAAGAAGGCTCCATGCTGCAGCCAGAGGGTGGGCGGGGTTGGAGAGGCAAGCAAAAGGCCGTCTCCAACCTTCTCCACTCAAGGCCCTAAAGACCTTGGAAAAGAACTTAAATTTTATTCTAAATTCTGAAGAAAGCTGTGAGAGGGTTTTAATCAATAAATGAAGATTCAGTTGTGTGAGGGAATGTGGGGGCAGATAGGGTTGCCAGAATCAGCAAATAAAAATGTAGGATGTGCCCTGGCCAATGTGGTTCTATGGTTAGAGTGTTGCCCGGCACACCAAAGGGTCAGAGTCTCAATTCCTGGTCTAAGGCATATACCTGGGTTGCAGGTTCAATTCCAGGCCCAGTCAGGGAGCGTGCATGCGGGAGGCAGCCAATGGATGTGTCTCTCTCGATAGGGTTGCCAGAATCAGCAAATAAAAATGTAGGATGTGCCCTGGCCAATGTGGTTCTATGGTTAGAGTGTTGCCCGGCACACCAAAGGGTCAGAGTCTCAATTCCTGGTCTAAGGCATATACCTGGGTTGCAGGTTCAATTCCAGGCCCAGTCAGGGAGCGTGCATGCGAGAGGCAGCCAATGGATGTGTCTCTCTCACACCAGTTTTCTCTCTCTCTCTCTCTCTCTCTTGCTCTCTCTCTCTCTTCTCCTCCCTCCCTCTCTTCCACTCTTTCTAATAATCAATAGAAAAAATATCATCTGGTGAGGATTAACAAATAAACAAAAAAAATGTAGGAAGCCAGCAGGTTAAACGTAAATTTCAGATAAATAATGAATAAGTTCTTAGTATGTTTTATGCAATATTTGGAATATACTTATACTGAAAAGTGATTTGCTGTTTATGTGACATTCCAGTGTCACTGGGTGTCCTGTGTTTTATCTGGCAGTGTGAGTGCCCCTGCAGGAGGTTGTGGTGGTGGAGCTGAGGAGGGGTCAGATTGGGGCCAGGTTATATGTGTTGATTGAGAGACCTTGATGGTGAATTGGATTTGGGGAGGGATAAAAAGAGGAACCTAGGATGACTTTTAGATTTTCATCCTCAGCAGCTGAGGGTGCCTTTACTGAAATGGAGAAGATGGGAGGATGGGTCCAGTGTGCTGTGATGTGGACAAGTCTTATTTAAGGCTATGGTAGAGGTGACATGAGATATGGATGTTGGATTCTGAGTGAGCTAGAAATCATGGTTTGTCCACCATCCATTCCCATCCCTTCCAGCCTTCTCCCCCACCTCACCCCTTCCCCATCTAAGTGTTTCTCTGCTCAAACAGAAGTAATTCAGAACAAAACGTGACTGGGATGAGCTACTTCCTAAATGAACATTTAAATACCAGACAGACTGTTGTTAAGAGAAATGGTGGGGGGAATAAATGTACGTCCCAGAAATTAAAGTAAAGAACATTTCTATCTCATTGTGTAACAGATTTCTGTGTGCCTCTTTTGCATGTCTCTTTAAGGCTACATTGAAGGGCATAATGAAACCCAACAATTTTTGCATTGAGGTGATTATGTGGGCAGACAAGATCAACCAGACTCAAAGTGTTTTAGCCCCAACATTTATAAAATCCAATATTACAAGTAGACCCTACTATGGCTGCACTTAAGTAGCTTCTCAAATTTTAGCCCAAATAAGAAATTCTGTCATTCTGAGGAAAAAGCGAGAGTACATAAGCACATCAGCCTTTGTGTAAAAAGTTTATTCATCTTGATTTTATTCTTACATATTAATGGAATTCTGTAATTAGATCTAAATCATTTAACCATTAGAAGAAGAATTGATGATGCTACATATAAAAACTTGTCAATCAGCTGTGTAATGTAGTTAGGGGGAGATCTGCCTGTTGAAGCCACTTTATTAGAAAAGTATTTTTATTACAGAGGGTTTGGGTGTAAAATGGCCTCATAGCCAGAGAAGGGTTTCCAAAAATCATAACTAGATGCATTCGAGACCTTTCTTCTTTTTCTCCACCCTTCCTATTAAACTCTTTTAGTGAAGGATTTTACCAAAAACTCACACTAAGGTATAAACAGTTAATACAGTGTACTGTGTCGCTCTCCTCTAAAGATGCTCACATTTTAGTAAGGGACAAGGTGTGCCTAAGTGAAATCAGTGTAAGAATGACCTATACTGTTTGCTACAAATGTGCGCAACCCACATATGGATTCTAATTCGGGGTCTGCCTCGTGCAGGGCCCAATAACCTGAATTTTTAACAAATAGCCGGTCATTCTTGTGAACTGGCAAACCTGGAAAACACTCGAATGAAAGGATTGAAGGTGTAATTGTTGAATTCTAACTATATTGAAGGTATGAGCGAAGGTGCCTTTTGAGAGGCTGGAGAAGAAATTGCACATAAATTATTTTATCAGTTAAAGAATTCAGCAAAGTTTGTTGAGTATCTTCGAAGGGGCTTGGCAGTGTCCTGGGCACTGGCGACACTGAGTGGACTAAGATGCAACCAGTGCTGGGCCTGAGGTAGGTAGGGACGTGGAAGGAGGGGTGTGCATTTCTTCAGGACATTTTTCACGCAGGACATGGTATTTGAAATGGGTTATCTGAAACCGGAAGGAGGCCGTTTATTGGGAGGGGGCACTGGCGACACTGAGTGGACTAAGATGCAACCAGTGCTGGGCCTGAGGTAGGTAGGGACGTGGAAGGAGGGGTGTGCAATTGTTCAGGACAATTTTTCACGCAGGACATGGTATTTGAAGTGGGTTATCTGAAACCGGAAGGAGGCTGTTTATTGGGAGGAGTATTCCAGGAAGAAAGCAAGGGCAGAGGCTTGGAGGAGGGATGAAGGTCTGAGGGTGTTGGGTTTCCATGCGGCTGGTCTGTAGGATGGGTTGGAATGAGGTGAGCGGCTTATAAAACCAGGGAGGGAGGCTATTGTGAAGGGAGTTACTTGCCAACTTTATTGTGTGAGGAACGAGGAAATGAGCGCAGAGAGAATTGTAGTTGTTTTTGGAAAGATAACTGGGGCAGCTCGTGCAGGTTGGAGAGTGGGGGGTGGGAGAGTTGTGTGTGTGCATGAGAAAGAGAGAGAGAGAGGGAATGGTAATGTTCAGAGAGAGAGAAAATGGTATTGTTCCAGGTCGGAGAGATTTCAGTATAGCTCAGATGAGGTCCTGGAGAAAGTCCTTGGTAGGGAGAGGTGGATTGTGATTATTCAAGGCACAAATCCTGAGGGGAATGGGGGGTGGACACTGAATGTATCCTCAGGAGGGCAACCTGCTGCTCCCTAAAAGCCTGTTATGTATTTATCATAAAACTAGAGGCCTGATGCACGAAATTCGTGCAAGGGGCTCGGCCCTCGCAGCCACAGCGGCTTGCCTTGGCCCTCGAAGCCCCGGCTTCATCCGGAAGGTCGTCTGGAAGGTTGTTCAGCTGTCCGGTCTAATTAGCATTTTATGCTTTTATTATTATAGATATGCTGAGACGGCCCCATACTCTAGAGTGCAAATGTTCCCTAAACGTGAGAGTGAGGAAGAAAAGAAGGGACTGTTTCTATTTGCTGGTGTGAGCCGTGGTCAGTTCCTTTGGCGCTCGGTTGTGATTAAGTGGGTGGATCAAGCTGATCAGCTGCCATGACCAGGGTCCTGGTGAGACCGCAGCGGTTCTGGCCATGTGAGTGCACTCAGTGACCAGCCCCAGCTCCAGGACCTTTCTCAGAGGCCTCCAGTCCCAATATTTTGGTGGAAATTCAGACAATAGTCACCACGGTGGTTGTGTGTGTGTTTTTTTGTGCCTCCTCCCACCACCAGCCTCATTCTACCAGACGTGAGAAAATACCACACAGAACAAAATTCAGCAGATTTGCCTACTTGGTAAAACAGGAAAGATCAAGGAAGTTGCTGTTCTTTTAACTCCCTGTCCCTGTTCATTTTGTTTGTCACAGTGGAGCCAAGTTTCAAATGCAGAAAAGGTGAACGATGCCAACGGATTGGTTTCAAGTGGGATTGAGGGCCGGCTAAACTAGAATTGGCCTGAGGTTTCACCTGCTTTGAATTAGGATAATGTAATAGTGTCCAATTAGACTGGAACAGTACAAATGGGTCTGCTAATTAGATGAAAAAGTTCCATTTTATAATACTTATCATATTAACCATGGGTTGATGACAGAGGCCGCACTCTGTCTTAATGCCTTATCTATTGTTGTCTGTTCTTCCCTTTGAAATGTGTCTTCTGATTGCAGTTGCTGTCACGCGGTATTGCGGCTGCCCGGTCTCCCTGGCATCTAGAAGTGGGTGCTGCCTGCTTTCATATCGCATGCACTGTTCTTTGCCTGATCTTTTGTGAACTTTACATACTGCAATTGCAGATATTCTCCAGCCTCTGATGTGCAAGTTTAATTATGTTAACAATAGTTCATTTAAATATACTTTATTAAATTCAGATCCTTTGAAAATGGATACGTCTGTGAAAACAGAACCAAACACCAAAGTATTTGAGGTTCTGCACTAAGATCCTGAAGGCTGGGATTCTGTTTCTTTCACTTCGCCATGTCCGTGTTGCTGGACCGCGGGCATCACTGTCTGGTCTGTAAAATAAGGAGGTTGGACAGGTTCATCAGGGCTTCTAAAACTCTTGCAGGCATAGGAATCCCTGGAGAGTTTTCTGAAACCCAGAATTGCTGGCTCCACTGCAGAAAGTCAGATTCTGCAGGTTTGGGTGGGGCCTGAGAATTTGCATCTCTAGCCCATTCCCAGGCGATGTTGAGGTTGCTGATCTAAATGACCTCTTACATATTCTCCAGCTCAAACATTTTGATTGTGTTCTTCTATAAAGCATTAAGAGGGGACTTGTAACATTTCCCGCACCGATGTTTGTATCTGCCCAGTGCCGCCCTCAACTTTCATAGGCGTATTCTGTAATGACTCCTTGCTCCTGCACTCTCCTGTTAATCTCACCCCTGTGGTCCTGTTTCTGGGTTCCAACAGCTCACCCCACCCACTAAGGAATTCTCTATCTGTCGGCCTGTGAAGGCCAGGTCACTCCCCACTCACAGTGTGGACTCAGTCTGGAGTGGGTGATGGTGGACCGTGGTCCTCACTTTCACTGTGCAGGCTGAAGTGGGGACTCTTGTCTCCCCCAATACTCCTGAACTTCAAATGGTTCTGACCCAAGAGCATGCAGCCCAACTCTGGCTCCACTGTTTACAGCCTCTGTCACCCTGGAGAAGTTGCTTTACCTCTCTAAGCCTCAACTTTCTCATCTGTTAATTGGGGATGATATAGTAACGGAAGGACTATTGTAAGGATAGAATGAAACAGCCCATCTACAGTGCTTGACACAGTGTCAGGTACATAGTAAGTGTTAAATAGATGTTAGTTTTTATCAGCTACTATCAGGGCAATGTTTGAATTGGAAAGCAAGTTCAACACGGATTAGAGATGATGCTGCTTCTTACTCAAGTCCATTAAACTTACTTTGATAATAATTCTCCCTACTTCAAAAGAATATGAAGTAGTACTGCCAAAAGGAAAAAAAAAACAGCCCACAACATTTAAGATTAAACCAGAACAGAGATTATGATTTCTAAAATAACAGATCAGATATTCAATAAGTATATACTTATTGTATAAGCTCTGACATGCATATTTTTATATTACCTCTGAAATGCTATCATAACTGTGATTTATTTCGAAGAGTAGCCATTCTTTTTTTTTTTTAACAGTCCACGAAATAATGGTATAAAAATCGGTGTCTCTCAGATTCAGGAAAATATAGAACTTTGAGTAAGTCAATTTGGTAATTCTACTTTATGGTAAATTATTTCTTGTGATAGCCCTATTTTTTAACCAAGACTTCAGAAAAAAATTTATTGACTTGATCACTGGCTAAAGAAGTAGTGGTTTTAAAGAAACGTTTATTTTGTTTTTATGAGAAAGAGAACATTGAAGAGAAATATTGGGTGTGTTCAACATTAATGTGCTTTCAATGTCAGTGAATTGAAATTGATGAGGTTGTTTCCCATTGTACACAGATAAACAGTCTTATTTTCTCATTTAAAAATAGTGCTTCTAAGGCTAAGCCTTCTAATTCTGGACTTTGTCAGCATCCTTGGGTGGCAGAAAGATTTAGGCCTGATTTCTAAACATGATACCACTCTGGAAGGGCGTGTGCGAAATGTAGACCACAGAGTGATGGAGACATATTCATATCCGCAGGCAGCCGGTTGTGGACTGTTACACTGGAACAATTGTTCTAGATGGGTATCCTGTCTTTGATGGTGATTCCTGAACCAGATGTAAAGGAAGATATAAATCCCTCATCGTGTCCTGAGTGTCACAGTGTCCCCACCCCTGAGAGAAGAACACAGCCTGACCTCCAGCTGGCTCGGTCCTAGAAATGTGGGACAGCGAACACTGCCCTTCAGACTGTGCAGAATAAATGCTGCCTTAAGCTGTGTGTGTGTGTGTGTGTGTGTGTGTGTGTTGCATCAGATGGAAAAATTAAAAATCAGGTTTCTGTTCATTTGGAGTATGACTAAAGTCAGGGAGAGTTATGATTTTGAAACTACTCTTTAAAAGTTCTTATATATTGATACACTGATAATATTTTGTCAAACTTGAAGTTGAGGGAATGAGGAAGGAGAAACTGGCGCTAACAAGCTGGTGGTATGAACTCAAAAAAGAAGGAAAGGAAGAGTTCCCTAACTGTGGGCACACTGGATAATTCTCCCCCGTTAACACAAAGACATAATGTACAGAACGCCTTGAGAACAGGGCCCTGTCTTAGAGGGTTAGGAGGACACCGCCAGTGTCTCTCTTATATGTTCAACAAGCAAAAAAGATCGCGGAGTCACAGACATGTAGAATTTGAGCTGGAAGACATGGATATTTTGTTTGGCTCATTTGTTTTCCAAGTGATGAGAAGACGTAGGCCCAGAAAAAGCTAAGGAATGTGTTTGGGAGACTCAGTGGTGGAAACGGGAATAGATTCCTCCAGATTACCTGATTTGTCAAATATGACTACATAAATAAGACTAGTCTAAACCAAATAACTTGTATTAGTTGACGTTTCCTTGGTTTCCATGGAGACCTCCTCTGACTAGCTGAAGCAAAAAGGGGGAATTATTGAAAGGAAGCTGAGGGATTGCACAAAATTGCCCAGAATGACATGAAGAGCTGAGCAAGCAAAACTGCAGTGGGAAGGAACCAGGGTGGTCTGGGGACAGCAGCGGCTCGAAGATCTGCCGCTGATGCTGCCTCGGCTCAGCCCGCCCGCCAGTCTGTCTCTGACCCAATGTGAGTGCGCATCGCTGTTTCCTTCACCTTCCCCCCCTCCTGTCACCCTGCTTTTCCTTCACTGCTTTTACCACCACCTATAAGTCTTCCAGGTACTTGTTTAGATGTGGAGATTTTGAAACACCGATGACCAGGCCTAACCCCCAGAATTTCTGATTCAGCTGGTTTCTAGTACAACTGGGGTACATTTTTTCTTAAAAGCCCCAGGTTGTTCTGATGTGCAGCCAAGGTTAAGGATCATGGCTTTATAGATTTCTAGAGCAAACACAGAATGTAGGCCTATAGCCAGTACAGCTGAACATGTGTTTAAGAGAATTAAGAATGAAAGATCTAGGAAGGATTATTAAGGAATAATAAGGCATTTGTAGGGCACCACACATAAGTGATGTGGACAAGAGCCCTCCCAGACTGAGTGCCTTCTTTGCGCCGTGAGTGTATTGCTTCAGCTCATCCTTACAGTGGGGTAGGTAGCAATATCCTCATTTCCCAAGTGAATCCACGGAGGGATGAAATGACTTCCCAAAGTCACGCAGTCGCTTGGGACTCAAACCTAGCCCAGGCCCACAGTTCTTTGACAAACACCACCACTGGGCCGAGTGCACCGAGATTCTGAGCGACACTCTCACAGGTTCCTTCCAGGGGTTATGCAGGGGCTGTGGCAAGGTTTCTCCACCTGCCCAGAGGTTCAGACCGGGGAGGTCGCTGTAATGGTAACAGATGACATTAGTAAGACATTCCTGACTGAGACTGTTGAGTGCTGGGAGATGATACTGATACCGTGGGAGAACACACTCTTAGCAGAAACGCGAGGCAAGAAAGAGGATCTCAGTTATTGCAAGAAAAGCAGAATTTGCTGGCGTTCCCGGCTAGTTAACGGAAATGTGAAGAATGTGTGTGAGATTCTGAACTAAGAGATGTTGATTTTTGTCATTTTAGGAAACAGATATAATTTGGTGTCTGCACTTTTAGAGTTTCGGTGAGAGGAATGGGAAGCATAACTTTGAATGATCTGTTAATACAGTACTTTTTATACAAATAATGGAATAGGATAAGCTCCACCGAGGAGACCAGGAAACCTCTCCTCTATCAGGGTGATTTGGAAACAAATTGCTTTAAAAAAATTTTTTTTATCATTATTGTTGAAAATATTACAGATGTCCCCCCTTTTTTCCCATGACCCCCTGCTCCCTGCACCCACCCCTCCCAGGCTTTCCTTACACTATTGTCAATGTCGAGGAAACAAATTGCTTTTCACAGGAGGGATGGATGCAGGCCTCTGCAGAGTCTTGAAGAAAGAATCTGTAATCTTTTGGGGCTTAACCCCATTAGGCAAATTTAGCTTCCTGGTTTCAGAAAGAGAAAACACACCCACAGAAAGAAAAACCCAGGTCTGTGGGAACAAGGGACTTCCTCCTCCTGGGGCTGCTTGAAAACCCTCATTTGCCAGCCCCAAGTCCCTTTCCTGCCAGCATCCCTTTCCTGCCAGCGTGAGGCTGGCTGGGGGGCAGCCAAGAGGCCAAGGGGGAATGGGGAGAGGGAAGGTGCCAGTTTGGACAAGTAACTGAATACACACTGGCTGAGGTGTGTGGCTTGGGACATAGCTCCGAAGGCAAAGCAGCTGGTTAGAGGCAGCTTTGTGATTCTGTGTACCCCGGAAAGGGAAGGACCTGTGTTGTGTCCCCACTCTTTGCTCCTCTGTCTCCTTTGTCCTTCAATCTAAAATGCCTTGGGGCCAAAAAATAGAACGCCTCCTTTTTTTTTAATCCTCCCTTGAGAATATGTTTTTATTGATGAGAGAGAGAGAGAGAGAGAGAGAGAGAGAGAGAGAGAAACATCAATGTGAAAGAGAAACACCAGTTGGCTGCCTCCCATACGTGCCCCAACCGGGGATCAAACCCTCAACCTAGGTATGTGCCCTGATTGGGAACCGAACCTGCAACCTTTTTGGTGTACGGGTTGACGCTCCAACTGACTGAGCCATGTGACCAGGGCCCAAAAAATAGAATTCTTAATTTTTTACTCGGTGACACAATCAGAGAAAAAAGTCCAAGCCAATTGAAAAAGAAATACCTGCAAATGATACAAAACTGGCTTTTCTGCCAAATATCAAGGATTTAGCAGACTAATTGAGCCCAGTGAGAGTAGGGGAATGGTTTGAAATCTGGGCCACTTAACTCTCAGTAAAGCAAAGGGAGGGCTGGAATTGAGGTGCAGATGGGGGAGTTCTCAGAAAATATCTGGGGTACTTTAGTTGTTAGTAGAATCCATACTCATAAAGCCTTCTTTGCAATCCTTATTTAACAGTTTTGTTTGTGTAAAAGGTCATACGAGCCTTTCTTCACTTGCGTATGATAATATCACTATAATCTGGCTCTCCTTGTTTTGGGGGACAGGGAGGGAAAACAGGAAGTAACATTGTTCACTTGTTGTGAGTGAAGCATTGAACACATGCTATTTCATTTAATCCCCACAGTAACCCTTGAAGGGGGAGTATTATCTACATTCGTCAGATGAGTAAAATGAAGTTTAAGTAACTTGCTGATGTTTCTATGGCTAATAATAAATAGAGGAACCAGATTGCATTCAGATTTCCTCATCTTGAAGCCCTTTGCTACTTCATGTCAGGAAGATTATTTTTTTAAAGTAGAGATTTGTTAGCCCAAATTCTTGAAATGATCACAGATTCTCGATTAATGGGGACATTTTGGTTGTTGTCATGGTCTAGATATGTCTAAAACAATTTTGGGAACTAACATTTACTGATCATCTATTATAGTAAACCAAATAGATTGTGGCTAATGAGAAAACAATGGGCCCTACTTATAGAATTGCTTCTGGTTGCAAAGTATAGTCAATGGGATTTCTAAGTTCAACTTTCATTCAACAAATGGTGTTTAATTGCTGACTTGGTAGCTGGGTGGTGGTTCTGTGTATGTTTCAGTGTGGAAGCAGGTGGTGGAATAGAAAGTGCCTACCCTCCAGTCTAGTTGAGGAGAGATCCTTACGCACATTAACAGACAGACAATCCAAGAGTTGCGTGATGACATAAAGCAGTGCTGAGAGAGATGTTCTGGGGCTTGTAGCTAAGTTCCATATTGATTGTAGAGAGAAGAAGCCAGAGGGAGAGAAGGCTGTAGATGGTGGGGGACCAGGCAAGATTGGGTGTGAGTTAGGCTAGGGAGGACGGGTAGATTTGCCTCAATGGGTAGGAGCCAAGACACAAAGGCAGGATGCTGCTGCCCTGTCAATAAATACAAGTATCTGTCCATGACAGGATCTGTCCTTTAGGAGTAACACAAGTGAGAAGGTGAGGTAGACTAGGACCAGGCTCTGAGGGGCTGTGGCTGGCAAGTTAAATATTTGAGAATTTTGTCTCGTTGGCAATGTAGTGATATTGGTAGCAGTGTTAGAGGTGATGGTGTAATAGTAATAATAGTACCTAACATTTATTGAGCATTTATTCTAATGGATACTCTATCCAACAAATGAATGCTTGTAGAACATCTATAAGTGCCAAATACTGTTCTCTGTGCTGGCACTACAACAGTGTACAGAACTGACACAAATCTCTGCTCTTACAGGGTTCGCAATCACGTGAGGACAGGTGATGAAATAGGTCTTGTAATGTGTTGTAATCTAAATTCTCGTAATAATGCTGTGGAGAAATATACATAGAGAAGTGATCAGGAGGGAATGAATGAGAGGACATCACGGTGTTAGAGCTTGGTTCTTTGTATAGGCATGTATTAACTCATTTAATTAGCTAAATAATAGAAGGCAGTCTTTGAAGGTTTTTGAATGTAAAGCGACATGAGGAAACTATAATTCACAAAGTTGAGCAAAGAGTAGGGGAAAGACTGATGCCTTTAGGACAAGCTAGGTGGCAACTGCAACAACCTAGATAGTTATATATATTTATTCTTAAATGGCCACTGCTAATGTGATGCACTAACTCAATGTGTATACCTGTGCCATGCAACTTCTCAACTCCTGGATTCATATTTGGACACCAGCATCCTCACTTTCTATTCCATATTTATCTTCACCTTATACATACTTGGTTTTTATCACAGCAACTATAGAAAACCTGGCTTTGTACAGGTCTGAGGTTGTTGATAGGAATACAACAGGATGTAATACTAAAACATTGAGAGGGTAGTTATCATGATGTCTGATAGATGCCATGGTGTTTCCCTTGAAATTTGGAAATGTCCGCAGGCACCTCTGTGAATTTACGGGGGTGCCTTGCACACAGTTTGGGAAGCATTGTACAGGGCTGTTCTCTACCATCTCTTTATCTTCTCCTCAATCTTATGACACTTCTTGGCCATCCCTATTTTAAGAAAGTAACTTTGGACCCAGCCTTGGCTTCCCGATTCCTCTTTTTCACTTTTACACTCCTGGGCTCAGTTTAAAGTGTCCCTTTCCAACCCACTTCTCCTATCTAACACTAACGTGATCTAAGTCACTGCTTTGTCTCCAACCCCAGTCCAGAGAATGGTTTCCAGTTCTCATTCTAGCTTGTGTCTTTTGTGTTTAAAGTCTTGACCCTGTGACCGCTGGTCTTCCAGGTTAGAATTGCTGCCTGGCTTTTAACCGTCATACTTTTTACCACAAGCTCATGTAGGTGCCAGGCTGGGGAAGAAGGGCTTTCTAGGCCAGTGATGGCGAACTTTTTGAGCTCGGCATGTCAGCATTTTGAAAAACCCTAACTTAACTCTGGTGCCGTGTCACATATAGAAATTTTTTGATCTTTGCAACCATAGTAAAACAAAGACTTATATTTTTGATATTTATTTTATATATTTAAATGCCATTTAACAAAGAAAAATCAACCAAAAAAATGAGTTCGAGTGTCACCTCTGACACGCGTGTCATAGGTTCGCCATCACTGTTCTAGGCCTTGATCTCCCTTGGATACATTCAAGCTCCACTGTCACCTCATGGGGGTGAGTGCTATTACCCCGTTCATGTCTGAGGAAGCTGCAGCTGCTGTAACAGCAAGGATCACAGCAGGACAGAACCCTCTAGAGCAGTGGTTCTCAACCTTCCTAAAGCCATGACCCTTTAACACAGTTCCTCATGTTGTGGTGACCACCAATTTCATTGTTACAAATTGAACATAATTAAAGCATAGTGATTAATCACAAAAACAATATGTAATTATATATGTGTTTTCCAATGGTCTTAGGTGACCCCTGTGAAAGGGTCGTTCGACCCCCAAAGAAGTCGCAACCCACAGGTTGAGAACTGCTGATCTAGATGTTGCTGTCTCCCAGTGAATGGGAACATGGAAGAAGCCACTCCGGGTGGGGGTGACTGGTATAAGTGGCTCATTGTGTTTGGCTTTTAATTTCGCAACTATATTTTTGTAAAAGTAAAACATTGTGGTTTGTTGTCGATATTTTGGCAATGGAAACGAGAAAAATAAAAACTGACTCACCATAGAAGCATAGAAGTGTTTTATTTCAATTTTTATTTAATTTGATCTTAATATTCCTTTCTAAACTTTTTCTACAAATGTAATCATAATGTATATGAAGCTTTTTATCTTGCTTTGTAAAAATTGCATTGTAAACACTTTTTATTTAGTTATATAGTTCTTTTAGCCACCCTGAAAATATTAATTCTTACCACTTTCAAAGTGATACGTGCACATAATTTAAAAACCAGAACTAAAAAGCGTCAACATAAAACAGCAGGCTCCTGCCCTACCTTCCTAGCTGCTCAACCCAGTTTTACTTACTAGATCCAGCCGCTTTTGTAACCTCAATGTCAACAGCTCTACTTTGAATGGTACCATGAAGTTTATGTACCTGCTGCCATATTATTTTTTACTTAATTGACTTATGGAACTATTGATTAACAGTAGTGGGTCTGCAGGATTACTAAGTGATGATAAAATCCTGTTCATATGCAGATATCTGTGTGTAAACTCAGGGCTACCTTAGCAGAGGTATGTTGTCTTGCCATTTTAAAAAGCCTAATCTGTTGTACTTTGCATTTATTGTAAATGGCTATACGTGTAGGGTTAGGAATAATGACTTTATTATTAAACATCAATAGATTGCTCTGCTCTTACCAGTTATTTTCCTAAGCTAAAATGGTGTAAGTTTGGGAATTAAGAAGATTTAATGAAATCCCATTTTGTTTTACATCATAATTATTAAGGCAGAGCAGGCAACAGCCTGCCCTTGGTAACTGTAAAGAATACTGGATGTTAAGGAGGAACACGCTGTGTGGATGTGTGCAACTTTTCTCAGCAGAAATAATATTTTAAGGCAATAGTCTTTTCAAAATTGAGGATCTGTTTTAGTAGAAGGCAAAACATTTGTCCAATCTGAAGAGAAACCAGAGTATATCTGTTTTCTGAAATACTGACTCAAATGTATGTGGACCAGTGCCTATTCTGTCACAATATACTTTTTAAAGGATGAATAGACTTTATTTTTTAGAGCAGTGTTAGATTTACAGAAAAATCAAGTGGAAAGTACAGAGAGTTTCCCATATGGCATTCACCAACCCACCCAGTTTCCCCTAATTAATAACATCTTGCATTATTAGTGTGGTACATCTGTTATAATTGGTGAGCCAATATTCATACATTATTATTAACTAAAGTTCACAGTTTTCGGTAGGGTTCACTCTTTGTGTTGTACATTCTGTGGGTTTTGACCAATGATTAGTGACATGTATCCACTGTGACAGTATAATACAGAATAGCTCACTGCCTTCAAAATCCCCTGTGCTCCAGCTCTTCATCCCTGCCTCCCTGCCTCCCTCCCTCCCTCCCTCCTCTTGAACTCCTGGCAACCACTGATCTTTTTGCTGTCTCCATAATTTTGCTTTTTCTGGCATGTTATGTAGCTGGAATAATACAGTATGTAGCCTTTTCAAATGGGCTTCTTTTACTTGCCAGTATGCATTTATATTTTCTCTGTGTCCTTTTGTAGTTTGATAACTCATTTCTTTTCAGTGCTGAATAATACTCCATTATTTGGATGTACCACAGTTTGTTTATCCATTGCCTACTAAAAGGCATCTTGGCTGCTTCCAAGTTTTTGCAATTGTGAATAAAGCTGCTAGAAATATACATATACAGGCTTTTGTATGAACTTAAATTTTCAATTCACTTGGGTAAATATCAAGGAGTACAATTCCTGAGTTATATGTGAAGAGTATGTTTCTTTTGATCTTCTAGGAATTTTGTAGTTTTTTAATTTTACATTTAGTTCTGTTATCCATTTTGAGTTAATTTAGGTGAAAAATGTGAGACCTGGGTCTAGATTAGTTTTTGTGGATGTCCAGTCTTCCAAAGTGGCTCTACCATTTTACATTCCCCCAGCAATGAATGAGAGTTCCTGTTGCTACACCTTCTCACCAGCATTTGGTGGTGTCAGTGTCTTGGATTTTTGACATTCTAATAGGTATATGCAAGTATATCTTGTTTTTTGAATTTGCAGTTCCCTGCTGACATATAATGTGGAGCATCTTTTCATATGCTTATGTACCATCTGTACATCTTCTGCTGAGGTGTCCAGATCTTTTGCTCATATTAAATTAGGTTATTTGTTATTAATTTTTAAGTGTTCTTTGCATAGTTTGGATGCCAGTCCCTTATTTGTGTTTTGCAAAAATTTTCTCCCAGTTTGTGGCTTGTCTTTTCATTTATTTAACTGTCTTTCATAAAGCAAAAGTTTTTAATTTTAATAAAATCTAACTTAACAATTTTTCTTTCATGGATCATTCTTTTCTTTCATGGGTCTAAAAAGTCATCTAAATTTTCTCCTATGTTATCTTCAAAAAGTTATAGTTTTGCGTTTTACAACTAGATCAGTTATCCATTTTCAGTTGATTTTCATTTAAAAATGTGATCTCTGGGTCTAATTAATTTTTGTGGATGTCCAGTATTTCCAGCACCGTATGTTGAAAAGACTACCCATTCTCCATTTAATTGACTATGCTTTCTTGTTAAAAATCAATTGACTACATTTCTGGGGGGTCTATATCTGAGCTATCTGTTTTGTTCACCATATATTTCTAAATGAGGAGCTTTTGTTGTTATCTTCAGTGAAAATAAAGTCTTTTAGTAACTAATTTTGGCTTGACTTCTTTGAGCCTGAGTTGCCTAGTAAGGGGGAATAGGTAGAGGAGACCATTCTTACTATTTCTTCCAGCTTTATCTCATGATACTAATTTATATTTAAGTATACAGTCAGGGCCATGATATTTTTACAAAAAGTTTCTCGGTCTATTCCAGCAGATACCGGATCTGTGTGTGGACTGGCAGAGTGGCATACATGTGTTGAACAAGATTTCTACATGAAACCCTTAAATTGTATAATGGATTATTAAACCTGTCTTTCACTGATGACTAACAGTTGTTCGTACCCAATCTGTAAGAGAAAATATCAATGCTTAAAGTCATTACTAGTAATTAAAACATCAGCTGTCCTGCCCTGCAACTTTTATCAGGGGACATGTCGCAATATCTGGAAACATTTTTGGTTGTCACAACTGGAGATTAGGAGGAGGAGAGGGGTGTTACTGCATCCAGTGGGTAGAGGCCAAGGATGCTGCTAACTACCCCACAATGCCTAGGACAGCCCCGCACACCAATAACTTTTTGGCTCCAAGTGTCAATAGTGTTAAGATTGAGGACCACTGTTGTAGAGAAGCAGATGTATTTATATCCACAGGCATGTTTTCCTCTTTGCTAAGCCTCTAGATAACCTGGACTTCTATAGATTTGCAGTCCACCTCCAACAACTGTGCAGAAACTGATGGCATGATAGAACATTGTATTTTATTTACCTGTCTTGGGCTTAGTTTCACGTTTTCCTGGTTTCATAATAGTTTCTCTGATGTTCTGGGAATTTATGAAAAGCTGACAACTCAGAAAGTGGGATATCAATACATAATTATATACATTTTTCAATATAGGTGGCTATGATCATTGATCATAAAAATATGAGGCTAGAAAAATGTTGGGGTTTAATACACTTCTTGGTTTGTTGTACATAAGTCATTGGGCTCCACTATTCATGTCCTCTCTGGTCCTTTAAACGACACACTACCCTGTGACGCATAAGTTTCCATGAGCTCATCTTGTTTTCATAGTGTTCCCTTTTATTGTTAAGAGAAACAAAACCCAAAAAACCCCCACTGTTTCAGCAATTCCCCCCGTTTTCTTCCTCTGTGTGAAATTGCTCAACTAAGAGTTATGCAAATGGGTTCAGCCATGTGGGAGAGGCTTCTGATTGCACACTGAGCCAGGGGAATAGCACCCATATCTTTGCTGTATTTGCTGTCAGTTACGCACTTGTCATAAGTTCAGGGCCCCGGCCTTCTCTTTTGCTACTCAGGCCCTTCCTCCCTTCACTCCAGCCATTACCAGCTCTCCTTTCCTGCCCCTCGCCTCATTCCAGTCATGGGCCCCTTGCACAGCCTGTTTTTTCTGCCTCCCCTTAGACCTTCTAACTCTGCTAAGACTCAAAGAGAAGGGGGCTGGTAGGTATCAACTAGACCTGCCTCTCATGTTCTCATGGGGGCTTCGGAGGTTGCCATGTCCTGAGACGCCAGGCAGAGCTTTGGCCGTCCCTCCAGAGCACACTGCATCTCTTGAGCACCCAGCATTTTTCCTTACGTCTGGGAAAAGTCTCCATGATTTGTCAACTTCTGCTTCATTGCCTTTTAAGTTCTTAGCAAGGACTGTGGCTCCACCTGCATCGTCTCCAAGTTCTTCACTCCCACAGAGTATCAGAGTTTGAAGGACCTTAGGGCGTGTATTCAGATTCTTTTATTTTCTTTTTTTAATTTCCAAACATTATTTGAATTTTTGCACAAGTTTATGTATATACATACACAAATATATGTGTTTATACTAGTATACTACATGTTATATATGTGTATAATAAAAATATATTGTATGGCAGTTGTAGATAAGTAATTTATACATATATACAAAATGAAAAATATCTTTTAAAATTTTAGAGTAAGAATAACTAAACATATTACCGGATGTCCTTCAATTTTAATATATAAATATATAATAGGAAAATTTAAAAATTTAGAAAGGCAAAATCAGAAATACCTGTAATACCATCACCTATAGATGAACACTGTATTTTAGGATATTTCTTCCTAGACTTTTTTTCTTTACATTTATATATTTTTCCCTCACAAAAATGCTTCCATATGTACCATTTTTTAACTTTTATTTCACTTAAATATATTCTAAATATCTTTTATGTCAATAAATATAGACATAAATATTTTAATGACTATATAGTGTTCTTTTGTGTTGAGATATCATGTTATAGATCAATTTTTCTTTCTTTTACAGTGAAATGTTATTATTTTTCCTTTTTATTGAATTTATTGGGGTGACACTGGTCAACAAAATTATACAGGTTCAGGTGCACAATTTCACAGCACATCATCTGTACACTGTATTGTATGTTCATCACCCCAAGTCAAGTCTCCTTCCATCACCATTTATCCCCCCTACACACTTCTCCATTTTTCCCCACCCCGCTCCTCCGGCAGTCACCACACTGTTGTCTCTATCCATGAGGCTTGGGGCTTCCTTTTTTTTTTTCTTTTTTGATCAATCACTCCACCCCGTACCCACCAGCAGCCCCCATCCCCACCTTACAGCTTTCAGCCTGCTCTCTCTGAGTGTCTCTCTTTTGCTTGTTAGTTCATTTCCTTCATTAGATTCCACATATGAGTGAAATTACATGGTACTTGTCTTCTCTGACCAGCTTATTTTACTTAGATCAATTTTCTAAAAGCCAGTTTCCCGAAGGCCAATTTGATGAATTTATCAAATTTTCCAATTTACCAGAAGACTTATTTCTTTAATATTATTTCTATTTTTTTTAAAAAACTATGCATTATTTTAAATATATATTTTCATTGATTTCAGAGGGGAAGAGAGAGAGAGAAAATCAATGATGAAAGAGAATTATTGATCAGATTTTAAACTAATTTCTAAAAATTCTTCAACCCTGGCCCTGGTGGGGTTGGTTGGGCGTTGTCCCGTGTACCCAAAGGTTGCTGGTCAGGTCACATATCCAGGTTTTGGGCTCAATCCCCGGTAGAGAGCATGCAGGAGACAGCCAATTTATGTTTCACTCTCACATCGATGTTTCTCTCTCTCCCTTAGGGAGGGATTTATGTTAGAGGCTGTTCAAATAAGAATGCTAGGGTCTGGAGCCAAGACAGACTTGGGTTACCAGCTCACCAACTGTCTCAATAATGGCCTTCTGAGGGCTTATAGAGGAAAAATATCAAGAATGTTTGAAAATGATTACCATAATAAGTAAGGAGAAAAATCATAGTTGCCTAAGTAAAGAGAGTGTGGTTACACACCCTTTTCAGTTCTTTTTCAAAGGAATTTAGGAAAATACAAAAGAAAGTACAACCACATAAGCTCAGGATTGATGGAGCTGTTGGTGGAGTTGAGTTTGGGCTCTCTCTTCTCTTCCGCCCTCCTGAGGATTCCAGGGAGGCCTTTCTGACCCCCTCTTCTGTGATAGGGAGTTTGGGGAAAACATGGCAGCTCTCTCATAGACTTTGCTTCTCAAAACATGTCTTTAAAATTTCGTTCTTGAAAGTAAGAAGGAACACAAAAAGGGGGCTTCTGTTTGGGTGGGCAAAGTAAATCTCTGGAGCTAACAGCTGGTCCTGGAATGCAAGTGTGAAAACTGGACGGCGTTATTTTAGGGAGGAATGCCTAGGAATGATCCTTGAACCAAACTCAACCTACTTTTGAAGCTCAGATCACGTGTTTGGGATTATCACCATCTTCCTGTCTGTCCTTGGGGCTTCCTTACTCTTTCTCTTGTCTTTCTAAGCTCCCTAACTCAAAAAACTCTTTTGGGAAGGAAGCTCACTCCACAGAGAGGCTGCAAGGCCTTGGGCAGCTTTGAAGCTGGTAGACCAAGTTCACCTAAGACCTTCCATGACCTGCACGGGTTTATCTCTGGGCTTTGCTTTGCTCATCTGTGCCCCTTTGTCTCCTTCCCCCATAGACTTTTCTGGTTACTCCAGAGGGACCACTTGTATTGCAAGATCAGGCCAGAGAAGGCCAGTAATAGGAGGAAGACTTCAGGAA
>NW_005363502.1:3820902-3836887 GCF_000412655.1 Myotis brandtii | reverse complement strand
TGCCTTTGGATGAAAAAGTCACTTGTTGCTGGGAAAACTCAATGCAAATTAAAGTATTCAGTTTGGGAAGTTGTGGTGAAGTGTTGTTGTTTTTTAAGTTTTTGTTTCTTTTTGATGGCTGCTGGAATAAAAACAGAAAATACCTAAGTCATAATAAAAACAAAACATGACCCTGGCCAGGTGGCTCAGTTGGTTGAGAATCATCCCATACACCAAAAGGTTGCAGGTTCTATTCCTGATCAGGGCACATACCTAGGTTTTTATTTAACTACTAGAGGCCCAGTGCACAACATTTGTGCACTTGGGGGGGGGGTCCCTCAGCGGAGCCTGTGCCCTCTCACAGTCCGGGACCCCTTGGTGGACATCCTTAGCGCGCACCAGCCATGAGATTGGCTTATGGCTGAGTGGCGCTCCCTCTGTGGGAGCTCACTGACCACCAGGGGGCAGCTCCTGCGTTGAGCGACCAGTAGTTCCGCTGTTTGGTCAGTTTGCATATTAGCCTTTTATTATATGGGATTATCATTATTAACCCAAAGTTTCCACATGTAATGTCCCTTTATGTACTGTTAGAAAACATGAAGGCACTGCCAACTGCATCACCCACAGCACTTTATGTGGAGTCCATAAGAAACTTTACAATTCGCCCTAGCCGGCTTGGCTCAGTGGATAGAGTGTCGGCCTGCAGACTGAAGAGTTGCGGGTTCAATTCCGGTCAAGGGCACATGCCCAGGTTGCAGGCCTAATACCCCGTAGGGGGTGTGCAGGAGGCAGCTGATCAATGGTTCTCTCTCATCATTGATGTTTCTATCTCTCTTGCCCTCTCCCTTCCTCTCTGAAACCTTACAATTCTGCCCCTTTCCCATCCCCCCCCCCCCCCCCCCCCCCGCCCCAATGAGGTGCTCATGACTCACGCTGCCCTCTGGCCCTTCCTGCTAGGAACTTGCCACTACATTTGCACTCTCCTCTCTTCCTTGGCTTGGGTTTTCTGTTTTCATTTTATTAAATTTATCATTGTCTTTTTTTGCAAAAGCATTTCAAATCCTTTAAAGAAAGAAGCAGGCTATAACTACAGTCTCTCTATTTACTGTCATTAATGAGTGGATAAAACACTAGCTTCTAAAGAGCCATCGTATAAGAAGAAAGAAAAGAGAGAACAGACCTTAGGCTTTGACTTTTAGCTAAAGCCCGTGTGTGAGTCCCAACGCCACCCTTCACTGGTGCGCCGCTGTGACTTTGGGCCAGTCTTTCCATCTCTTTATACCTCAGTTTACTCTGTAAACTGGGGTTAATAATTCTTGGGGTTAAAGTGGGGTTAATAATTCTTGGTTCATATGATTTCTTCAAGGATTAAACGAGATGCTCAGAAAATTATAAATGTTTAATTAAAAAGCACTAAGGTGTGAATCATTGTAAAGTGTAGCTCATATCACTTGCAAACATGAAACCAGTTTCTCAGTTTCTTTCGGGGCTGCATTGTGGTTTGAACTTTTCTGGCACCTTCCCCGCAGCATAAGGAACTGCAAGACTTAGAGGCGGTCAGCAGAGGCCTCTCGGCCTGAGCAACAGCAACACTGCCTGTGGAGCAGTGGTGTAGTTGTTTTCATCTACAAGGCATTTGTTTTTCTGGTGTCCATGGTGATGGGGGGAGGGAAAACATGAACTAAGGATAAGGAAATGATAATCCATGGACTATCACCACCCCTCCCCCATCCACTGCTTTTTATTTTCATTCTTCATCTTCCTTTCCAGGGCCACTGCCCTGGGGATCCTTGTCATCTCTTTGTCTGGACACCCCCCTCCCCCCAGAGGCCTTTGTCCTGGAGTCCCCACTCCAGCCCTTCCACCTCCTTCTTCCTACACAGTCCTCTCCCTGAAGTACAGATGTCCTCATGTCCTTTCCCCAGTTAAAAACCTTTCCACGGCTCTAAATAAAGTCCACACTACTTGACAAGACATAAAAGTAAAACCCTGCAAAGCACTTTTCTGACCTCATCTCCTGCCTTCACACACACACACACACACACACGCACGCACGCACACGCTACAGGGGTGTCTAACACTTTGAAAAAGTTTTTTGCATAGAGTGGTTTATAATATCCCCTTATTTCACCCCTCCAACTTTTTATTTTGAAAACTTCAAATCTCCAGAAAACAATTAAAGAATATCCTCACTTATTAAATTCACGAATTTTTTTTATTATTTTGCCACATTTGTCCCCTCTTTTCCCTCCACACCCCCTCTGCTTTTTTTTCATTTTGACTGAAGTGTTGAAAGTTGCAGACGCCCTGAGCCGTCATGCCCACACACCTGGCATGCATCGCCTGAGGTTGGACACTCTCATCATTCCCACAATGCCATTACCATACCTGTAAAACACACGGTCCCCTAATATCATGTTCAAACGTTTCCAAATTTCCCCAATTATCCCAGCATGTGTCATCTTTCCCCGCCACCACCCCCCCATTCATTCAAGGTTCACACATTGTGTCTCTTTAGCCCCACCCCATCCCTTTGCCTGTATGTTTGTTATTTTTTAAAAATATATTTTATTGATTTTTTACAGAGAGGAAGGGAGAGGTATAGAGAGTTAGAAACATCGATGAGAGAGAAAC
The DNA here is from genome assembly GCF_000412655.1 of Myotis brandtii. Classification (NCBI taxonomy): domain Eukaryota; kingdom Metazoa; phylum Chordata; class Mammalia; order Chiroptera; family Vespertilionidae; genus Myotis; species Myotis brandtii. The sequence continues at coordinate 3,834,274 of NW_005363502.1, read as the reverse complement.
ATTGATCAGCTGCCTCCTGCACACTCCCCACTGGGTATGTGCCCGCAACCAAGGTACATGCCCTTGACTGGAATCGAACCTGGGACCCTTGAGTCCGCAGGCCGACGCTCTATCCACTGAGCCAAACCGGTTATTCGCCTGTATTTTTGAAGTATCCAGGCTAGTAGTCTTTAGCGCACATTAAGGATTTTTCATTTTGTTCCTCTAACCTCTGTATTTCCTATAAACTAGAAGTTAGTTCTAGAGGTCTCTGTCTCTCTGTCTCTTTTAAAATAACAACTGGGTGGGAAGGGTCCTTTCCCTTTCCCTTACCCACCTTTAGCAAGAGGGGCCCAGGGGAGCATGTAGGAAGCCCCAAGTGCAGCAGCACCCAGAGCAGCTCGATCCATTCTTCCAATGTTCCCAGAGCCCCTGCTCTGAGCAGGCCCTGTTCTAGGGGCTGGGAGCTGACCAGAAACAAGCCACTATGTAATGGGATGTAGGTTGTAATAAGAAAGATAACAGTGTAATTTATGAGGCGTGGGCAGAGGGGTGATCTTTTCAATCAGGTGGTTAGTGAAGATCTGTCTGTCATTCTTATAGAGAACTCGAAACAGGAGAGAACTCGAGAGGGAGAGGACAAGGGAATGGGGGAGGGCGAGGGAGATGAGGCGCCTGTGAGGGAAGTGGAGGGGCAGCCCAGGCTTGGTACTGTTTCTGTATCCGCTTGCCCAACCTCCCCGGCTGGACTTCCCCCCTTCCCCTGAGCTCACTATGTGCCTAGGGGCCTGCGCTGGGAGGCCTCTTCCATAATGCACGATATTCCCTCATTTATACACACCGTTTTACAGCTGATTTTAAACACTACTTTTTTGGGGGGTGGGGGGGGGGACTAGTGAAAAAAGAACTCGCCTGTTTTTACCCATCAACTCTAAAACTCGTCTCGCTTATTTCCAAACAAACTTTAAAACCCATGTTCATTTCAGAAACTTTAGCATATGAAAAATATGTGCTGTTTTGAGTTAAAGAAGTACTTGCTTCCCCTTTATTTTGGGAACTACAGCTCACTAGTTTCAGAAAGAGGCGTGGCTGTTCTGTAGAGGCTCCACCTCAGAGGATGAAATGATAAACAAGCCCAAGGGCCACCTGGACTCTTGCAGGACAACACGCACCCATGAGCTGCGGCCATAGTGCAAGGGGGTGACCGTTAGAGAGGGGCTCTCAAGCTTTCTTAGAACAGTTCCTCCCCCGGGAGGTATTCCCTACCTGGTACCGCTCCGCCTTCTCCCAACTCTAAATCATCTCTCCCTCCTCTGACATTCTTGGCAGTGATCCCGAAATGGCCGGGCTTCAGAATGACACAGGTCACATGGGAGAACCTGCCCCCCACTCAGCCCCCTGAGCACTTCCTGGAAAGTGTCCAGGGAATCTGCTCTGTGGGGTCTAGGAGATGCTGGTGAACATAGGATGTTCAGATGAAAGCTCCTAACAGATTTGACCAGGAGGCTATCCTGTAAGGCAAGATTCATATCTGATTTCAATTTTTAAAAACATCTTTTTAGTCCCCAGAGCACTCGGTGTGGTGCCCTACATATCCTAGTAGCAACTGAATAAACAAAAGACCTGAGCATTTAGAAGCAGGGTTATGTCACTCTGCACTGCTCAAGCACAAACCCCCTCTGGCCACAGGTCTTCCTCCGGAGTCTGTGCACGATCATGGCTTGCTGATGCCCTCCTTTGTGACTGTAGCTCTGCCTTCTCTCCTGGTTTCCAGTCACATATCTTACAGGGAAGCCTCCTGGGTTTGATCATTTGCATGTTCCTACAAAGCATCTTTTCTCCTCTGCCTGTGTCTCCCTTTTATTTCCTGTCTTGGTGAAGGCCCCCACCATTTTCCCAAGCCACATTCATTTGGGGCCAGAGTCTATGCATTCTAGTTCTTAATCATGCTTGCCTTCGAAGCCTCGAGCCCCTCACTCACCTTGCATGTTGTGTCCTTCATCCTGGGGGTGGAGGGGTGGGAAGGCAAACAAACAAACTCCTCGACATTGCACCTCCCTCTCCTCTGCAGCCCAACTTCTGGACTTCCCTATCGGGTTCACATTATAGAAATAGTTCCCTGACCCTTTAGAATGAACTGGTTCCTAAAGGACTGAGATTGAACTAGTTCCCTGTGAAGGGGGCCATGTTATCTTAGGGTCAATACTTTGCATGTGAAGTTCCTTCTTCCTGGAATCCCTTTGCTGACTTGGCCACCTGGCTGACATCACTTCCATTTTGACTCATAGAGCATTTCCTGCAGGATGCTTCCCCTGACCACCGCCTTTTCCTCTTGTCCTTCCCTAGATCTGGCGCATCCTCTATTATTGACTCACTACTGTACTGTAAATTCAATTCACACATGTTTGCCACAGAATCTGAGCGTCTTTAGAGCAGAAACTATGTCTTGCTGACATGACATTGATGCACTATAAATAGTTGTTGAACTAATGAATATACAAGCACACTGGTTGTTGAACAATCCCCCACATTTGAGTTTGTTAAACTCTCTGTGATAAGGAATAAATGTGTATTGTTTTTATTCTTCATTAATGGAGAGATTTTGGTGGCTTGATGCCAGTTCTAGGATAGTAAAACAATGTCATTGCTTTTATATTCCCACAGGAAATATGGGATGTATAAAATCAAAAAGGAAAGACCATCTGAATGACGATGGAGTAGATTTGAAGACGCAACCAGTACGTAATACTGACCGAACTATTTATGTGAGAGATCCAACGTCCAATAAACAGCAAAGGCCAGTAAGTAGATAGTCTCAGGAGAGAATTCCCACAGCAGGATCAAAACACCAAATCTGTAACATGCGCGTGCAAAAAAATCACATCAGTAACTTAGGCCTCAATTCTTGATATACTTTGTAACTTAATCCTGTAAAGAGCCTGTAAACATTTGAGAGAAAACCGGTCACTTTATTGTACAATAAAGTGGCCCTTGGTCACCTTCTCTGTAGAGAAAAAATAATCATTCATATCACTGGTGTGAATACCCATTTTTTATATATACACATGTCTATCTGAGCTTGTGTGACTTAGGACAGGCAGTGAGATTAGTGCAATGGTCTGCAAGCAGAAAGAAATGCTGCATTCAAGTCAGAAGCTAATCCAGATGCTGATATCTCCTTTACCCCATCTTGTCATTCTTCAACTAATTGATCATAGTACAGATACCGAAGCTGCTATGGCTTATTATAATTAAAAGATTTTTAAAAAAACACACATACAGCTAATTACGCCCACTTACCTTGGATGATCTGTACCAGAAATGTTATATGAGTGGCGTGCTGTTTGATGAATTTGGGAATGCTTGGCAAAGGAAGAAATAATGTCACATTTCATGGAAAAGAAGAACAAAGCTTTGGATAATTACAACCTTAAATGCACTTTATCTTAGAGGTTATATCCTTGCCATCAATTCTCTCTTTTTTTATTATCTAATCCTCACTGAGGATATGTTTTTATTGATTTTTAGAGAGAGAGAGAGAGACATCGATGTGAGAAACATCTAACAGTTGCCTCCCATACGTGCCCCGACCTGGGATCAGATCCGCAACCTAGGTATGTGCCCTGACCAGGAATCAAACCCGCAACTTTTTGGTGTAGGGGATGATGCTCCAACCAACTGAACCACCTGGCCAGGGCAATTCTCTCTCTTTATGTATAATAATATACATAACAAATCTAATGGTGTTTATGGAATTCCTCAGCATTTAACCTGGAAGCAGCTTAGTCCACATTAACCCAAATACCTTGTTGTATAGTTTCTCTTGTCTGAGAAATGCCCTGGCATTCTAGAAGTGTATTATTGTTATCAAGACCTTCAGTCAGCCCTCTCCCCCTCTGTTCCCCATTATGCTACAGGTATGACATATGTCAAAGTCGCATGTCATTGTTGAAATTGATAAGTCACTATTGATCTTCTTACAAAGAAGTGGAGATGAAGAGTGAATATATTTCTGGACATATATATTAATATGTCATTTTATATGGAAACTCAAAATGTATAAGGTTATTAATAGCTTTAATGATTTAGTTATAAATACATATATCCTACAGATAGGTTTACAGTTGTGAGTGCCCAAAATACATACTCTTGTGTTATTATTTATTCTTGTATTGTATCTTTTGTTCATACAAACAACTGTAAACCTCCTTTTGCCACCCCTGTATTTAAAATCATTGCATTAATAGGTGTAGATATAGATATTATATTGTCTATACATATTATATAAATATGATCAGTAGAAAATAAAATGATATAAGAAATTGAGGTCAAAGATCAAAAAAAGGGTCTGGCTTTTTCCTGGTATCACATATACCAGATTTTTACATACTTTAAAACCTAAGTTTGTGTGGGGGTTTTCTTCATTAATGATGAACAAAGAATTTTTTTTATTCAGAAAAACAAAGGAAAATAGTACAAACTTACCGTTTTTCATCTTATTAAAAGTAAAGGAGGTTAAAACTTAAGTTAGAAAGCAGAAGTAGTAAACATGTTTGACATCTTTCAATTCCCATATTTTAGTTTGTGCCGTCTGTGGTCACAGATGTCCTGTTTTATGAGTCGGTTAGTTTGGCCTAATTCCATGCCCACAGATAAGTCAGCTCTGGCAGCTGTGCCCAGAATGCTCTCCCTGGATTGATTACAGAGGAGAAGGTGAGGCAGCTCAACAACACTCTTAAGGAAAAGACATTTTAAAGGAAATGAGGGATAGTGGATGAGTTGCATATATGTGTTCTGGTCTTATAAAAAGTGTATTAAAACATTTGCAAATTAAGGACACTTTGATATTTGAAAATCAGCTTGCTGCTTTCAAAAAGATTTAATTGGTTTCTCATCTTTTAATTATTTCTTCTAAGTCGTTTAAAATTGATCATACATCCTAATTATGCAAATTTAAATGATTAAAAAATCAGTATGAAACTTCTTGAAATAAGTGTTAAAGGATAATATGGACCCATGATTTTCTGATACCAGAAAATGTAGTAATTCACCACTACCACCACCACCACCACCACCAGCACCACCACCACCACAGCCCAGATTTTATGGGCTAACTTTCATCAGAAATTTAAATTTCACTACGAACTGTTTATGTCCCATTTCATTAAATCACTCTAATCAAACAGAAAAGTCACATGATTTGCGGGTATAGGTGGCTGACAGTTCCTTCCTGAAAAGGGTCTAAGAGGTCTTAGGCGTCCTCCTCATGGTCAATGAGAGAAAAGGAATTTGATTAAAGGTAATCGAAGTGACCTTTTGTGCCACCACACTCTTCCTGACAGTTCATCTCCAACTAAAATTACAGGGAATGCCATCTGTCCCTATGATGGAATCAGGGTCAGCCATAGAAAGCCTGGGTCAATCAAGACTTGTTCTCAGCAGCTAGAACAGAGCCCTCACCACAGTTATTTTTTAAAAAAAAAAACAACAAGTCTGGGGAACATGGAGATCAAAGTCCTGGGCTTGGATGGCTATTCCCAAGGTCCCCAAGGCCCCAACCACTTCCGTCTTTGCTCTGCTGTCCCTGGTGCCTGGTTTCCGGCTGCTGAGACTCCAGCCTTCACCCCCAGAGCAAGGCTAAAGGGAATCAGGCCCCGAGGCCCACACAGTCATTTTGTTTAAGGATACACTGCCTCCCTCCATCTGTGTGGAATGCTAGAGAATTTGGAAGCATAGTCATTGAGCTGGGCAAATTGCCTCCCAAATAATATTAGGGTTCTGTTACCAAATAACAGGGAGAAGGATGATCGGCTAAGCCTCCAGCAGCCCCTGCCCAGAGCCCTGCTCATTTCCTGCCACCACAGGCAAACCCCTGTTTTTAGAAGGAAGAGCTGTACAGAGCAGGACAGAGCTCTGCGGAAATTTTTTTCTGTACTCTTCTCTCCAGCTTCATGAATTAGCAACTCTAAACCTCATTGGCTACTGTTAGAAAAACAATACAACATACAACGTGAATGTGAATGAGAAAAGCTAAACATAAAAATTCTTTTCTAACCAATATTCTCTCCTAGGTTCCAGAATCTCAGCTTTTGCCAGGACAGAGGTTTCAGACTAAAGGTACGTTTTCATAGCAACATGGTGGTTTCTTTTCTTTGCTGTTAGAGACTCTTCGAAACCGTTTTCCAGGCTATTACTTTATTTTCTTGTTGTGAGAAAATACATATAACATAAAATCGATCATTTTAACCATTTTTAAGTGTACCGGACAGTAGTATTAAGTGCATTCACATTGCTGTGCAACCATCACCACCATCCATTTCCAGAACTTTTTCATCTTTTCAAACTGAAACCCTACCCATTAAACACGAACTCCATTGCTCTTCCTCCCAGCCCCTGGCTCCCACCATTCTACTTCCTGTCTCTGTGAGTTTGATACTCTAAGAATCTCATATAAGTGGAATCAGGGTATTGGTCCTTTTGTTACTGGCTTGTTTCACTTAGCATAATGTCCTGCAGGCTTGCTCCTGCTGTGGCCGGTGTCAGGATTTCCTCCCTTTTGTAAGGCTGAATAATATGCTGTTGAATGTGTAGATCACGGTTTGTTTATCCATTCATTGGTCACTGGACAGTGGATTGTTTCCTCCTTTTAGCTATTATGAACAATGCTGCTATGAACAGCATTATGGTGCATCATTTCTTAACTATAGAGTTGGAGTGAATCAGAGGTGTAGGTCTGTGTGATCGGAGATAACGAACATTGCACGCAGTGTGTACAGCAGTGCGTACAGCTATTTACTGCAGACCATGTAAGCCCTCAGCCCTGCCAGGAAAGAAGCACATGCCCCTGTCCAGCTCCCCCTCTTGTCAGCACATCAGTCATCCTTTGTGCCCGATGAGGATTTGTCCAAACGTTTTCTGCTGATGGGTTTCTAAAGGTTTTCATTTGTGTTCTTTCTTGTTAGATCCAGAGGAGCAAGGAGACATCGTGGTAGCCTTGTACCCCTATGATGGCATCCACCCAGACGACTTGTCTTTCAGGAAAGGGGAGAAGATGAAAGTCTTGGAGGAGTAAGTATACCCAGGCACACTGCACCTGCCGCCCTCAACCAGGCCACGGAGTCCTACACACTGGCTCCTCGTTCTGCTTCCAGCAGCACAGCAAGAGCCAGACCCCCTCCTTGGGCTGAGGCCTCCCAGCCTCCTTGCCGCGGTAGGGCTGGGAGTGGAAGGCGTGGGACCGAAGGAATGGTCCTCTGGAGTTCGCCTGTGAGCACTCCCCAGGAGAACTCCCTTTGAAGACAGACACTGATTTCTTTCTTATCCATCTCTGCCACCTTAAGAAGTGTGGGCATGTGTAGAATGTGTATTATTTGATGACATTTTTATTTAGTTATAGTACTCACATTCAGACTGGGTTTATGGGTCCAACTGGTTTCGATATATAAACACACTATGCTAAAGCAGTGGTCAACTCAATGAAGCCCTTACTCAGCATGTGGCACTTCTGTGAAGACACTTGGACATCATCGTTTGCTTAACCCCATCCATGCTGACTCACAGACCTGTGACCCTAGTCAGACCACAGGGGTAGGGGTTCAGAACAAAACTGAGAATAAGGAACTCCAAGTATCTCAATTCTAACTTGCTTTTCCTTCTAATCTGCAAACATTGTCGCCTTGGCCTGCCAACCAGGAGGTAGAGGAGAGAAACCCTTTATTAATTATAAGGTGTTAAGTAGTTGAGAGCTATTATCGCTTACTGATGGAGCATGAACTTGAGCCTAATCCTGGCCCTGCCATTTATTGCTGTATGATCTTCACAGGTCACTTCAACTCTATACCTCAGTTTCTTCCTTTGTAAAATGGGCCTCACAGGGCCTCTGTCATGGCTGATGTGAGGATTACGTGTGTGTATGTTCCTATGGATAAATACACTGTAAGCATATAGATTAGTGTTCATTGTCGTCCTCCGTGTCTTGCTGATGAGGATCCATCTGCGTGTGGGAATTTGAAGGCTCATAGGGACCCACCCAATTTTCCCTCCTTCATTGCCCCATCCCCCTCCCCAGCTCCATGCTGAGGGCAAGAGCAAGTGATGAGGTCTGCCTGCTTGAAATGATTGTATGGTTTTCTATGGCATCTATCTATGGAAACTAGATGTTTGGACAAAGGAGTCTCTACCATAGGAACTACGGTTCATTGTTCCCTTGACTCCCATTTCTGTTTGGAGCCTAAAGCATTTCTTGGATATCCATTGGGAAATTACAAGCATTTTGCTTCTGCGGGATGGAACCATTTTCACCAAGTCCTGTTTGAGCATTGCTGAGCACAGTGACCCACACCTTGGTGGTGAGGCTGTTTTCCTTTGCTTCAGTCTCTACACATATTTTTATTTCAGCAAGAGGAGTGGATTTTCCCACTGGATTCCCAGGTTCCAGGAATCTTCCCACCCTCCCTCACCCACCAAATCACCTTGAGACCATGGCTATTATAGTTCTTGAGTAATCGGACACACTTTCCGACGTGTGTTTCTATTCCAGGCACGGAGAATGGTGGAAAGCTAAGTCCCTTTCCACAAAGAGAGAAGGCTTCATCCCCAGCAACTACGTAGCCAAAGTCAACACCTTGGAAACGGAAGAGTGAGTCTTTGCCTGTTGTCATCTTTGAGGGTTTTGTTTGCCACGTTGGATTTCTCGTTCATTCTTTTTCTTTACTTCCCTGGAGCATAACATGAACTGTGACAATGTCTTCTCAGGTGGTTTTTCAAGGATATAACCAGGAAAGATGCCGAAAGACAGCTTTTGGCACCAGGGAACGGCCCGGGGGCCTTTCTCATCAGAGAAAGTGAAACATTAAAGGGTAAGAAGGGGCATAAGGCTTCTTGTAAACACCATTTAGGAACCAATCCTAGAAACTATTCTAGAAGATATTTATGTTCCACTAGTGAAATTTTATAGTTTTCAAACATAACAAACTCAAACTATTTGTTTTGCTACTAGTTTGCTAAAGTAGCATAGGAAACTGGCATAACTATGGCCATTTCTCACCACGCTTTATGTTTGCTGGGTCTCTTACATTATTATTTAGAGTAACTCTTGAAATTTTAAGAGAAAAGAAAGCAAAACAACTTTTCAATTCAGCAAAATAATTTTAAAAACCATCACGAAGAAGGAAAATGGCATGTTGGTAAACTTCAGAGCAAACAAAATTCTAGCTTTATTTATCAAGTCAACTTTTTTTTTTAAAGACGTCTACATTCATTCTGGCTGTTTGCTAGGGATCTCTGTCTAATTTAAAGATTTTTTAATTATTGATTTTTAGAGAGAGAGGAAGGGAGAGGGAGAGAGGGAGAGAAACATTGTTGTGAGAGCAGAACACTGATAGGCTGCCTCCTGCATGTCCCCTACCGGGGAATGAGCCCGAAATCCGGGCATGTGCCCTGACCAGGAATTGAACTGGCAACCGTTTGGTGCACAGGATGATGCTCAGCCAACTGAGCCACACAGGCTAGGGCTCAAGTAGACTTTTTATACGACTTTTCAAATTATGTACTATACATACTTAACTTATATTTTGCATATTTTGTGGCAAAAGGACCAGGAATTGAACTGGCAACCTTTTGGTGCACAGGAGCCACACAGGCTAGGGCTCAAGTAGACTTTTTATAGGACTTTTCAAATTATGTACAATTCATACTTAATTTATATTTTGCATATTTTGTGGCAAAAAGGGTACTACAGTATTGTGTAATGCAGATCTCATTTATAAAATATGCATATAATCTTTACTTGTACTTTTTCCCTCGCAGGAAGCTACTCTTTGTCTGTCAGAGATTATGACCCTCTGCACGGTGATGTCATTAAGCACTACAAAATTAGGAGTCTGGACAATGGGGGTTATTACATCTCCCCAAGAATCACTTTTCCCTGTATCAGTGACATGATTAAGCATTACCAAAGTAAGTAAAAAGTGGAGATCGGACAAGACAAATATGTTTATCATGGTAACTATGTGGTGGCAAACACTTTTTCATATTAAAAGTTTTTATGCATGACCTTTTTCTTGATAAAATTACAGATCATGTTCTAAATTTATCTATAATTAAGTATACATTCAAAGCCAGATTTGATCCTTGGGAACAATTATTCCGGTCCTTCCTACCTAATCCCTGGTGTTTCACAATTAGTATTTCAGAATTATGAAAAGAAAATGAATACTGTTTTCCCATAGTGCATATCTTTACAACATATCTTTAACTATCTGGAAGAGGAATGCAACTTGCAGATGTGTGTGTGTGTGTGTGTGTGTGTGTATGTGTGTGTGTAAAAGTAACACATAGTCTTGGTAAAAGAACACAGAAATAGCAGGAACACCAAAAGACTTAGCAGTGCCACGTCATTGGTCCTTTGTCACCAGTGCCACTCCCCAGCCCTGGTAAGCTGAACCCATGACCAGCCTTTGGGTTCATTCCCTGTGTGATTGAAGTCGGCTGTACTGGGCAGCTGTTGTGCCTGCTTATGTCTACAACCCGCTTGAAGGCAACACACACTATAGGTTTGCTTAGGTCCCAAAAGATGGAGAGAGCACGGTATCCCAGGTTTTTTGGAACCTCCCCTCCCTCTCTGCGTATTCACCTGGCATGTGTGTGAAGTGCTTGTTCTCCCTTCCTTTCTGTAAAAAATCAATAAAATATATTCATTTTTTAAAAAAGTAACACATACTCTTGGTAAAAGAACACAGAAATAGCAGGAACACCAAAAGACTTAGCAGTGCCACGTCATTGGTCCTTTGTCACCAGTGCCACTCCCCAGCCCTGGTAAGCTGAACCCATGACCAGCCTTTGGGTTCATTCCCTGTGTGATTGAAGTCGGCTGTACTGGGCAGCTGTTGTGCCTGCTTATGTCTACAACCCGCTTGAAGGCAACACACACTATAGGTTTGCTTAGGTCCCGAAAGATGGAGAAAGCACGGTACCCCAGGTTTTGTGGAATCTCCTCTCCCTCTCTGCGTATTCATCTGGCATGTGTGTGAAGTGCTTGCTGTGCTCTGGCCTTGTCCTGGGGCTGGGGGTCTCCTGGTGACAGAACCAAGCCCATGCCTTTTGGCCATGACGAGCGTACATGGGCTCAGCAATTTGAAATCACATTGTATTAAGTACGGCAATCTATTAGCCTTTGCTTATCTGTTTGTTATTTTTTTATTGTTTTAATCGAGTAACAGTATAATGAACAGAATCAAGTGTTTAAATTGTCTTTCGTTTAAGAATATCAAAAGTGGAGATTCTAAAAAAAAGATGCCCCTATAAGCATTTTATGGCAAGTTGGAAATTCTAAGACTAATCGTCGAAACTTCCCCATAGGTACTGGCAAAATACAAAACATAATCGTTTTTTAACATTTATTTTCTCTTTCAAATTAGAGCAGTCAGATGGCTTGTGCAGAAGATTGGAGAAGGTCTGTATTAGTCCCAAACCACAAAAGCCCTGGGATAAAGACGCCTGGGAGATCCCGCGGGAGTCCATTAAGTTGGTGAAGAAGCTCGGTGCCGGGCAATTCGGGGAAGTCTGGATGGGTGAGTGTGTGGTTCTGCCGCCAGAAGTCACTCTGGAGGTGACGACAGGAGCAAGAAGGGCTCCAGCCAGTTTCCATCATTTTTCTCAGCCAATCACTAACCTGTGTCAGAAGCATCGCTTCTTTTGTTTTTCCCTGTGCACCTGGCACCAAGGACTGGCCTGCAAAAGCATTCCTCCTCCGTGTGACTTAGTAATTCTCTTTCAGAATGAGTGCTTATAAGGAACAGGGCAGTGGGTGTTTATCCCGATTATTCTGTCTGCTCTTTCATGATTCATCGCCAGAGTCTCTGGTCACACGCACATTTTAACTACAGGACATTTGCTTCTGGGGAAGGTACTTCCTTGCTAGTGGGCTTCAGGGGGCCCCACAAATTTTTTTTTTTATGAGAGAGAATCATTGGTGGGCTGCCTTCCGCACACCCGCCACCGGGGATCGAGCCCACAACCCAGGCACGTGCCCTGACTGAGAATCGAACCGTGACCTGCTGGTTCATAGGTCGATGCTCAACCACTGCTCCACGCGGGCTGGGCAAGGAAGCCCCACGTTTATTGCCATTTCTCACCAAGATGCTCCAAGTGCCATCATTGATGAATCATTCCTTACAGTTAAGGACAGCCTTCTTTTTTTTTTTTTTTTAAGGACAGCCTTCTTATACCGGCTTTTTCCAGGGGATTCCTTTGCCCATTTGTCTTTCCTAAAGTTTTTATAGTGAATGTGAGTTTCTTTTGCGATAAGAATACCCTCTTTCTCCACCCCCTCCCCTGTTTTAAAGCATCATGTTTTCCTGGTTCTAGTTGAAAAGGCAGTTAAATCTGGAAAGGATCAGTCATACACATCTTAGCCCATCACTCCTGTCCCAGCTTTGTGTGTGTGAAAGCAAACACGATTTCTAAAGAGCGGGCAGCTTCTGAAAACTGTCCAAGCCCCTGACGAGCAGGAACCAGACGCGCCCAGCCTGGTTTCATTTCACTTCCTCATCCAGGGGGCTGTGAGGCAGAGGTTGTTCCTCTAAAAGTCTTGGTCGCTGCCATCCCAGCTTTGTCCACTTTCTCCTGTTGGCGCTGCTTTTAGCTGAGGTTCTTTTACATAAGGCAGAGCCTGACCCAGCATACAGTGGGGCCTTGACTTACGAGTTTAATTCGTTCCAAGACCGAGCTCGTTAAGGAGCTCGTTAACTCAAATTACTCTATCAACTCAATGCAAAAAATTGGCAGAGAGACAGCTGGTATCTCAAAAAACTCGTTAATTCTGACTGCACTGTAAGTGCTTGTGAACATACAGAATTCAGGTGAATTAGAATCACGCACCGCACGTGCATTGGCTGGCATATGTCAGAGCCAGTCGGCGGTGCACGCCAGGCACGCTGTCTCCCTTCCAATCAGCACATTCGTGAGCAGGAGCGCTCACTCTAGGTGTGGTCTCTTCTCATTCACACTCTGCTGCTGAAGTCATAAGAGTACCCTCCTCCTTTCTCTATCTGCTCTGTTCTTTTTTGGGGGGCGGGGGCACTGCAGGTTTTATATTTATTATTGTTGCGGACCCCCCACACTTTTGCACTACACTCTAAGCTGAGTGATCTGCTGCCAACTGGCACCAATTCTCCACCTCTGAGTGTGCAGGGGGAACTTGCTCTGTTCTTTGTCATTGAGATAAAATTCATGTAACATAAAATCAGTCATTTTAAGGTGAACAATTCGGTGATGTTTACTACATTCACATTGTTGTGCAAACCACCACCTCGATCCAGCTCCAAAATGTTTTCATCACCCAAAGCAAAGACTGTATCCATTAAGCAGTCATTCCCCACTTCCCCCTCCCCCC